>NC_034417.1:3825636-4166262 GCF_002078875.1 Numida meleagris
AGTCTGCATTTTCAGGTGTCATTAAGAACTGGTCCTCACTGATGGAAGTCTCTGCTGATATGTCGCTGGAGGTTGGTACCATTAAATTATTAGCAGTTCATGGAAAGGTGCAGAAATGTTTTAATTGTCAAGTAACTTGAATTTTGATAGTTTCTATGTTCTGAGTTAACAACTGGTTTACACTAATGCTCTGATAATTCTCAGTAGTCAAGCAAGTATGAGTTAGCATAATATTTATACAGCCTTTATACACATAAAGCACTGCTGTACATGGAATCAATAGGAGATTCTAATGGCAATTACAACTGTGAAATAATCTGGTCCTCACTGAAGTACTTGCAGTGCTGAAGTTTCTCATCCCAAAATCACTCTCATAGACCCTGTGGAAGAGTACAGAGAATGCATTATAATAATAAAAGTTATGTGTGGTATTACTAGACCATCTAGCTTTGTTTCTCTGAGCGTGCTAGACAGTCAATGCTTTTGAAAATGGTGTCACTGAAGAAAAATGTGTGATATGTTTCACCTGTATGTACTGTTTTTTTGAAGCTGTTAAATATTAATGCTAGAGCTCTGAAATGTGAATCAAAGATTGAAAAGAAGTTTTAGCTTTGTTTTGTTTTCTTAACGTGATAGTGTATTAATTGCTATAGGGAGGAACTTATTTCTTTGTTTTTATATGCCATATTTAATTTTGATTCTTTCTTTAGATTCATTATTACAATGAAACTTATGCAGTGTGGGAACCTCTAATTGAAAGAATTGAAGGAGGAAGGAAGCAATGGAGTTTAAAGCTGGAAGTATGTAAACGTACTTGAAACTGTAAATCCTGGGTTTGAGTAGACAGCTGTTTTTTAATAATTTTGTGTGATGGAACATTGACCCTTTAAATGCTATTGCTTTGGGGGAGCTATGGAATTTCATAAGGAAAAATTCAGTCTGTTGACGTGAGAAAGTGTTTCTTAATGAAGTTATTTGTCCATGCACAGGCAAAATGTAGTATGTAACCACACATGTAGATAGGGAATGAAATAACATGCTTGCCTTCAGAATTGGTATAAAACTTCCATGTTACTGATGAGTTTATGTCTGAGATGTATCACAGATTTACTAGGTAAAGTAAGTATTCCTTTGCTTGGAGAAAGTTTCAAGTGTAGTGCATGCTTTTTCCTGTTGTAACATAGGAGGAAATAGTTCAATACATTCATAATTGCCTAGTGAAATTTTTGTTGTAGATGAAGACTAACCCTGTCCAAGAAAGAAGTTTGATGCCTGGAGATGACTTCATCGTTTTTCCTGAGCCACAAACTGCAGTTAACATCTCTTCAAAGGATACAATGAATATAACAATATCCAAATGTTGTCTTGCTGTATTCAGTAATTTAGCCAAGGTAATCATCAAGTTATTTGGCTCTGTAGGGAGTTCAGACTTGGGAAGAACTTTCTGTGCTGCTAGTCGCAAGCTAATCGTCATTCTACAGCCCTGACAAATGTTAGTGAGCAGGGATGAAGAGTTTTACTCTGATAGCCCTTATGGGTTAACAGCAAAGTGGTACTAGCTTTTGAAGAAGGCGGTTTCTGTGTTGGAGGAACAGATGTGCTCGTGCAGGACTGAGGAAGGAAAGATGAAAGGGAAGTAAATTTCTCTTAATATGTCAGAAAATGGACTGTAGGAAACACGTTAATTAGAGGGTTTTATTTCTGTTTGGCCTGCTTCTTTTCTGTAAGACTGTTCCATTGCAGAAATGAAGCCATTTGTACAGAAGTATCTTGTGTCCTTTTTTTTTTTTCTTTAACTTCCAAATGAACAACAGTTTATAAGCTAATACTTGCTTATGCTGTAAGTCTATACTGGAGATCAGTTAATATGGATGTTGTGTAATAAAAGAGATGTTTGTAAGCCGAAGTTATGGTTAAATACGAAGAATGGTGATGTGTTTGTGACTTCTGTGTTGTGTCACAGCTCTCTTAGTTTTCTTGTTAAGCCTGCAAACAGCAGCAACAAAAATCCCTATGAGGAGCATGTATAGTTATTGTGGTATCAGCATTTGCTGTAAGTTACCAAATAACAGTAAAATCTTATGGAAGTGATCTTCCCTGAAACAGTGCTTCACATAATTATACATATATATTTTTCTCTACATACAGTCTATATCTACATATGTAATTCAGAACATTATTTGCTGAGCACTGTCTCTTAAGACTTTAAATTTTACATTTCTACAGCTATTTACATGTGATTACATATATAATAAGTTAATAATCACTATGAATGTTCTTAATTGCAGGCATTTTCGGAAGGGACTGCATCTACATTTGACTATTCCTTTAAAGATACAGCTCCTTTCATAGTGAAAAACGCCCTTGGTGTTCCTCTCAAAGTGTTTCCTAGCTCCAGTTTTCGGATCGTTAATTCAGCTGAAAAAGAAAATGTGCACTGTGTAGAAAGTGGTCAGAACATGGAACTGGAGTACTCGGTTTTTGAAGCTCCTCAACACAGAAAGCTGTCTGCGTTGTACCGACAGGAGAGCTCTGTCTTCTCTTTAAATTTAGGTATTATGATAGGGAACGCTGTAGGGTATGACATGTTGAGAATGGGAAAATGGGTGACTCAACATGGTTAAATTCAGATAAAGTGTATTGTGTTAAAACTACTTTTGAGTACTGATGGCAATTAAAAAAAAAAAAAAATCCAGACAGCCACAAAGCCTAGTGTTGGCTTGTTTAAAAGATAGAAATTCTAGTTTTTTAGAGTGAGAAGTACATTTTTTTTTCTCTTAGGCCTTTAGATAAAATAGGTGTTTTAGTACAGTCATTGATAGACTGTTTTACAGACCCTTTGGGCTTAACTCACTCAAAAATACCTTTGTGTATTCTTTGGTGTATTTATTATGCAAATTATAACATGAAGTTAAGAAAAGTTAAGGTCTTTAGGAGTGTTCTGCCTTAACTTCAGTTTTCCCTAGTGTTCAAATAGCACTTCAGGTTGTTTTTGCTAGAGGGCAACTCTGATGCTTGTTATTGAGTCCAGAGAAACTTGGGTTTGTTCCATTCTTTAAAATTGTAATATGATTTCTGTTTTGCATAATTAACACTTGTGTATTTTTGTGGATTAGAACTGGAAGGATACAAAGAAGTGGTAAACATTCCCATTGCCAAACCAGGTCGACGACTGTACAACATAAAATGCCTTCTTGATGGTCATTCAGATTCTATCATTGTACAGGTTGATGCTACAGAAGGAAATAAGGTTATTACTGTGCGATCTCCTCTACAGGTAAACAAAAACAAAACCTGAAAGAAATGTTCTTCTGAGTGATTTTGCTTGTCGTTCTTCATGGTTGTTTTTTTTTTTTTAATAATGCATTTCCCGAAAAGCTAATTAGTGACAAATTAAGTAATTTACTATATTTATTTTTTTCTCTATATTTTGTAGGATTTTTTCCCTGAGAAATAAAAAGCTAGATTTTCTTTCTTTATTTGGCGTTCTAATATTCTGAACTTTGAGATTGAATATGTACGTTTTATGTGAATTGACATTTTAAGCATGTTTTACAATTCATGGAATTTAAAAGTTAATGTAGTCTTCTCGTACAGTTGCCTATTGCTCTCCTTCCAAAGCATATTTCTTACTAAGACACTCTTTGTCACTTTTCTTTCATCAATTTTTACAAAAAAAAAATAATGTAATGAAACTTTTGTCTTTTCATCCTAGATTAAGAACCACTTCTCCATCCCATTTGTAATCTATAAACTGGCTAGAGACTCCAGATTGCTGGAGCCAATTGGCATATCCAAGCCTGAAGAGGAATTTCATGTTCCTTTACATTCATACAGGTATGTTTTGTTTTGTTTTTTTTCCTGTTCTATAGGGCTATTCTTTGTAAGACTGATAAACAAGTAAAGCATTACTGAAGAAGCTTAAATTGCAGCTCTTCCTGGTTGGGCAAAAAGAAAAAAAGAAAAAAAAGCTGTCTTCATTAAGTAATTACACAGTGTGCTGCAAAAACCCTTCAGAATGTTAGCGATTGCTTTGAACTGGTTGATGTTAGCTGTCAATGCACAGATATTTTGTGTACCGTTTCTGTCCTTTTTCCATAGGTGTCATCTGTATGTTCGACCAACGGGGATATTAGAGGGTCAGTTCAGAGAGTCTACAACTAATATTGCTTGGAGAGAAGAGCTCCATAGGAGCAATGAAGTAAAGTGCTTGTTACAGTGCCCAGACACCGAGCCAAATTTCTTGCCTCTAATAGTCAGCACAACAGCAGTACCTGATCAGTTAAACTATATTTCAGCATATGGAGAGGAATGGGATCCTGCCTACATTATCCACCTTCACCCTACACTGACTGTGAGGAATCTTCTGCCATACTACTTAAGATATTTACTGGAGGTAGGTGCAAAGTAGTTCAGTGTTGTTGCGCCTTGTAGCAAGATTCCATTTGAAATCATGGAGGAGGGAGAGAACTGGGTCAGGGGATACAGCAGAATCTGTTTGTCTTCTTGAAATCTTGAATTGTTTAGTCTTTACTGTCCTGTAAGTAAAGTGAACTTGACCTTGGATTTTTCATAGGATCAGGCTCAAATAAAAGTGATTGGAAGTTGTGACATATGGTGCTAAAATACCTAAAAAGTGAGCATCCTGCAAGAGAAGAATAAAATGCTGTTTTGTGAATGCGTACACTTTGTCTTAACACCTTGATTTGCCCCTTTATAATTTTGATGCAGGGAACAGCAGAAGCTCGTGAATTGCAGGAAGGGAGCGCTGCAGATGTTTTTCATTCCAGAATCAATGGGGAAATAATGGAGCTTGTGTTGATAAAATATCAAGGCAAAAACTGGAATGGCCATCTTAAAATTCATGAAGGAATGCCTGAATTTTTTTCAGTATGTTTTACATCCCATTCTGCAACAGTGATGACAGTGGACTTGTACATACATACCAGGCGAATTGGAAGCCGTATGATCTTATCTGTCTTCAGTCCTTACTGGATAATCAACAAGACTTCTCGTATTCTTCAGTATCGAGCTGAAGACATTCATGTGAAGCATCCAGCAGATTACAGAGATATTGTTTTGTTCTCCTTTAAGAAGAAAAACATTTTCAGTAAAAATAAGGTACGCTTATTTTTAGGTGGAGGTGGTACTTTGAAATCTTGCTGTTACGAAGAAAAGTAACGTGTATTGCGTGCCTACTTAGTCTCTTCATCCCAAGCCACATACAACTTCAGGAAAATGTATTGGGTGGTGGTTGGTCTGGTTGTTGTTGTTTTGGTAGTATTTAAATCCCTAGACTTTGATTTAACTTTTACTTTCTCATTAATTACCCATTTAGAGGACTAACTACACTTCATTAGAAGACTAAGTAAACAGAATAGACTTACTGTCTACATGCTTTCCTGACCCTTTCGAAATGTCATGCTGCATCCAGTCAGCTAACTTTGATCCTGGGGAGAAGCTGTTTGGTAGAACAGAGTAGGCAGGGACTGCACACAGTCAGCTTACCTGCCAGAAAACTCTTCCCTCAGGGAGAGGGTGGAGGATTTAAGTTGGAAGTAAATATTCCTATGGAGGTACATTCTACTGAATAATGTGGAATCGCAAACATGTTTTAATTACCTTTACTGTTTAACATGCACAGTGTAAATGTTCTGTCCAGTGTTAAACATACATACTTTGTTTTGACAGGGTGATTTGCATGGTCAAAAGAAGAGTACTGTAGTAGTAGATGTATTTTTTTCCTCATGTGACTCCTCTTTCCCTCTCAATGTTTTACGCCCGTGTGGCTGAAGAAACAGTTTGACCAAGTGCTATTTTATTCCGTTCAGCTCCCCCTTGAAGTTGGTAAAGCACCACAAAATTGTATTTTTTTTCTACGTTTGCATGTGCTCTCATTAATGAGTAGTGATACTAAGTGCTTAATCTTATCTTAATTTATTGAAGGATTTAAAAGCACTTAAATGTGGTTTTGATACTGTTCCACGTGATATAGTAGGACTCCATAATGGATGAACTCTAAAATGAATTTATTGAAATGCTTTCTATGTTGTCCATTTGTGTGTGTAGATCCAGTTATGTATTTCAACGAGCACTTGGTCCAGTAGCTTTTCCCTTGATACTGTAGGAAGCTATGGATGTGTCAGGTGTTCAGCTAACAACATGGAATATCTGGTAAGTTCTTCTGTGTTTTATGGGTCTCTTGGCGCACTTGTTTTTCTTCATTTTGAGGCCTTTGTTTCACTGGTTTTAAATCAAACGTCAAAATGAAAATTAACCAATTCCTGTTATAAGGCCTTATGAAAATATACTGGTGATCTTTAATATTTAAGGCACAAGCATTCACACTGAAAACTGAAAATTTGGGGGATTGTTTAGAGCCTGACTGAGCAACTTCGTCTAAACTACCTCCAAAGCTTTGCAGAATACTACTAATTAAAAAAAAACCTACCCAAGGCTCCTGCTAAATTGGTACCATATACTACCAAATACTACAGCTAAAAGTGTCTTTTTTACCTTTGGACTAATCATGTTGGATAGTGCACTCCTTTTAACTGAATACTTCTTTGTTCTCACAGTGCAGATGTTCAGAACCAGGGGTATTCTGTGCTAGCCTCTATAATTAATGTAACATTGGCTTTTCTTTTCATCCATCGTGGCTTTTCATCTTCCTGTTGATTGTTTGAATAAATTTTCCTTGTTCAACAGGTTGGAGTCAGTATCAAAATGAGCAGTTTTAACCTTACCAGGATAGTTACCTTCACTCCATTCTACACAATAGCAAACAAATCTTCTCTGGAGCTAGAAGTTGGTGAAATTGGTCCTAATGGCTCTCTTCCAACTAACAAATGGAATTATATCTCAACTTCAGAGGTAATATTTTGTTTTGCTTCCTTTGGATGTTATCATAGACAAATAATAGGTCTTTCGCTGTCAGCTAAGAAAATAACATTTCTGTAGGTGCTCTGTCTTCTCTTGATGTGATATGGACACTTCACATATCTCAGGTCACTGTGAGCAGCACAGGTGACATACACTGGGTAAATTAATCAAGTATTTCAATTTAGATAACTTACTAAATGTACACAGTGTTTCTATTACTAGAGACTGGGGTAAGAACCTAAGGCATATAGGTTTGTCACACAAGACTACTTACTACTGGCTTACTATATATGAACTGTAAGTCATGCATATTTCTTGTTTTACAGTGTCTTCCATTCTGGCCTGAAAACTCATCTGGTGAACTTTGTGTAAGAGTAGTTGGCTTTGAAAGTGCATCCAAACCATTCCTGTTTAAAGTCCCAGATAATGGCACGCTGCTGAAGCTGGAAGAATTGGTGAGACTGTGACTCTTTGTGGTCCATGCTTAATACTTTATTTTAGCTTTGTAGTATTGAACTTAATGCATCTTGACTCCCGGAGATGACTGAGATGGAAGCCTTGTACTTTAAGATCTTGGTGCATCACACTTCAGTTCTGTTTCATAAGAAAGACTGTGAATCATGTTGTCGTTGTTCTCAATGTTTTCATAGCTGTTGGAAGCAGTCAAGGTGATGTAGTTTCGACGAGCTTATAGGAAGGTCAACAGCTCTACTGCTGTTAAGTTAAAAATGGTCTTTAATACTTTAAAACATTCCTTTGTAGAGAGTATTTCTTAAATGACTTGATTTTTTTTTCTTTGTCATTATAAGGTAGCTATCCTGAAATACGTCTGTCTTGTTTTCTTAATGAGAAAAGAAGAGCTTATGGATAAACTTATAATTGCGTTAGTAAAATCTTAATTATTTCAGAGTTTAGCTTCTCCTACCATTAGAGAACATGCATGTAAATGTGGCATGTTCAGACAAGTCTTTGGAGATAACGCTCTATCATAATTAGCTGAAATACAAGTGAATGTGAAGATAACCTATCTCCAAGTTTGCTGAAGCAGCTGGAACAGGTGTTTCCAAAGCAAGATGTCATCAGTAGTCTAGAATTCTATTGGCACACTTAAAAATGTGTATTTTATTTACTATTCTAAGGTAGTAGGTAGCTCATATTTGGAAGATAATCTTTTCTAGACATATATATAGTGAGGTTTTGTACTATCTCATGAAGTGGTAAATGTAAGAAATTACATGTCTCTGTGAGTGGGAGAATCCATAGGATATTTTTTTCAAAAGCAGATGTGTTCCTTTCCACAGCTACCCTTAGTCCAGCTTTACAGCGTAGTGAGAAAGTCCATTTGTCTCGGTAGACAAGCATTTGAGGAGGCTATCCAAATGGATTTTCTAAGAGGGAAAGCATGAGGTAGCTCCCTTCTGTAAGCAAATGAGAAAAAACTGAGCTGTACACGTTTCAGATGTGTCATTGTATTGGAAATACTCGGGAGGAAATCAGGATATTGAAAGCCGTTAAGAGAGACTCAGCGTGATTTGCTTAGAGATTTATTCAGTAGAAATTTTCTGCTCAGCGATCAGCGGTTGAATCTACCAACACTGAATTTATCATTCCTTTTAATAACTATGGTGCAGTCGTCTAGACTTCTGTCTTTCAGTTTTGTAAAATTTATAGAAGGAAATGTCTGCCTGTTGGTTTTACTGAGTGTAGCCAAATAAAATGATTTAAAAAATGCTAGACATCTGATTTTAAAAGCTGTTTTTCTTACAATGGGAATATAAATTTAAAGTTAAACCTACAGATATTTTGTGAATGCTACTAATGTCTTAATTAAGCCACTACATGTGTTTGATGTTACTGTTACTAGATAATGTGGAATAAGTTTCCTTTTTTTGTTTCTAAGAGGCCCATGTAAGAGACCCATGGAAGACCGATATAGAACTAATAATTTAGCCTCTTCTACCTTGAATTTATGCATAGAGCAAATACTGAACTTTCTCTCTAACTTTCACTCTAGACAGGGGGCTTATTGGTAGATGTGAATGTGACAGAGCACTCTACTCTTATAAGCTTCTCAGATTACCATGAGGGAGCTGCTCCAGCTCTTATTGTTAACCATACTTCATGGGATTCCCTCAGATATAAACAGAGGTATGTGAAAGAAACAGTTCACCGATAATTATTTAAAGAGTGGGTATCCTTTGAGAACAAAGTAGTAGTTCTCTTTTACCATTATGGTAAATGGTTCAATAAAAAAAAAAAAGAAAAAGCTATATCGTATTCTTTTAATGAAGTATTCTTTACCTGCTATTAAGCAGTTAGTACTATTTGAGAAGCTAGAGAGGATGAAGTGGGAGTATAGACCACAGTTCACCAAGAGCCTAGCTACAGCTGTTCTGGAGCTGATCGCCTAGGCCCTTTATGCCTCAGCTCCAGGAGGCTGGTCAGAAGAGTATATGGTACCATATCGTGTTATATCATCTTTAAACAATGAATTATGTAATCTTTATTTTAAAATTATAATAATTATTATTTTAAACTGCAGTGGATTACAGGAGGAAATGGAGTTGAAACCAAAGCAAGTATGCCTGTTTGCATGGACAGATCCAACTAAAACAAGAAAATTGTCTTGGGGCTACTCTCAAAGCTTTGGTGAACATGATCTACTGAAGGTAAATCTCATAAGGGGAGAAGTAGATGCTGAACCAGACTAGGACTGTAACAAGTTGAAAACTTTCAGAGAGAAAGTTTCTTCAGTAACTTGGCATCTCTGTCTTGTCCTGCAGCAGATGTTTTATCCTATTCTCAATTAAGCAAGTTTTTAGGTATTTAGATTACTAGGAATAGAGGATTTCATACGGTTTCCAAGCTGTGTTTTCACCATGCTTTCCTCAGATATTAAAGAAGAGTGGTGAAGAGCTTTTGGCTGTAGAAATATCTGTGTAATACAAAGGGCAACATAGATCACTTCTAGCAGTGCTGCATTCATCTTAAATATCTCCCTAAAGCTGTAGGAAAAACTGCAGCTGGCTTCCTTATGAGAAATGCTTGCATGGATTAGAAAACTGGGTTGTTCAATAAGAGGTATTTGTAGTGTTTCTAGCTCACACAATATTAAAATATTGTTAAGTGGGTGCAAAAGACAAATGATTCAGTTGAAAAATGAGTGAGGGGGTGGGGGCGACTAACTACAATCAGAGGTTAATCTAGGATAGGACCAATCAGGTATTTTGTTAAGCAATGGGGAAGCAGGCATTTACCATATAATCACTTTCTTGGGTCAGATTTTATTTTCAAGGGGTTTTAGTTTGCATGAAAACTTATTTCCTTGGTGTATCATTGTGATTACATTTACATGACTTTTAAGAAGGGGATTTTTATCTATCTCATATGTGCCTCACAAATTAACAAATGAGAAATCTCTGCATTTGAAGTTCTGAACTCTTTTTAATCGTTGTCCATCTCTACTGTTTTATGGTATGTGATTTAATGCATCCTACTCCCATAACATAGGATTCTAAGTTGTTTCTTTTGCTGCAAAGGCCTTTGCTTCCTAATCATTGCCAAAGTGCTTCTCACCAGCTATTATTGCTGGAGTGCGTACGCTTCAAAAGTGCTTAAAAATAAATTAAAAATGGAAAAGATAAAAAAAGAAAAAAACCAGCCAGCTTCTTTGCAGTGTTTGGGATACAGCATGCCACTAAATCAATACGATGCAGTAAGCTGAATCAGCAAAAAAAATTATTTTAGCTCTGGTTTACTTGTGTACCAGTAAGCTTGTTTGTTTATATACATGCAGCAACATTGTGGATTTACTCCTGCAATATACTAATTATATATATATTTTTTCCAATACAGGATGAATGTGGCCAATTTCCATACAATGCAAATACTCAGATACACTGGGTTTCTTTCCTGGATGGTCGCCAACGGGTGCTGCTTTTCACAGATGATGTTGCATTGGTTTCCAAAGCATTACAAGCTGAAGAGCTAGAGCAGCCTGATCAAGAAATAAACTTGTCAATTCACAGTCTTGGACTTTCTCTTGTTAACAATGAAAATAAGAAAGAAATCTCTTACATAGGAATTACTAGGTAGCGCGCATAGAAGCCTAAATATTTCTTTGAGTACTCAAAAATTGACAGTATATGGTAAATTTAGTAGTGTGGTTGAATTGATAGGAATGTCTTCCCCATGTAATTGATACGAGTGAAACCTTTTAAGCAAAATTAAGTTCTGCCTTTTTTCCTGTTATCCTATTTAAATAAATTGCGCATGATTGTTTTTCTTCTTAGCTTCTATAAAAAGAGAACAGTAGTTCATTCAGGCCTGAAGAATGAGGATAGCATCTTTTTATGTGGCCCATGTGCATAAGAAAGGCTTAAGCATTTTAAAACTGTTAACCTTGTTGTGTGTCTTGCAGTTCTGGTGTTGTTTGGGAACAGAAACGGAAGCAGAAATGGAAGCCATTTAATCAAAAACAAATAAACCTACTGGAACAAGCCTATCAGAAGTATCTTTGTAAGAGTGCTTTCCAAGGTCCAGGTTGGCATAAGCTAGACAACAGTACAGAGGTATGTTTTGAGTTGGAGCATTTAAATGATTGTAGAGCCTGTAGACTTATGTTTTGCTAATTAAGGATAGATGACCAATTAAAAGAAACACAATATGTAAAGCAAACTTTATATTGGAATAGTTTCATGTTCTGTAAAGGAAAATATCTTGTTCTGACATAATATTGATACAATATTAATGTATTTCCTGTGTGTTTATCCCTAAGTAAGGGATCACCTATCAGGATCAGGGTAGAAGCATCAACTGGGAAATGAGATAGCCGCATGTAAACATCTTCAATTATACCAGTGTGTGATGAATAACTGTTAAGATAACACAGATGTTTTTTATTTGAATAATTGAAGTTACATGTAATGTGCTTGTCAAAAAAACTTAGGATTTTCTTTCCTTTCCATGCAAATACTTAATTTGAGTAATTTCAGTAATACGTGTGATCATGAAGTAAGGAATAAGGCAGGTGTTACGTACTAGTCTGTTTATTGGTATTATGAAATGTTGTTTATCCTCAAGCTTAAGAAAACAGAACAAATGTATCATTTAATTATTATTACCAGGTGAATTTTAGTAAGGTCCCAATGGAAATGCGCCTCCCAGTTAAATGCAGCATCCGACGTAACTTCCTGTCAGGAATTCAAGTTGAATTCAAGCAGTCACCTCACCAAAGAAGCTTACGAGCTCAGTTGTATTGGCTGCAGGTATCATCTTTCCTCATGTTCTATATAGTAAACACTTAAGATTTTATTGTATTTATTTATCTACATGAAAAGATGTCTCCAAATCTAATGTGTAGCACAGAATCACAGAATTGGCAGGGGTTGGAAGGGACCTCTGAAGATCATCAAGTCCAACCCTCCTGCTAAAGCAGATTCCCTATGTTAGGTTACACAGTAAAATGTTCAAGTGGGTCTTGAATGTCTTCAGTGACTCCACAGCCTCTCTGGTCAACCTGTTCCAGTGCTCTGTTACTCTCACAGTAAGGAAGTTCTTCCTTGTTTGTATGGAACTTCCTGTGTTCTAGTTCTTTTCCATTGCTCCTTGTTCTTTTGCTGCATATAACTGAAAAGCGTCTGCCCCCATCCACTTGATGCGTATGTGACACTTTGCTCTCTGATTTCAGAGTAGCCAAAGTGTTAAGAGTACTCATTGGAAAAGAACTCCATCCTGTCATTTTGCACAGTATGGAAAAGATTACATAAAATTGTGGGTTAACATAAAACGGGATCCTAAAATGGAAAGTGTATTTCTAAAGAAAGTTTTTTGGTGTTTATAGACAAAGAAAAAATGAAGTAAAATAACCTTTTTCAAAATTTATCGTAGTTGCTTCTATACGATCATAGCTTGCGTATAGTCATGTAACACTTAATTTTAGGTAGTGTACCTAGAGAGTCAGAACTCTTTGTCTGCAGAAGTACCTACCTACTGGAAAGCAGACAGTAGACACTAAACCAGTATCCAGCAATTCGTCTGTACATAAATTTAGCAGTGAATTAACATTCAGTACTTGCCTCTGACTAGCATACTTCAGTTGGTGCTAATAGTGCTGATACATGAACAAGAATAACCAGTAGATTGTCTGAGCTGGTACTTCTGAGAAATGCTTAGTGTTAGAGGGGAATACTGAGGAAAATAACTGTCATCTTCATCAGCAGTGGCCTTTCAGAGAGTTGCACAGAGGAGGCACTCATCAAGGACCCTGCTGATGCTTTTTCTGACCAGCTGGTCGGAAAGAGTTTCCTCTTATTTTTCTTTTTTTTTTTTTTTTTTTTTTTTTTTGCATGAAGGTGCTTCTTATTGTTAGAGTCAAAAATACCATCAGTTACAGACCCTCTCAATGAATCTATGTGTGAAACTCCATAAACACCCCTTTGCAACGCTTCGAACCATTAGATCTTTTACAACTTAAAAAGTAACATGTCAAAATTATTGCAGCAAAATCTTCCTCCCCTTTTCTGCTTCCCCTAAGAAGGGGGAAGGAGTATGGAAGCAACGTTATTCTTGAACAAAATATATTAAAAAAAAAAAAGTTCTCTAGGCCTTCTAAACTGAAATGGTCTTTGATTATTGTGGTATTAAAACATGAGTCTAATTAATATGATAATTTTAGGTTGATAATCAGTTACCAGGATCGATGTTTCCTGTCGTGTTTCACCCAGTAGCCCCTCCCAAGTCAATTGCTTTGGACTCAGGTAAGTGAAGACCTTTAATGGTACCAGACTTATGCAACCTTGAATGTAGTAGCTTGACAATTTATTTTTTATTTCTTGTTTCAGAACCAAAACCATTCATTGACGTCTGTGTTATCACTAGATTTAATGAGTACAGCAAAGTACTGCAATTCAAGTGAGTTTAATAGTGTGCTGTAACGCATCTTCAGAGATTTTAAATTCTTTTTAAAGTGAACTTTATTTTAAGAGTGGGATTCTCCTATCCAAACAACTCCTGACTTTGATTGAGTTTTAAAATGTCTGTAGTGAAAAAACATCATTTTTTTATTTAATTTAGAAGGTGAGAATTGGCCTTGTTAAGAAACCGTTAAGGAAGTTCTTTAGTAATTAGAATGAGGTACCTCTTCAACTGAAACATCGGAATTCCATCTCTGCCTGTTTGCTGTGCAGTGCTGGGTTTATTCGGTGCTCTAACAACAGACAACTCATTCAGTCTCTAAAGTAGCTCAAGAATGTGTTTTACTGTGAAATGTATGTTCTCTAGTTAGTATGTCTGTGCCTTCAGTTGTGTTCTTGTACTATGAAGTGGGATGAAAACATTTTAATGGTTACTTACAATTTTTTTACCTGGCTAGAATGGGTGTAATTGAGGACGGTCAATTTCAATGAAGTAAATATTCAATAGTATGACTTACGGCAGAAGGCAGTTGGATAAGAGGAACAAATATACTACTTAGGTGAAACCAGTGAAGCACATAAAATCATAGTATACAAAATTACTAAACATTATTGAGAGCTGATATTTTTAGATCCATTTTGAATAATCTACAGTAAAATATGAATAATCTACAGTAAAGCAACACATAGTTTCATGTGGCTGCTAAGCCCTCCTAACTGTAAATAAACAGTTAATACTGTAAGTAGTTTTACTAAGCAGTATTGAATAACCAAGCCTCAGTTACTTGTTTAGCTTAAATTCCGGATGCTTTCAAATACACACTGTTCATATTCCCATTTTAGATACTTCATGGTTCTTATCCAGGAAATGGCACTGAAAATTGACCAAGGGTTTTTAGCAGCACTTAGTGAACTTTTTACTCCATCTACAGATCCAGAAGCTGAAAGGCAAAGGGTAATGTATGGCAGAAACTGATTGTTGCCACAATAGGTCCTTATATGGGCCTATGTGATTTTCTGAATATTTTAGTGAATGTTGCATTTGAGAGCAGTGAATGAAGAGACTTAATAAAATAATTGTCAACGAAGCATTGGTATTTCCATTGACATTTAGGGATGGGTATTATTAACAGACAAGCTTGAGTAACTGATACAGGGGTATGTGTAGTTGTTTTTTGTTCTTGTTATGCTGAATTGTTTGACACAGTTGTTTCAACTTTGGCTACAAAGTGTTAAGGGTAGTAGATTAAGGTTGGGGTACATAGAGTAATCTTTTAACTGACTTGTCAGTAGTGATGTATGACTGGAAAGTGATTTTTCTTAGAAATCTTCAGATCTATTATCTAAAATTCTGATTTGGTGAGGAAATACAAAAATGCAGATGAACTCAGGAAGTTAATTACTAATATTTCTAAATTAATACGGAAGTGATATCTGTTAATGATTGAGAAATATAAGGACGTATCAAGTAATCAGGAGGAACTGAAAAGTCGCAGAAATTTTTGTGTATACCCTTTTAAGGAAAAAACTTAATACAGTCTGGGATACAAAAGCAGTTAGCCCATTTCCAGTTTTGGAGTTTCTGACCATTTAGTTAGCTCACTGTTTTACAGTATTTGTACACAATTATTCTTTGTGCTGGCTTTTATTCATATATTTACATATGTTTATGTATAATGTGTATATGCTTGTATGTTTTTATGCTGATACATATAATGATAGCCTGCTGTTCAATTTTCTTTCTTTTTATCTTAAAATAGTCTAAACTAATTCAGGAAGATATGGATGCACTTAACACTGAACTAATGGAGTCTTCCTTGACAGACTTGTCAATGCTGAGCTTTTTTGAGCTATTTCATATTTCTCCGATTAAGGTATGTAAAAAATAAGTTGAGGTAATTAATCACTTCATAAAAATTACTTCTTCATTCTCTATAGTAAAATAGATGCTCAGATCAACCTTTTGGATAAAATTGCTGGTTTTACTAATTTCTTCTTTACAGTTGCATTTGAGTCTGTCTCTCGCTTCTGGTGGAGAAGCATCAGATAAGAGTGAAGAAATGATAGCCATCCATTCTCTTAATTTACTTTTGAAAAGTATTGGAGCTACTCTAACAGATGTGGATGATCTTATTTTCAAGTAAGCCAAAAAAGTCTTTTTTAATAATTTAAAAAAACAGGCTATATACTTGAATCAGCAAAGTTTAATATAGACCTTCTGATTATCACTAGTATAAAAAGGTAGAGCCTCTATGGAAAAGGAGAAATGGAGGAGAGGTGTGTTTTCTTCTCCTTTTCAATGGAATATAGCTTCAAGTTTTATCTCAAGGGAAAAAAAAAAACTGCTGAAAAGGAGAAAGAGTGCCTATAAATAATGTACAATTATTACACAATTATTTGTCTTTCAGACTTGCATTCTTTCAAATTAAATATCAGTTCTACAAGAGAGACCAACTGATGAAGAGAGCTGTTAGACATTATAGCGAACAAGTAAGTTTTAGTCCAGCCTTTGTGTAAAATATTGAATAAATGTCTTTACAGAATGAGGAAAATAAGAAAGAAAAGATGAATGAAAGCTACCAATTTTTTTTTTTAAGTTCATGGTACTGAAGTAGGAATCTGGAGGCATGCTACTCAAACATAATTACAAAAACCTCCTGAAAATATGTTGAAGGAATGTATGTAGTTACTTTTGTTCTTTCTGTCTGTGCATTTATTCACTGCAGTGTTCTGTTAGTTATCTTTGGATAAACTGTATTTTTACATTAGCCAGCCTTTGTTGCAGTAGAAATACTCGCTTCAGTACTCTAATGCCTTACTTGGGTAGTCAATCAAAAAAATTAAGCACCCTTGAATTCTACCATGTAACTGGGTAATAGCAGCCAGTAAAGCTGTTCTGGGTTGTTTGTTGTTGATGATAGTTTAATTTTTGTTGTTTCTGTTTTTATTTAGTTCCTGAAACAGATGTATGTTCTTGTACTTGGGTTAGATGTTCTTGGAAACCCATTTGGCTTAATCAGAGGTCTGTCTGAAGGAGTTGAAGCTTTCTTTTATGAGCCTTTCCAGGTATGACTTTGTGATTCTTCAACCGTACATAAACAGTAGGCTGATTAAATATATAGTTGGAGTTGCAGGCTTTTTATCATTGTACTCTACAGTTAACGTTAAAAAAAAAAAAAAAGTTTTCTCAACTCTTAAAGAAGTGCCATTTTAAAACAATCTTGCTCTAATTGATGTAATGGAATTGCTAGAACTTTCTCGAAATGCATACGCAAGTGCATAGTTTTCTTCTAATGATAATAGGCTTCATTTTCAGGGTGCTGTTCAAGGACCTGAAGAATTTGCTGAGGGCTTTGTAATTGGTGTTAGAAGTCTTCTCGGACATACAGTGGGTGTGTATCCTATTGCTACTCATTTGATGAAATAGATTAACTCATGGATTACATTTATGTATTCTTTCTCTTATTTTGGAGGGAAGTTATGTTTTGAAAATATCTATGGGATATTTCTTTCACAGGAGTTTAAGTTTGTACAATAGTGTTGCCAATCTTCATCTTAGACTAAGCCAGAGAACTATATGTGTCCTAAGTTCTTGTTACACTTACCTTAAATGTTTATTCAGCTGTGTATTACAGTTAGTAGAGAAAGTCAGTTTCCATTCAGTATGATATATGATACATATTGAGCTGATTTAAGAGTTCTATTATACTAAACTAATGGATTTCAGACCAATTTCTTCTCATACTCAACATGACAGTCAGCTTATGTAAATCAGTAATACCTAAATTCAATACGGGGGAAATCTCTGTGGTTTATTGTGTGTTTTCTACTGTTAAATTGTGAAAGAACAATAACTTTTACTTTCTGATCTGTTCCATTAGGTGGTGCTGCAGGGGTGGTGTCTAGGATCACTGGTTCTGTAGGGAAAGGTTTAGCAGCCATTACTATGGATAAAGAATATCAGCAAAAACGGAGAGAGGAAATGGGTCGTCAGCCAAGAGACTTCGGCGACAGCCTGGCCAAAGGAGGAAAAGGCTTGTTACGGGTATGAATGTGAAGTTGAGTGTATGATGCATCAACTCTTAACGTAGACTTCAAACTTCCATGTGTATAATTTTTATAATGTCTTCTTTGGCTTTATCTAAACATGAGCGCTAAACAGAAGACAAAAATGGGAAGTCAGGTTATAAGAGAATCAATAGCCTCAATATCATTTGTTAGCTTTAGTGTTTGAGGTTATGTTGTTCTTTAGGCCGACACAAGGAACTGAAGATAGGTTCTTAAAAAGGGAAACTGTAAAAAATAAACAGATTTTTCCTCTGTTGAAGTAACTGGGCCTTTAAATTTTATTCCAGTTAATTCTGTCATTAAAGCAATCTGGCTGTGAATTTGAACTCTGGACTTGTTCTGTATAGAAATGGCTTCCTATATGCTGAGGTCTTACAAAAACTCCTAATTTTTTTCATTTATTTGCACGTTCTTCTAAGTCAAGTTGAATGTTTATAAAAGTGAGCGTCTTAGTAGGTTGGAGAGATTCGTTTTCTGAAATAGAAACTGCTCAAGCGTCATCTGTTCGTTATTATCTGAAGTCAGAAACCTTTTCTGGTTAAAGAAAGAATGTCCCATTTCTGGTGCTAAGTGTGGAAGAACTCATGTAGACAATTACTGAGAGACCTGTATTAGATGAAAGTATATTAAATCTCAATAAATTCCATTACAGTCAAATTTATCAACTTATTTCTAAAGAATTATAAGTAATAAGCATTGTTTTGGTGTTTCTGGTTGAGTTTGCTGAAAGTTTAGAAGTTACCCCACTGGATTTTTTTTTTTACCTTAGTGTCACTTAATGCCTCGACTTTGAAGTCTTTCTCAGTTATCTGATGTTATCTTAGAGATTTGGTACTGCTCACTCATGACTGGAAATTCTGACAGCTTTCTGAAGAACTTTCTTTTAGGAAGAAGCTTTCTTAATTATTATGAGGCAGAGAACAAAGGATTTCTTTGTCTTTTGTTGCCAATTAAATGTTACTTGAGTCATTTCCCTCTTTTACTTAATATTTTAAAGTGAAAATAAAATATTTTTGATATTGAACTTCATTATCAGCTTTTAAAATGAAAATGAGATGATTGGTTGCCTAGCTGGACACTAGCATTCTAACTTCTAAGTAGGAACTTAATTATCTTCTTTGTTGTAGGGTGTTGTTGGGGGTGTGACAGGAATAATTACTAAACCTGTAGAAGGTAAGTTCTAAGGCTGCACTACAGTGCTTAAAGATTTTTTAATATTTTTGATTTATTTAATTTTAAGAAATTTCTGTTATGATGCTAAAGCATAGGAAGATTATTTTCATATTTCTAGCTAAAATGCAACCTTCTGCAGTGTTTTACTCAGATACGTTTACAGCTGTTGTTATTTTTTTGTATGAGTTAGGGAGATATCGTCTTTGTAGGGTAGTATGTTATGCTTGTTGTAGTAACCAGATTGTTCTTTAAAGCTAGAATAAAAATACTATCAACAATTCTATAAAAAATAATAAAACACCAATTGAAAAAGCTTTAGAAGTTATGACATAGGGACGTGGCTTTAGCGATTGGACTTAGTAAGTCAAGTTGATGGTTGACCTTAACCTTGAATTTCTTTTCCAGCCTAAACAGTTCTATGATTCTGTCCTAAGATTCTGACATTTTATATCCTACACTACTCATGGCATGTTCATATCAGATGTTGAGCTAATAGATTTTGGATACTGCAAAAATAATGAACAACTCAAATAATTACTTATTGAAGATGACAGATGTCTTATCACTACATCTTAATTTTGGGAGGACTTCAAGTATTGAGGAAATCTTAATAAATAAATCTGATTTAGTGCCCAGGAGAAGTATAAGTTTTCATGAAGGCTGTCACTTCATCAATATAGTAGATGATGCTGAACATCTAAGAAAAAATATTTTACATTAAAGTTCGTGTTTGAGTGATTTAAATATTGCAAGTTAATTGTTATAGTGCTGTATATCACCTGTGCCTTATATATGGTTGGCAGATAATTTGAGGTGTAGTATTTCTTTCACTAGTGGATGAGCAGATGTGCTCTCTAAACGCTCTCCTGGTTCTTCTCTGTTAGGTATCATGAAAAACATGGACTTCAGAGAGAAATAATTAATTTCAGTTGTGTATATGCAGCTTAGATTATTCAAATTATTTTGTTGTTATTACTGACGTATAAAAACGAATATATTAGCTTGAAGACTGGACTGAATGTGTGCGGAACAGAATCTAGTTTGACTGATGGATTGGGCTCAAACAGTTACAATTAATGAAGCTACATTAGGCTGGAGACCACTGGGATTCCACAGGGCTTCATTTTAGGGCCAATTCTCCTTGATGTTTTTATGAATGTTCTGGATGCAGGCCTCAGATGCATGCTAAATTAGGTGCTGGAGAGGCCTTACAGAGAGATCTTGACAAACTGGAGGGATGGGCAATCAGTCACCAACCACATGAAGTTTAATGTGACCAGTGCTGGATTCTGCACTGGGATGTGGCAATCCCAAAATATACATCCAGACTAGGGCACGAGAGGCTGGGGATCAGCCCTGTGAAAAGGGATCTGGGAGTTCTGGCTGACAGCAAGGTGAACATGAGTCAGTAGTGTGCCCTGGGGTGCCCAGCACTGCCAGCTGAGTGAGGGAAGAGATTGTCCCGTACTGCTCTGGGCTGTGTGGCTTCACCTCAAAAAGCAAGTTTGGGCACCACAATAAAAGAAGGACACGAAGCTTAATAGCTTAAGAGCATCCAAAAGAGGGCTACAAAGATGATGAAGGGCCTAGAGGACAACAAATGTGAGGAGAGGCTGAGTTTTGTCAAGCCCAGAGCAGCACAGGCTGAGGGGAGGCCTCGTGGCGGCTGCAGCTGCTCACAGGGAGCAGAGGGCAGCGCTGAGCTCTGCTCTCTGTGACAGTGACAGGGCCCGAGGGAACGGCGTGGAGCTTCGTCAGGGGACGGGCGGGTGGGTGTTAGGGAAAGGTTCTTCGGTAGAGGGTAGGGCATGGGACAGGCTGTCCAGGGCGGTGGACACGGCCTTGAGCTGTCAGAGCTCAAGGAGCACTTGGACACTGCTCTTAGACTGGGGTTTTGTTTTGGGATAGTTCTGTGTGGAGCCAGGAGGTGGACTCGGCCTACAGGTCCTTACCGACTCAGGATATTCTATGACTCTTACATCTTAGCTGTGTTGGCTTTGAAGGCAGCTAAGACTTTAAATGAGCAGTTACATCACTGAGTGGGCAATCTGTGACTTGTTCGGAGAACTTCTTAGTAACTGGATGGTACATAATCAGTTCCTGTGGGCTCTTTTTAGACAAAATGTTCTAATGTTGTTTGGAGCAGTAGTGGTTTAATTCTGTGGCTACTGTCTTCTGGCAGATCATTAAAACTAACATTTTTTTCCATTCTTCCTTCTGAAGGGGCTAAAAAAGAAGGTGCAGCTGGGTTCTTTAAAGGAATTGGAAAGGGACTTGTAGGAGTGGTTGCTCGCCCAACGGGTGGCATCGTAGATATGGCCAGCAGTACCTTCCAGGGAATTCAAAGGTAAAAAGTCAAGGGGATGTTTTGGCGTAGTCTCTGTATGTTGCGCACCATGTAGTGAAATGATCCAGTAGTCACACTAAATAATTTGTGTTATGTACAACATTCAGTAGGATTTATAGGACCAAGAGATAGATAGCAGCCTCTAATGAACGTGTTTTATGATAATCTCTGGAAATTGCTGCTTTAGAATTTGTCTTGCAGCATTGCAGGTCACACAGACAGTAACTAGATCATTTTCTCATTTCAGTCCCTTCTCTTATGAAAAAGTAATTAAAGGATCTTATTTAAATTTTCCCGCTGAGGTATATTTATGTTCTGCTGAATGCAAATGTCTAATTGTCATTTAAACTTACTGTAAAAGTTGACCACTGAAATATTACCAGTTTGAAACTCAGTTAGCTGCGCACACCGGGGATTTTGTGTGTTTTAAGGGAACCTTATGAAAATACGTTAATGAACTTGAATTCTTAGCACTTGTCAAGGCATGGGAGTAAGCTTTTCTAAGTTGTGTTGTAATTGGCTAATTTTCTAATGTTATCTTGGGTTTATTACTGGCAGTGTGCCTTTGTTATTTACATCTTTAGGATATTCGTGAAGTCTAAGTGAGATAGTAAATAGGATGATTTTAAACATAAATCAGTGAAACTCAAATGTGTAATGAGCTTATGAGAATACTGTTCCACTGTCTCTAACAGGGTGGCAGAATCAACAGAAGAAGTACCTAATCTCCGCCCTCCACGTCTCATTCACGAAGATGGCATCATCCGGCCATACGATAGGGTGGAAGCCGAGGGTTATGATTTATTTGAGGTATGACTTACACTGGAAATGCACTTTTAAGTTCTCTGACCTACAGGATTCCTTAAAGGATGATAGAAATTCAAGAGAAAAAAAAAAACACAAAAACATCGCTCTGAAGGGAGATAGCATTTCCACACATTCTCAAAATATTTTTAATCCTAAGAGAAACATTTTTGCACTCAGATGAAATACTTTACTGAAAAAACAGCACCTTGGGATTTATTATATTATTCTTAATGCTAGTATGTTGTAACTGCAAGCATTCTGGGAACATCTAGGCTGCTTTTACATCTGGATGTGGCTAACGTACAGGGGATTAGTAACAGTTGTTTTCAAGTTCTAAATAATCAGAACCTAGTTGAATTGTATTTCAACTTTCACTTCCTTAAAAAATTAAAATGGTGGTTTTTTGCTAAGAAGTTAAAGTAAAATGACTTTCCTGATGAACATTTAAAAAGTAAAAGTTGATAAGTTGGTACTTCCTTCTTAATGTTCATTTTTAGTCCTTATTTCCTAGTCTAATGTTTTTCTTCTTTCTCTTTCTTTCCTGGCATACGCAGCAAGAACTGGAATAAAGGAGTAAACATTTTCCATATTTCTTCTTGTTTTCCTTTGTGATATTTATCAACCTTAACTATTTTAGGTTAAGGGCATGATTTCATTTAACATGTTCTCTTCCCACTGTTCATGTCTTTTCTTTGTAGTAGATAGTGTTTCATGTTATCCGTGCTAAGAAACAAAACTAAAAATGAACTTGAATATCTAAGGTAAGATTAGTTAAGTGAGAAAGGTGAGAGAGAAAAGGGAGTGCTTTTTTCCCTTATGTCTGTTTTTCTGAGAATGCTAAGCTCCTTACAAATGGCAGCTACTGAAGGCATTTGGGTGGAAAAAAATCATGGTAGCATAGATGCTAAGTTCACTTGGTGGTTAATATTACCATTCTCATAGAGCTAGGGCTATGGATGAAGAGAGCAATGTATGAGCACAAAATTTAAAATAGTACTGAATAGAAAATTCTTCTGTGAAAGTGTTTGCTTGTAATTTCATGATTGTATGGCAATACTGTTTCCACAAAAACTTGAAGAAAACTTTGTCTTTCTGGTTTCTGTAATATGCTGTAGGCCATCCACTTAGATGTTTGATGAACCCCTGTGCCTTCAAGTAAACATTTCTACTAATACTACTTCTTTATGAAATTCTATCAATTAGAAATATTATAGCCTGCTTATTGACTCTTGATTTAATTTCCAGAATCTTCTGGGACTTTTCTGTTTAACATAATTAAGTGTCAACTATTAGCATGAATTGATAGTTAAATATATTTCTACATGAAGTGATGCCATAATTTCACTTCTAACACAACACAACACAATAAATTAACAAAGCTGAACAAGTTGTCTTAGGAGCAAAGTACTTTCGTATAATAAATGAATAAAACTTAAGCTGATACGTCTCTGCTGCTAATACCTTTCTAGAATTTGGAGTTCAATAGTCAACGTTTTTCATTTAAGTTGATTAAAGAAAGGAAATGTATTAGGGATTTCTTTATTTTAGCTGTTTTAGAGAGATTGTCATAATCGTGTGTGGAGCAAAACAGATTTCTTCATACAATGACTTCTTTTTATTTTAACTTCTATTATTTTTAAATCATGCTGAAGATATTTTTAGTAATCTTGTGCATTCTCACTGGTTTCACTGTATTTTCTCCATCTATCAAAAAGGAGAATGTAGCATAATTAGCACCAAAAACTGGGTGTTTTTGCATTTCCTGCACATCTAATATTTGTATCTTTCTTTGGCCTAAATTGTTTAGATCAGAATTGCACACTATACAAGAATGAATCCTGTGCATTGTCCTCTAGATAGTCTCTTCCTTTCATAAGCCAATTAACTGAACACAGCCTTTATTTTATTTACATATGTATTTTAAACTGCTTTTGCTCTCTTTGCTAGAGGTTAGTGTTGTGAGGGTTTTGTTTCTTAGTATAAGTTCCAAGCAAGATGGGCAGTGTCTTACAGGAAATAAGATACTTCAGCAGGGAAGACAAATCAGAAGGTCGGTTTATGCACACAGATATATTTGCCATAAGTTAATTTATATGTTAGTTTGCTTTATTTTTGATTCCACTTCCGACCCAAGATCGCAAGTAGCTTAAGCAAGATTTTCTCATCTCAGTAACTGTATTTTTCCCCCTTCTGTAAGTAGCTGAAGAATAAAGTTTATTCAGAATTGGAGAACTGTAATATGTAAATGTGTTTTGGATTCTTAATTCCTATATTCTCGTCTGCCTGGCGACGCTTTCTGTCTGCCATACAAACACTGACCCAGAAATCATTCTCCTGCCTATGCAGTTAAAATTATTCCAAATTCCATTCTTACCTCCACCGAATACTTCTGTATTTTGCCTTGACTGTATCATCCCTAATTCTGCCACTGACTTTACCTTATTAAATTGAGTAACTAATTCAAATTCATTTGAGAAAGCTCTGCTTCTTGCCTGCTGCTTTAGCCATATTAGTGGCATAGCTCAGATCCATTTACAGAGTTCATTGTTTGTATCAAATTACAGGTGACTTTCCTTAGTTGATTAAAAACCCTATGTTTCAATATGCTTTCTTTTCCAGCCACACTACTTTTATGCATCTTATACGTCATTAACTCCTTTGCTTTTCCATGGAAAAAACTTAGCTTGCTTTGACTTAATTCCTCTACAGAGGAGCTGTGCAAAATACTTTTCTAGTTTGCTCTGCTTCGACTTTTTTTTTAATGATTTAGTCTAGTACGTATATCCTTTTAAAATAAATATGTATTTCCAAGGTTGAAACCTTGTCATATTACCTTAAGGAATGGATGCCTTAATAATATCCAGTGATTGGACAAAAAATATTTTACATAAAAATGTAGATCTTCCTAAATGTTAGAGCCCTACCTAGGATGAGCAGATGTGTAGGTCAGGTCTGTCTTAAAAGACAAGGTTGTTGTTGTTGTTTTTCCTCTCAGAAGGGTGATGGGTTTTTTTGGTTTTTCTTTTTTTTTTTTTTTTTGGGTGCACAGTAAGAAGAGCAGTGGGATGGAGTAGGCTGACTGATGACAATGTTCATTTTCCCAGAGATCCTAGATGTAGTCTTTGGGCTACATGGGGTTCCAGTCAGATGTCATATCTTGCAGGACATGTCTCTAGCTTGTGCAGTGAGGCTTGATAGTCAAGAATGTGCTATGTGAAATCTATGTACAACTGGAGAAATCAAAGGAAAAAATATGGCAACTTGAGGAAAATTGTTTCTCAAGAAATGAATTCTCGTGAGCTTTATCTTTGTGCAAGGCTTTGTTAGCCATTGCCTTTTAATGTGTATTACTGCCTGTTCTCATGAGGAGACTCCCATCTATCCCCAGCACTTAAGATCTGGCTGGGTGTGATGGGTTTTTATTCATGTCTGTAGTGCTACTTTGCCTCATTTCCTAGTTAACACATGGGGCTTTATGAGGAATACAGAATACTTGAGGAATGCTTGAGGTGATGCTAGTGTTTTGCAGCAAGAAAAATGTTATCTTTCAAGAAACTGCAGATTCTATATCTAGTTGAGTTTCAGTACTGCTGTGTATATTTGCATTAGTTCTTTCATTTCCATGTAAACGTTCAATAAGTTGAACTTCTTTAAAGTGCTTGTAGTAGTCTCATCAAAATAAAAGCTTCTGATAAAGATGCCTGAATTTGAACAGTGTATGCAGATCACAAAGTAATTTGCATCATATGTCCCAAACCCCTTTTTACATAATGCTCCACCATAATGCATTGAATTTGTGTCAGGAGTATTGGTACAGCTCTGACAAATACTGCATCTCTTGGGCTGAGAGCTCCATGGAAACTCGTCTTAGTATACAAAACTTAAAAATACTAGGATAGCTTTTGAAGTTAGGGTTACAAAACCAGACTTTCTCACCAAAGTTTTGAGTTTAAATAGAGGAATAAGCTTATGAATAAATCTGTTTTAAAATACAGTATGTCTCACTTTTTGCATATCCGACAGAAAGATTCAGAATATGAGTTGCAACTTCTGAATTGTGGTCTTGCATGGTGATGTGTTTTGCTTTTCATTTCTTGTTTTTATATATTCAGATTTATATAACTGAATCAGCTGTGGTTTGGGTTTGGATATAAAATGTGAGTTCATGTTGTGGTTTTAGTCATTTGCTGCTGTCTTTCTGTGTTTTGAAGAAGTGAGAAGTCTGAGATAAGCAGTCTTTTGTGGCATTTTTTTCTCTTTCATGTCTATTTTACAGTATCAAAAAGTTCTAAGATGGCCAGAAATTGATATATTTGTATATAAATATATATAATTGTAGAAGATGGGGACCCTGTATTTTTGGTTGCTGGAAAATTCAGAAATACATACATATATTTTAATAGTACATTCCTTGGGGTCAAATCCGGGAAAACACTGGGCTGTTGATCTCATCAACTGCACATTTATCTGCCTTTGATCTTAAAGGGTTTTTCTGGGATCTGTTGAAATGTATGATGATGCTTTAAGACATTTGTTAAACTTCAAATAAATGAAAATAAAATGAAAATGTTGAAAATTCTTTTAATTGATTCTGAAGTAGGCTGGAATGACAGCTTTCTTTGTGGTTACTTGATCTGTATTGAGCTTTTAGCCTGCCTGACTGACCTTAGACGGATGAACATGGAGTCATGTCATAAATTCAGCTAAGGAAATTGAGAAGGTCATTTATTTACAGGAAATAACTAAAACTGTACTGTTTTTTTTTTTTTGTTGTTTCTTCCCTCCTCCATTTCCAGAATGTTCTTTCTAGTTTGTCACAACTTTTTCAGTTGTCAAACAATTTAAATTTACTGTTATACAGCGGCTGAATTCCGTAATAACAGAAGTAAACTGAAACTCCCCTCAAATTCATTGATGTGTCACTCTGAAATGTGGTGTCTTTAAGCTAAAGTTATTGTGAGTGTTACTTCGGATTTACTGTGAGACTCTGCTGTACTTCTCTTTGGAGTTGATTGAATATTGTAAACCTGGTAATGTGTTGTAGAAAAAACTGCTCTTCACTTAAATAGCATGTGGAATGGAAAATCAGAAAAATACTTCATCAAAAAAATATTTAGGAACGTACAAATAGTTAGAAAGCACTTCTCTGATATTTTGAAGCTTTTCTAAATCTCTCTTTGTAGTTCGTCATTTAATTTGTAGCTGTCAAACATAAATATGTGTTGGGTAGTTTGATCTACCCTTTCATATACCTTCCATATATTGGATATTGAATGACCATGCTTGTTCAGTGCTTTAGAATCTGACCCTTGGGGGGCATTGAGTATTTGTAACCTGATTATTTCTATGGGTCTAAGCAAAGCATTATATTCTTTTAAGTACAGTTGCAGGATTTTTCACTCTTGAATCAAGTCTGCAACATAGGATGTAGCAGAATAGGAATTACTAAACAATAATTAGCACAAACAGAAAATTCAAGGTAAATAAGTAGTCTAATAACACTGCAGTGTCATGTTCTCCCTTCTGAGTGGTGGGAGGAGTCAGATATTTCACTGATGCTTGAGGACTGCAAGCACTGTGAGAGCCTGCCTTTAAAGAGACAAGTTCAACTAGGTGATCTTTTTGAAAGGTTTTTGCATTGAAAACATTGCTTAGACTTCTGTTTTTACAGGCCAAATATTTTCATTTTCTGTTTCAGAAATTACACATAAGAAAGCTGGAAAAAGAGAACTACCGATACCACTGTGCACTTCCAAGAGGCCGAAGGGCAGCAAACCTTATTGTTACCAATAGGTACTAAGTTCCAAGGGCTTTTTATGAGCTTGTCTTGTTTCAATTTAGGGATCAGGCATCTGGCTAAGTCAGAACTGATAGCTGTTCTTTGCATGTTCACTTTTCTTATTTGATTTCTTATGGATTTTATAATTTATTTTCTTTCTTTTATGCAAACAGTAAGATCATGATCAGTGGTGTTGACACTAGGTACTAATCTGGGAAGCTATTTTAACTGACTCTAAAGGTCTGTGACTATTTCATCCTACTGGGGGAAGTGCTCCTTTTTCTGATGTTTGAAATTAGCTTGTGCAAAGTGTCTGCAGTCAAACCAGTGTTTTGATAATGCATGTTTACAAGCTTGTTAATTAAAAAGTACTCTGAGTCAGATTTTTTTAATTCAGATTAAAATGAATATTAAATCCATCGGGCAGTATTTAGAATGTAAGATATTGCTATTCTTGGATGATTTGAGGACTCAAAACCCTGTAACTACACTAAGAAAAAAATGAGCCCATGAATGATGATCTCTGCACTAGTTTCTGCCCTTTGCCTGGATTTATGAGGTGGGCTTATCCATACCAAGACTTCGGGAGACATGCAACTTGAATTTGTTTTATATCAACTAACACACTTCCTGTTGCAGCAGAACAAGATTTTTAAGATAGGTACTGACATACTTTTATGATAGTTACATGGTTTAGGTTTTGGGATTTTTTTGCAGCTTCAGTTAAATTTATACTTCTGTCCTTATCCCAGTTGGTCTATATATGCTTGAAACTTCTGCTTAATTCCATTCAAAGCTGCCGCTTTTTTTTTCTTAGCATGCTAGATGACACTGGATATCTAAAGTGATGAGGGGGCAACTAGTTAGCAAATGTAAACTGTAGCAATGGATCATCCGTCCGTCTAATTATCATGTACTTCACTATATAGCCAGTATTCAGCTGGCTGACTGCTCTCACATAGTAGATGCTGGCATTGAGGAGCTGGTGAGAATTAAGTGATGTTCCGCTAGTATCCAATTCTATTAAAATGTTTAGATTTGCAGAGACTGGTGGTCTTGATTAATTTGCCCTGGGCATACCGTATGATAACATAGAGCGTCTGAGTCTTAAGGACAAAGTAACGATCTCAGAGTATATACTAAGGAAATACAGTTGAACTCCTACTGAATGGATACTTTTGATCCACATAGAAAATGCATTCTGAAACATATTTCTGTTCTCCATTTTGTTTTCTCACGAAGTTGTAATTCCTGGGAGAAATTGTGTATTGACTTGTTTTTCCTTCTAAACAGGAGGGTGATATATGTAAAAGAGGTGGAAATCTTAGGTCACTTATCAGCAGAGTGGGATTACTTATTTGAAGACTTTATACGCTGGCCTACCTGTGAAGGGAATGTTTTAAAACTAACTGTTTCGGTAAGAAAATCATGTTGTTTGTGGTTTTTTGTCTTTTTTTTTTTTAAATTATTTAGTTATAATGCAACACTACTTATTTAGATGTCCAAACATGCTCTTAATTTATCTAAGGACTCCAACTCCTGGCTTTGGAGATATGGGAAAGTGCTTCATATTTTTTGAAAGTGTGGTTGGGTTGGACAGAGAATGAACTGAAGTCTAAGCTGAAGTTGACATTCAAGCCATTTATGTATCAGGTTCTGTATTCTTGTTCTGCAGTCACTTGAATTATATTTTTGTGCCCCTTTGCAACAGGATCAAGGGATGTTCCAAAGGAAGGACAGTGTAGGTCATGAATGTGTAAAGGCAGTTCAACTTCAGGATGAAGCTACAGCAAGGGTATATTCTTTATTTTTCTGTGTTCTTTTGTCTTATGATATTGTTGTAGTTGTTGAACCTCCAGACATCTGAAAAATAGTAACATTCACATGCCTGAGAACTGTTTGCCGTATTTTCTTGTTGAAAAATGAGTTTGACCAGGAAAACAATGAGATAAGATAGTTTAAAGCATTCGAGAGAGTATATGCAAGAATAAATAAAGTTGAAGTTGCATCATCTTATACTTTGTATGTTACAGCTCATTAAAGGAAAATAATTCAAATAATTGGTTAGGTTAAGTTCACTGTAGTCGGCATATGTCTGAATTATGGTACCTCCTTAGTTTTTCTAGGTAACTGAATTAACCCAGTAAGTGTACCTCTGTGTGAAAAGAATTAAACTGCATTCCTGCTCCTCATGCTCTGCTGGTTTTCTACCATTTATTTTCTGATATTTGCTCACGTTGATGCTGCAGAGGCTGATTTTGGGGAGTTCTTGTTCAGCGCGTGCTTGAGTCTCATAGCTAGCTCACACAGGCTAAGCTAACAGTTTACATTAATTCCTTGATTCCTCTACAACAGAAAAATTTACCTTGGTAACTATCTGTCTTAATGTAGTTTTGTAGCAGATTGAGAGGAAGAATTCTTCCCAATATCAGAAGTGGATTCAGTTAAATCCACAGCATCTTGTATGCACAATTAAAATTGCACCTTGAGTAAATGGCCAGTCACAATCAGAATATGGCCAAATTGCTCCTGTGAAATTGATTGAGACCGTCTAAAAGATTAGATTAGGCAAGGGAGGAAGAAGGCAATCACCTGAAGGCGTTTTGTTTTTTTTTTTTTTACATACGGAAACACTGTGTATTACTACTTTGTTGTCTCTTACCTGAAGAAAACGTTTTTTTCAATGTTCTTTTGTGGCATACATTGCAAATAACACTTTTGGTCGTTGGTTGACTAGTGAAAATCAGTTTTATCTGACAATGTCAGAAAAATCTTTGTTTCATTTTCTTTTTACTGCTTAATTACTGTTCCTTTGCTCTTATTTCTACTGTTGTGTATATGTTGAAAATAAATTTCTCTGTCCTGTTTACCTTTTGTGAATTTCAGTTGCTCTATTTTATCAGTAATACTCCATGTTTTGCATCTCCCTTCTTTGTGTAGATTACACTTGTAAAACTCTGCTGGTTTGACAGGATGCCACAAAAAAAGTTTACTTCACAAATAATAAGATTTTGGGTTTCAGGTCTGCCTCTTTTTATAGTCGTATGAATCTTTCCCCAATTTCCATAAGTTACCAACAATCCATAAATGTTTGTTGCTTCAGCTTGTTGTCTGTCCATCCAGCTTAAATTACTCTTTCTCTTCGTATTCATTGTATGAATTAGTTTGACTTAATGAAATCATGAGCAGAAGCGCACTGACAAGCATTTCAAACACTTCAGCTTTCACTAAGTGCTAAAATTACTCAAGCAGAATTAGATGGGCCATCCAAGCTACACTAGCACGCAAGCTAGTCTACGTGTATGTAGGCATGAATGTTGAATTAGCCATTTTTGGTAGCATCTCACAGAAGGAAACCGCAGACTAGCTTTTATCTCCTTTCTTTCAATGTGTTGTTTACAGAGCGTTTGTGTTGCCATTGAGGAAGCATGGGCAACGAGAAAACAACAAAATCTGGTGAAGCAAGCGTCGCTGCGGTTGAAGAAACCACAAATGCTGTCTTGATAATAACAGGATTTGTCGGGTTTGACCTTTGGCATACAATCTTATCATTAAAGTTGATTTGAAACAACATACAAGCATTTTGCAGAAAATACAGATGAAATAACCGAGGTCTTCCTTTGCTGTTAATTGTCATAACTCTTTATTTTAAAAAGCTATGTGTTTTGCCAAAACTATGGATTTTGTTACTAGATAAGCATCTAAAATTTACAACTTGTGATAAAAAGTTTTCCTACTCTGAAATTTCCTTTTCTGCTTCTTTTTTTGTAAATAGGTTCTCTAAGATAAAATGGTTATCTAATTTGTGCTCTAAGGTTGTGGTTTACAGGCACATTGCAGTGATCACGGTTCTAGCATTTTGCAAACTCAAGTACTTAAGTAAGTAAAAACCAGTTAAAAACTTAATTTTAAGCAACATTCTGTTAAAGATAAACAATGTAGCTACTCTAATTTAATCTGTCTGCTTAGTTTCCTGAAAGTGCTGTGCTAGAGTAACATAAAAATGACTATGAAATGAATGAAATAGACTACTGCTGCATAGAGGTATTTACTTTCGAATGTTGTCGTTTATACTGCAAATATAAATCTGCACTTTAAAGATGGAAAATACTATTTATCTGTCATGAGAATGTATATGTTTTTGGTTATATCACGATAGATAAAAGAATTCTCCAGGAGGAACTGTATAGTTTTTAGAAAATATTGTATGCCAAATGCATAAATCAAAGCAATTTGATTTATTTTGTTTTCAGTATTTCAGTGTATAGCTATTTCACTGCAAGAGTACCATCTAAGTCACTTCTCATATTACTTTCTGTTGCAGTTTTTCTTCTTGAGGACTCTTAGAATACAGTTTAGTAAGATACTTAAGCATATTCAAAGCATAGTTCTTAATGGGATGGATAATCCTGCAGACGTCATTGAGACAAGTTCTGTTCTTAACACAAGGCATACACAAGGTAACTGTCTGTGTCAGAGACTGTGAGAGCAAAAGGGTTTCAGTTCAATGAACTTAGTTTATTAAGCGCTCTTGCTAAAGTGCCCTTACATATACCTACTCTTAAAAATGTGTTATTCCCATCATATTTCACTTAAAGACCATCAGTGAATGATTTCTATTTCTTTTCTCTTTTTACTTTATTTTATCATTTTGTACTGGATATGACCTCAGAATAAAAATGGCAATATTCTTGCATAGATCTGTTTTGTAAGTGGAGCAATTGTGAGAGCTAGGCCTGGGTTTTTGACCTTTCCTTATATTTAAGGGCTAGTGGATTCTATAAATGTGCTCTGAACTCACAGCTATGATCTCATAAAAATTAGAGAGCTTAAGATAGTTGATCCAATTGAAGATAGTTGAATCCAATTAAGATAGTTGAATCCAATGATTCAATTGCTATGAGGGGGAGAAATGTGGTATACAATGTTTGTTGTTGATTCTGTGATAACACCTATTTTCTACATTCTACTTAAACATTAATGAGATCTGCTACCTAAGTTGTATGTATTTCAAGCCTTGTTTAAATGATATTATATAGAGAGACAATAAATTTTTATATGCAATTATTTGCTATTACTTTGAATATGTTGCTTCAGAAGTGCATTATGTGTTACTGGTTTGTTGCTTGTCACTAATGCTATATGGAAAAAAAGTATTGGACTTAAATGTGCTGCACAAGAGCTGTCTGGAGCCCTGTGTTTCCTTCAGTTTGATGTCTGGGATATAAGAGGTGATTCAGATATGTATCATAGATGGCATAGGTTGGAAGGGACCTTAAAGATCATCTGGTTCCAAAGCTTCCTGCAGAAGGATTGCCACCTGCTAAATCAGGCCCAGAGCCCCATCTGCTCCGGCCTTCAATGCCTCCAGGGTTGGGGCATCCACAGCTTCTCTGGAAAACTCATTCCGGTGCCTCACCACCACACCTCTGAGTAATGAATTTCTTCCTAACGTTTAAACTAAATTTCCTCTCCTCTAGTTTGAAGCCCTTCCCAGTAATCCCTCTGCCTATAAGGCCATGTAAAAAGTCGGTTCCCCTCCTGCTTATAAGCTCCCCTCAAGTACTGGAAGGCTACAGTGAGGTCTCCCCAGAGCCTTCCCTTCTCCAAGCTAAACAAGCCCAGAACTGTACTGTACTGTTTTTTAATCCTGGTTGAAAACAGATTTCAATTCTGTGTGTTTTAGTCCATGTTTAGAAGTTACTATGTGCCTTTTTTGAGGTGGAGAATGTGAGCTTAAAACAGTCCTGATGACATGTTTCTGGCTTCTGTCTTCTGCTTGCTTCAGTTCTGTACTTCCTCATTTTTATTTGTAAACCTTCTGGTTTGAGTTCTCAACAGCAGGTAACTTTTTCTCACTCTGTGATTAGATACTGGGAAATAGCTTCCTATTTAAAGCAGCCTGAAGAAGCAGTAGGGCTTCAAAGATCAACTGATTTTGAAGGGTGTGTCTTTGCAGTTCAGGTTGTTAGCTAAGTTTGAACTGTAGATGTCAGTAGGAATTCCAGCCTAAGTAATGAATGATCTTCTGTACCACTTGGATCAAGCACTCCAGAAAATATGAGAGAGATCACTTGCGAAGGAGTTCCATTTCTTGCTTAAATTAATACAGATATTTGGGTGTAACAGGTTTCCAATGCTTCTCTTGTGCTTTCCTTAGTCTTCCATTTTACTATGCATGCTTCCCTGTTTTGCCTTGTTTTTTTTGTCCAGCCTTTTTCATGGCTGTAATCTCTCCAACTGCAAATGCTCTTGGCTGTACCTAGGTTTTGTTGTCTCTCTTTGGCAGCTTTTTTGTCCTGTTATATGTGTGTTGTTCTTCTTTAATTTCACATCCTGTTGATGTGCTGGCTGAGAGCATTAGGAATGAGGAGTGTGTCTTGACTTGTACCTAAGTATATGCGCAGCATAAGAACAGCAGCTGAATTAAAGGCTGTTTGGATGATCTGTAAGAAGGAGGCATTGCTGGGGTGGAGTGCGTTTTCAGTGAATCTTTAGAGAGGAATTTCAACGAGGTGCTGCAATGCAAAGTGAGGTTTATCAAAGATTTAAGCATGTTCTTGCAATGTGGCAACAAAGTGATTTCCCATCCCGTGCAGATATTATGCTTTTATGAAGCTCTAGTTTCAGTGCTTCTTGAGTATATGAGTTAGCCAAACTGTTCAGAGGTTTCTAGGCCTTTCATTACAGGGAGCTCCCAGAGTTTTTGCTGTCTCTAAAAACAAGTTTTTACTGAATACAAGATGTGGAATGCTAGATTTATTAGAATACCCAGCAGTTAAGTAGGGACTGATCCTTGCTTTGCACAAGCTGGTACTGGAGATTTTTAGTTATTGATTGATTTATTTTTCAGTTTTACTTTTTCACCGATTTTCTGTCCAATCTGAAGAGTAGTAAATTAAGACTGTATTCTTTCTCCTCTTAAAAGAACCCTATATTCATTAACTATGCTACTGCCAGTGATAATGATGTTTTTCTCTTTGGAATAAGCCAACCAGTTAAAACTGCTTAAATGAGCGTGAATAACATCAAGCAAATTAAAAAAGAGTAAAATTAAGAAAAGATAATTTTAAAAGTGAGAACTTTGTGGTACCTTTTAGAAACTAGCATTTATTTGACAAAATAATTCTTTCAACAGCTTAGAAGGTCACATTTACTCAAACCCAAGTGTGAAGACTTAAATTAAAATAGATGCCAGTGGACTGACCAAGAGAAATGATGGTATAAGAAACAAGTGGAGGGATTTGAGAATCGCTGTGTACAACTTCAGATTCCATCTGAAAAACTGAAGCTTTAGTTTCATTGATGTTTCCTGGACGAAGGTATGCTTTTGAGAGGGAGGGCAGTTAGCAATTAAGTGTATGATACCACACAGTATGTGACGGGAAGATGGAAGAAAAGGAAGGCTTAGGGACATAGATGTAAAAGAAAATGTGTTCCAAATCTGTTAATATTTTTTCAGTTTATTGATGTTTCCTAATGCAAGTCCATTCCTTGGATTATGGACCTCATTTGCATAATCACTGAGTAACAGTGATGCAAATATGCAGATCTCTAGACTTCAGCAATTATTACCTCTGTGCTACAATCTACTCCTGTTCTGTAGATTTCTAGGTGTTTGTCAGCAACTAAGGTGGTAGCTTATTCTATTCACCTGATGTAGAGAGATGAAAAAACAAGGATATTTGTAATTTTAAAATGATTTTAGATTTTTTGTCATCTATTTTACAGTGAGAGTATTCAGCGTCTCTATCTTGATGTAGTCTTCAGATAGCATTTGGGATGAGGGAAAGGAGGAACTCTCCTGTAGTACAGGTGTGGTAGCTGGGAGCAAAGGAAAGTGATGCATCTGTAGAATGGCTCTTTCTTCAGAGGTAGGATATTTGTAAAAGCTAGTACAATATATTGAAAACCTGCTACAAATTCCTTTTGCATCAGTAATGAAAAATATCTCTTCTAGTTATGAAGAGTAAGTGCAGTATTTGGAAACAGTAACTGTGTTGAATTGTAACAAGGAAAATAAATTTTTGTTTGGATTTCGGTTGGGGAGGCACTTAGTAATTCACAGGCGTGTACGGGCATCAGCAAATGGAACTCTTACAAATCCTCTTTATTAATAACATGACAACAGGTAAGTTCCAGTGTTCGTCTTGTATGTACTCACGGTGTTTGTAGACTTTGCTGTTGATTACAGGCAAGCATAATAAGGTATATATATATCATAATTCTGTCCAAAACAAAGAGCTGGAGAATAGGGAAGGTGTCTATGCACTGTACAAGGGCTGCTTTGAAAGCAGTGCCTCCTCTTTTTTTCTTTTGACCCACAATGTCAGAGGCAGATGTTGGTGGGACGGCAGTAGAGACTGAACCATCCCACCAGTATTCTGTTAGATTTTGTTGCCATGTAACAGGTGGCAGCAGAGGGGCACTCTGACCAAATGACATCTGATGTGGAAGTGTGCATAAATCAAAGGTGTGGGATTAAATTCGTCCATGTGGAAAAAATTGCAGCCATTGATATTCACTGATGCTGAATGTCAATTGAGCACCTGTGGCGTACTTCCAGAGGTTGAAAACTTTTCTCCATGAAGTATGATAAGATTCCATATATATAATATATACATATATATAATATATAAAAATAAAATAAATAAAAGCCTTATAGGCAATGCACTGAGCAGTGCAGATCCTAGTCTCTGCTCTGATAAATATTATCTCAAATCTACCCTTGATTTGTAAGAACTGCGTTGTGCTTATAAAGCTTTCCGTTATGTTTATTGTAGTCTTTACCTCTGGCTCTGCTTTTCATTTGCTGTTGATTTTTGAAGAGCTATGACATGGAGCTAAAATGCTTTTGAAGGATCCAAAGAAACTTGGGCAGCTGACTTCATAGGATTATTGTAAGTTAATTATCAATAAAAGCAAGACAGAACGTATCTTGAGTCAGTAACTTAATACATAAGAAACCCAGCTTTTGACCTCATCCTGTCTTTAAAGGAATATGATAGTTGAGTAAGTTAGTTACAGTGCTAGTATGACATTCTAACAAACATACTGGGGAAAATTTTTGAATAATTGCTTTTAAATTAGAACAATAATATCAGTAGAATTTCATGGGGACAGTCCTGAAGAAACAGATACCTCTTATATTCGAACCCCAGTTATTTAAATTCCTTTTGTGCCAGACATTCTTCAGACTTTTAACAGAGCACAGCAACTTTGAATAATTGATAGCTGATGCTGATAAGCATCAAAAGAGCAGACATTCTCCAAATTTTTGTGGGTTTTTAGTAAATAAAAGAGAATGTACTACTTCAAAAGTATTTGCAGTTCACTCAGAGTAGATTTGACATCCTGTAGTATAGCTGAAATCCACATGAAGTTTGATAGATGTGTTGCAAATGATGAAATACCACAGTCAATTGTTGTTTCAGTTATTATCCACAAGGTGGGGGAATAGATCTTTATGTTCTGCTGCTGTTGTCTTTTAGCTTTCTTGCCCACACTCCTCCCATCTGGATACTGTGCTGTTGAAATCACCTTGTCAATATGTTCAATACAGAGCATGGAGCTATATGTCAGAGGCTGTCAGAAAATTTTACCAACTGTAGATCCAAGCCTGAAGTTATAGAAGTATTGGGAAAAAAAGAGTATAGGGAACATTCATATATGAATTCTTACTTGCAAATACAATGTTTGTTGTAGAATTGATGGTGATTTCCACATGTAAGAATTTCTTTAGAGACTAGTGCTTTAGAGTAAAACCTTTGTGTAGTTTTTATTCAAGGGTTCGTTCTCCTAATGCTACTGTTGAATTGCAGAAATTCATCTGAAGGTGGCTGTATAACAGACTGTCATATAAGGTATGTACTGCTTTTCTTCTGTGTATCTAATAAATTCAGAGAGATCAAAGGCAGCCCAGGAAGCCATCTCAAAACTGTTTAACAGGATTTGATTTTTCTTTGCACGGTTCATCTAAAGCTAAATCTAGTTTTTCTAAATGGAAGAGCTTGTTCTGTGATAGATATCATACCTATTTCAAATAGTGCTTAAAAACTACCTAAGACTAATAGTTGCAAACAGGGAAAATGAAGAAGTAAGTAGTACTATTCTGTATTTGGGTCATGATCATCTCCTCTTATTATAGATGTCCAATATGAGCTACTGCTCAAGAGAACTAGTCTTCACTCAGCTTCTGTAGTTCAGCTATAGGAGCCATTCTTATACTTGAGAGCATCCAGGAGAGTGCAGAATAGTGTTAGTGTTCGTCTACCGCATGCAAGAAGTGAAGATCCATTAGCCTATTTGCTCTTCGTCTGTCCCTATTGTTAGTTGCAAGTGTCCTTTTCTTTGTCTGCCTTTAGGATCCTTTTCTTTTTCTACTTTCTAGAGTTTCCCCTGCTACTTCTACAGAACAAGACACCCAGAACAGGAAATAGGTAAGGCTATCTAAATGTTTAAAAATAGTAATTAGGCCGTATATTTCTTCTGATAAAAGATATTTGAGGGGAAATGTTGCTGGGATGGCATATGCATGAAAGATGATCCTCACTGTAGTGTAAGTAAACATTTTAAAGCGCATTATTTCTAGTATTTTGAGGTGTAAAGCTTCCTGTGTTTCTGAGGCTGTGTGGCTTCTCAGTTTCTCCTGCCATCCTTCTGTTTTCAAATCCTGCAGCATTTGGGCTTGCAGGCAGCTATTTCCTGTTACAGACAGGAGCTGAGAACTGAAGAGAGGAAAAGAAAGAGACGGGGTGCCTGATTACTTCCAGCAGATGCAGTGAGATTGCTGCCTTAGTCCTCTTCTAGTCTCTGCCTAGCTATTCTAATCCATGAGAAGACAAGAACTTGCAACTTTTTGTGCCCCATCTACTATATCCTGGGTAGCTAGCAAGCAACACGTGATTTTATTATTATTTTTTTTAACTTCTAGGAGCTAATGTCTCCCCCTTTCTAAGGGGATACTTTGTGGGGTTTCCTTTTACTTGACAGGCAGACTGAGCTGGCTGTAGCGTCAGTGACACACTTTACAAAAGCTGAGTAACAAATTTCAGATGGCCTCTTTTCTTCCCAGTCCTTGGCACTTGCCTGACTAATTGAGAGGCTTTGGGAGGATTTAGAAGTTTATAATGGAGGACGAATGGGGAAAAAAGTGGTAACCTGGAAGAGTCAGGAAACTTGAGAATCATTTTCCGACTCTGATACTTGCTCCCTCTGACCTGTACTCACAAGGTTTAAAACCCTAATGTAGCTTCACTGTCATAACACTTATATTTGACTTCTAAGATCTTCAAAAATTCTCTTAGACTGAGATAATACTAATTTCTGTCATAGATAAGAGCACATGAGGACTTTTTTCAATTTTCCTCTATGGATGTCTCATAAAATATTCTGCCTCTAGTTAATTGTTTCTTCTGTATTTACACATTTGCAATTTTAAATATAAATACTATGTATGCATAGGATACACTTTTTGATGCTGCATGTTATCAAGTGACTTTCAAGTCTCTGTTTTTGAAAAGCAGGAGTAACTTCTTTGGAAGTATATGTATATAGTATATAGAAGTACTCACAGGCCTACTAATTTGATTCTTTCTTGTTTGCGTGTGAGCACACAACTTCTTTTCCAGAGCTAACCACCCCTGTGCTCCCTGCCCTTCTACAGTGTCATGGGACCCTCCCTATTCTAAGTATTTAGCAATCTTATAGGCCTGGAGAATGCATAATGTAGCTGAAAGCATGTTTAGAGCTGTGTCTGCAAATGATAAGCATTAAACAATATGGCTAAAGTAGTATTAAAATTAGACAGGTAATCTTAGCAGTGCTTACAAGGACATAATGATACTTAGCATGGGCCTACTTTCCTATTTGTTTCAGTTGTTCTACATGACATGTGAAACAAGTTTGACAGTATAAAGATTTTATAAGCAACATTGGTTTGTGGAGTTCAAATGCAGTCTAAGCCACTCATTCCTGTTTGTGTCAGTTGAGTAAATCCCATTGTTGGTGGAACCAAATGCTAAATCAGATCAGGAAACTCAAGCAGCCAAAGCAACACTAGCAAAACCCTTCAGTGGTGGGACAAAGCAATCAGAATGAGTAGCAACATTGCTACCAAATGATTTGTATAACTGAATCAGAGACTTGGCCCATGTTACTCTTAATTGTTTTGCCAGTACTTTTCTAATATGCCATGAGTATGTATATCAGCATGAGAACTTGTACTTCTTAAAGGTAATTTCTATTCTCATGCGTAAGATATACACAATATAACAATCCTCCTACATCTGTTGAGGAAACAAATCAATAATCCATATGGCATTTTGCTTATTGCAGTGCAGTAGTTAAGTCAACAGCACATCAGCTTCCCTCCTTTATTTTGATTGCTTGCAGCAATCATAGCAGCTGTGCACCAGATGATTGTTTTTCTCAGTTTTGTCTCACCAAATAGAAGGCGGCCTTACATTTCTCACCTTAACAAGATTTGTACTAAATTCATGTAATATACCAGGATGTGTCCAGGGGATATTAGTATGCTTGATACAGCCTCTATTTGATGGATCAGAGGAGATCTATGAAAGATATTTGTGCATTAGCCATTTTTCAGCTCATTGGAATCTGTAGTGAACATGGATGTAATTAGTTCACATACAGACTGTAAATTCAAATGAGCAGTATGATTTAATGTTCAGAAGAAACTGAGATGGTAGCAATTCTCTTAACAACCTTGAGCTCGAACATACAATGGGAGGATGGAAAAGACACATGAAATATTACCCTGTCTAAGTTAAGGGCTGTGATGTCAACACTTAAATACAAACAACAAAATTAACCAACATGGATTAGGTCTAAAAAAGATGCGTCCCACTTGTCCTCTGGATTAATTGTCTGCCAGATTAGCAATCAGCTGAATAACTAGGGAGGGGAAGTAAAGGGAGAGCAAGGGAATAGATGACAGGAGGCTGTTAGTTGGATCAACTTCATCCTAAATGTCACTGGTACTGAAGAACTGAAATTTCTCCATTGACGTTACACTCTGAAATGGAGATTATACTGTGGTCTGATAAGAGGTGTGAAAGCGATGGTCACTTTGCAGATATCTTTGATACTACATAAGCAGTACTGTAGCCACTGATGAAATTCAAGTTTCTTTTCACAGCAAGTTCACAAAGGCATTTGCTGTTCACTGAGAAAGGATGAGCTGGGGATTGCAGTTCTGGTCTGGATATTCTGTGCAGTTACTAATGCTGCCCCAGACTTGTAGTGAATCTTGCAGCAGATTTTAAGTGCTTTTTACAGCCTCACCCTTAAACGATTCAGTTTCCCATCTGGCAAATATGATTACAGCGCTTTTTGTAGCTGACTTGTATTTGATGTTTAAAATTGTCAAGTAATCAAATATAATTATGTTAATTCTGTTAACTCAAGTTAAATCTCTGTTCAGGTGATTTTGTGCATTGACAGTGCAAGTATGTCAAAAGAAAATATGATAGATATTTGGAGGTCCTTTGTTTTATAAACATCAGAAAATATTAATCCCTTTACACGAACTCATGTTGGCCAATGCTTATAAACCAAATCATGACAGATATTCTCTTATTGTACTTTGTCTTTCCCTTCTTTAATGAATACTTGGAGAGATCCTGGGGGTAATAGAAAATAAAACAATACTTTCTGGACATTATTTCAGTCATAGTATATGGATTCACTGAAATCTTGGTTCTGCCAGGTTATGTCAGATTGGAGCTATTTTAATTACTTTTTACAAGAAATGGATTTTAAGACGGACTAATCCTCTGCTATCCAGATCTCCTACCCTTGTTCCATGAGATCTAGATCCCTGTCACGGCAGCACAAAAATCTTGATTTTTATTTTTATTTTTTAATTTGGGTGCTTTCAATCCTGTTGGAAGCAGATGTGGTAGAGCACTGATCCTCCCACATTTCAGGTAACAGTATTTTGGTGAAACTTCTGTCTTTGATTACAAAGCCTTCAAAACGTAGTGCTTTTGTCTTACCAGATGATGGAGAAAAAAGCGATAAAGGTAGTAGTGGAACTGGAGATTAGCTTTTCTCCTGGCTGTGAATCTAAGCTGTATTTTAGAATAAACTCAGTCATGTTATGTCATCATACTAAGCCTTAGGGGGAAAAAAAACCCCAAAACCTACTGAGTATATCTGTCGTCTCATGATAGTATGTGGTGAAGAGGACAAGACAATGCTGGCTCATCTCAAGATATCAGTATTCTAGAAGAGTTGGAGCTATATTTCTCCTGTGTGGGTGTTTCAGCGTTTGAATTGGCCATCTGTAGGGACAGCAAAGCACTTAACCTTTTTCTTCTTTGTGAGATATTTCTGTAAAAGTCTGAGAAATAAACCAGAGTTCTAATCTACAGAGGAAATTCAGATGGTTAGCCACTCCATTTTGCGAAAGATATGATGCTTATCTGGAGAATTTGCCTAATAACTTCAGAAGGATTGTAAATACAACCAGTGTATATTTTTAGATGGTAATTAAATACAGTAGTGCTTATGCCGAGTGTTCTGAAGCCTGCACTGATTTTGTTAAAATCGTAGCTCTAAGATAATAGGTAAGCTCGTTGAATATCCCAGAATTAAAAAATAAATAAATAAAAAAGCAAAATATCAAAAAGCAAAATATAGCCTTTTTGTGAGTCGTACTTCTTTCTGTCCTCAACAGTGTCGGTTCTGAATCGGTGAGCTTTGCTTATGATACCAGTAATCTGATTCAACTTGCTGATATTCACTGAGGCATTTCTTTCAAGAAAATTGGCTTTTTCTCTGATTAGGCGTACATTTCCCCAGGCTAGTATTTGTAGTCAGAAATGAAGCCTATAGTATTTGTCTGGTGTAGGGTCTCTACAGATACTTGTTCATTAGTGAGTCGTGATGTTTATAAGTTCAATATCTTGAACAACCAGTGGTTGACTGAAGTTCAAAAGTTTTCATGAAAGACCTTCAATTACAAGCTTTCCTGCTTTTGACAGTTCAGTATCTATCTCAATTGTCTCCTTTTTTTCCAGAGAGACAGTGATTTAAGATTCACCCTAAACGTAAAACCAATGATCGATGGCAGCTGACAGTTGCCATTGTTTGTTTGTCCAATCCGGTTAGATGAGCAGCCAAGTCGGAACAATTAGTCCTCAGCTCAGTTCTCCTTTGGGCTGTAGCTAATTTTGTACAATGTTTATTTTGCTTGATGACCATGTAGAAAGGTATATTTTTGGCAGTTTGTAATCTGGGAAGAATGAAGTTGTGATAAAAGGTTGAACTACATTGCAAGTAGCTAAAGCTTTTCTTGTTCAAAATGAGCCNGGGAGGGCAGATACTGTTAATGATATCTGATGATAAAGTTACTTTAAAAATGAGTTTCCCTTCTTATGGTGTTAAATTCCTACACACAAGATCCTCATACTCTATTTATTTTCTATTCTAAAACACAATGTCTTGGCTGTGGCTCATTTAATGAAATCCAGAAACACTGAGAAGGCACACAGTTGTCTTCCCTTCTGGTCTGTCCTTTTTTAAAATGCTAAGTAGTTATTTTTGCCATAGTGATTCTGATGAGAAAATACGTGCTTCAAAATGTAAATTCTATACATTTGAAAAAAGTAACTGAGCAGAGGAACAAACAAGTTATTTTATGTAAATAGATAAATTTTTGAGATCAAGTATTCTCTAAGACTTCTAAAAACTGGATGTCTAAGTCAATGGAACTAAGATGCCTGTTCTAATACCTGCAAGATTCTATCTTTTATCTCAAAGGGATGTTCACTATTTGTTACTCAACCCCTTAATTTGTGTCTTTTAAAATTCTATGTGGTTTTGGCCTTGTGATTTTGAATTTAGATAAAATTTTAACCTTCTCCTGCATAGCAATTATATCAAGATCATAAATAGCTATTAAAAAAATGAGAAAATGAAAAAACCAAAACAAATCCTAGACTGAAGCAGTAAGAGATGGATAAGAGAGATGTTTAATATATGTTTTAATGGAAAACTTTTGTTTACAGATTGTATTGAGAAATTGAGATTGTTCCTTAATGTTGTTTGTGGTGGCTCAATTTTAGATGTTTTTCTTTTAGTTTTATCCTGCTTCTCTGCTTCTGGATCAACTCTGCTGCTGATTCTGGAAAAAAGATGAAGTAGAACTTCCATTATTATTGCTCTGGCTCTGCCTAAAGACTTTGGTAAAAGATCTTACTGTTGTGATAACCTGTTATTTCCTGCAGTATTCTCTGAACGCAGTCGAAACCGAAAAGATTTCTGTGACTATCAGAGGGTGTTAACACCCAGTTGAAAGGTTGTGTAGTTTTGATGTGCCAGTCAAATGATGAGTCAAATCCTCCTTCTCAGTGGTTTTCATCAATTATTTAACGTGGTGGCTGGAATCACACGGTGACTAAATCCAGTGACAAGCTTTAGAACGTGGGAAGTGAGAGTTCCGGGGAAAGTGTTTGCATGCTGCAGCTATAGAGAGCATAACATGTATTTATATATGGACAGACCTGGTAGTAATACAATGCATACTGAAATGTTTACCTGTATAGTTTCAGGTAGCCAAGAGGGTAAATGCAACAGTGTAATTGTCAAAGATAGAGATTAGCAGCTGCTTTGGGCCCCAGAGGCCAGGAAGTGTAGATAAACCAGGTACAAGCACTGCCAGTTGTTTGATGAGTTGATCTTGCTTGTGGTGAGGCCTGTGCATGTCCATTGCATTAGTGAATGCTGCAGGAAGCATTTGTCATCAGTGATACTGTACTGACTTGGGGAAAGGCTGCCAACCCCAGCTAGCCCAGTGCTTATTCCATTTACATCCTTCAGTGATTGGAACATTTTTATGCATTGTTATTTGACACTTGTGAAATTTCAAGTGTCTGTGCACGCACACTTGAAGTGAGTGGTCATGTAACCCCTGAAAAGGGCCCAACAGAAGGGTTTTGTGTGCATCTGCCTGGGATGCTTCTATGTTTGTATGTGTCAAAACCAATGAAAAAACAAACCTCAATTCATGACAAACATCTGCTTCAAAATGAACAAAATCCTTTCTTGTCAGATTTTATCTGTCAGTGAGGATCAGATTAAGAGTGTTTAAATAAAGAGTAGATGTGTAATTGTATTACCCACCTATATCCTGGTAACGTTCCCCTAATCATCCAAGATAGTTAATTCCTTAAAAATATTTAAAACTACTGTGTTATTGGTATACTCTACTTGGACTCATGTGGGCATTCTGTATTTCCTTTCTTGATAAATTTAAAACAGAGCATGTTTCAATGTCGCTCTTTCTGAATCCAAGACCTGTTTCATTCCTACTTTTTAGCACAGTAAATAAACTCTGCAAATTGTAGTCCTGTATTAATGTCATAGATTGGGATGCTTGTAGCTTTCAAGCTCAGGAGCGCAAGAACTAATATTCTTATAAATTTCACTTTATGAAATAGACTGCTTTATTGACATCATTTTTTTTAATTTTGATTTTTGTTTTACTGAATTTATAGCAAAATTTTCTAGAAAAAGCTGTTTTAAGTTGGCTGTTGTAGAATTGTTTTTCTGGAGATGTCTAATAGAGCCTCTTATTCAAATCGCAGCTTCCTTAATTTATCCTTCATTGTGCCACAGCAGAAACAATAGATTTCACATAGCTCACTTGCTGAAAATGCTTAGATGCCATGTGCTTTACTGAGATCTTTTGCGGGGTATGGCTTGAATTGTATTAGCTGTAGTAAAATCCTGTATCTTCTTTCATTCTATGGCGGTTGGTTGATACTTTGAATTCAGGCAAAGCACTGTGTATCTGGTTTAATAAATAGTTGTGAGTTGTTTTATGTGAAGTGGTGTGAATACAGTGCTATGTACGAAGTCTGCACTTGGGCTAGGTGTAAGCAGCAACAGGGCAAATTGTATTAGGGAGACAGTGCTCTGAGTATTTGAAAGTCTCCAGGGAAGCAGACTCCACAACATCTCTGGGCAGCCTGTTTCAGTGCTCTGTCAGTCTTACAGTAAAATTTTTCCTCATAGAGAGAACTTCCTGTGTTTCAGTTTGTGCCTGTTGCCTCTCAGTTTGTCGCTAGGCACCACTAGGAGTCTGGACCCGTGTGCTTGACACCCTCCATTCAGATACTTAGACACACTGATGAGTTCCCCCTCAGCCTTCTCTTCTCCTGGCTGACTAGGCCATACTCCTTTAGCTATTCCTCACAAAAGAGATGCTCCAGTCCCTTCATTGTTTCTTTTTTGGATAAGTATTTGAGATAATCAAGATACACTAACAGTTTAAGGAAGGAAAAAAAAAAATTGGTTCTAGGAGAAAAGCCAGTCATGCATGTACACAAAGCACATCAGAGCAGGGATGCTGTGCTAAGTTATGTATGAGTGTACATTTATTATTGTGCAGATCATTACTAAGTCACCTCAGAAACATGGTTGACGTGTTAAACTAAATAATAAAACAAATGCACTACTTATTTCATAAAACATTTCAGTATTAGCAGATGTTTAGAATCTGTTTCAGCACGAACTTTTGAATAATTTCTACTATATTGTAGCTGAGAAAAGCAAATGGTCAGAGTTTTGACTAGTTTTGAGTACCTCCCAACTAATTCTGTGAGTTCCAACTTAGTGACATGTTCAGCTTCTACCCAACGTATGGTCCTGTTTGTGCTGTGATTGAGGTACTAGCGAGACAGGAAGCAAACTAACTCAGTTTGTTTTCCAAATCTAGTGGGGTGATAATGGTGGGCACTGCTTCACAAAATGAGAATTGATTTTGTTGCTGTGATAGAAAATTGTGGCAGAACTACTGTTTCAGGCACCCCACCTTAATCAGCCTTTGGGTAGAAATCATTACCCTGCAGGGATGCTGGATGCTGTATGTCTTGATGACTGGAGAAAGTTACAACAACGAGAAATAGCCATCCTATACCAAAAGTCATTGAAAAGACTCACTTCACACCTAATATCCTGTAAGTTTGGTGATGCAAGATTTTAAGCACAGTTCCTTGGAGAGGACATCTACGAGAAAAGCTTTATAAACATGATTATTAAAAATGTGAGAGCTATTTTGTTGCTGTGGCAGAGAGTTGGTAAGCTTCTTGTGGTTTTACTCAGAATTATATGACAGCATTTAACGTGCCAGGCAACACCAAGATTAAAGCTTAGCTGTCCACATAATAGTTTAGCACGTTGTCTGTGTCCATGCATGCACTCTCAATTACTGCTAATAGGAGTTGTATGAAAAATCAAGGAAGGCTGGAAAAAACACTTGTCCTGGTGTTGTAGTGCTCCCACACAAGCTAATCTTTTAAACCTAATTTGGATCCTTAATTCAATTTTTCTGCATGTGTGAAGGAAGAGGACTTGAATATAAAGAGGTCAGTGGAAGGAATAGAGATGTCCTTGCATTCAAGTTCCATGTAGCTTTACAAAGCGTTCCCTTCTCTGAAAAGGAACAGGGACATAGAACACGAGGGAAATGGTGCTTTGCTCAGATCTGAGGAATATGTTGTTAGTTTCCCTCTTCCTCCCTTGATGGGGGTTGTGAATGAAATGATGTCTTTTTATTTGTTCCTGGTGAGGAAGACAAGGTAACCATGCTGTCAGTCTTTTCTTTGATACAATCTTACTTGTTTACAAATAATATATACAGTACCACTTAAGTGAAGGAATCCAATTCAGTAAGTGCTGCATGCACTATCAGCAGGTAAAAGGTTCTGTGGCCCCATACAGTCGTTGTCTTTTTTTTTTTTACATAAAAAGTATGTTTAGTGAATTACTATGACCAGCCTGATAATCCCTGAAGACAGCAAGATGTTGTAAATTAAGTGTTAGTGATCACTAATACAGTTTTCTTCCAAAGAGAACTTGAAATGTTACTCTTCTATTGCACCTTCAGTCTTCGCTTGCCCAATTATTTCATAGTCCTAATAATTACAGTTCTTAAAGGGAAAGCATTACTTCGGCTTGGATTCAAATTGGATTCATATCTTCCATGTCATTCTTTAAAATGAAACACCAATGGTGTAAAAAGTGAGTAAAATGGAGAAAATTTTAATTGACTGTGTGAGGCTTCGAATCTTTAAATTACAAGTGGCCTGGATTTCTAATTTGTCTCCACAAATACTTTTAAAAGGATATACACAGAAAACTTGTAACTTCATATCTCACTAGTTATATTTTCTTGTAGAATACTCAGAAGCCTTTTCTTCACTGTGTGATGGAAGTATATTAAATTGCATGGAAAAGGGAAGCAACTTATCCAAGCTATATGCTGTGTGATTGAGAATCTTAGGTTAAAATACTTCTGGAGACTTGAGTCATTATTTTATAGTCGTTACTGCAGTTTTGTCCTGGATGTATTCTGAATTTTCAGATGCAGTAAATTAAACATCTGCTGTACTCTGTTTTCAAGAAAAGCTGTAAATCTGTGTTAAATAATGCCCACAGCAAATGTATTTGCCTTTGGCTTAGCCTCTAGCTTTAAGACAGACTGCCCAAATGTTGATGTTACTCAAAGAGCATGGTGTCTAAGGTTCTTGGTATGTTCATGCTAAAACACTGACATAGAACATGTTTGGCTGTATTATCAACTTCAGTTGTTTGTTACTATCCCAAACAGCGAATTCTCCTAGTGATGCTGAAATGGATTTCCCTATCAGTGAGACAGCAGACTTGCTGTAAGGGGTGCATGGCCTGATTGCTATGTCATCTGCATAGTTACTGCTGACTTTGGTTATTTTTTCTACCTTTGTCAGCTGACTGATATAGATATGTAGAGTGAATAGATCATCTTTGTGGTTATGAGAGTGGAACAACCTGAAGTTCTTCTTCCTGTTCTACTTGCATCTGGGCTATTGTGTTGGATTCCGCCATGTTGAATCATCTGACACCTGCTTTTTAATTGCAGTAACTGAGGACTTTTTCCTCTGAGGTGTTTCACACTATTTTAGTGGTTGTAGCTAACTGAGCTACCAGGGTGACATTTTCTCTCGACTTTGCTGTATTATGATTATATCATAAATCTCTGTCACAACTATGTTCATACTATTCTCTAAAATTTGGCTTATTTTCACAAATGGGCATAATGATAGTCATTAGTATTGGTGAGACTCAGCAGCTGCCAGCTTCCTTAGAGCAAAGCCCCTACTAATGCTGGAGTCTGCACTTTGTTAACAGAAGGTCACTGCCATTTCCTTCTTTCTTTTCTCTCCATCCCTCTGCATCCTTCAGCAGGTCATCTTAAATAAACTAAATTAAATAAATGATCTCTGCTTTTCAGCTGCATGTAATGTGCCATGATGTTACATAATTTTAAAAGTGCCATTTCTAAGCCAGGGCTACAAACAGGGAGTCCTAATGCAAGACCATCTCAGCCTACATTTCTTTAGAAGTCCCTATTCTAGAACCATTTCTCTTAAAGCATACAAACCAAAGGCTACTTTCTCGTGAAGCTGGAGAAAGGGTGTGCATGTTGTGGTTTATTCTGCAGGCTAATGGACGTTGTTTCCATTGAACCATTGCTATGATACTTACAGAGGTATTCACAAAGGATGTTTATCTTTAAGAATCTGTCTCATTAGGTTTCTTATGGCTGATTCAGAGGTCCAGCTAACAGTGATGCAAAGAAGGAAAGCAGGCATTCCTCAAGGATGTGTTGTCCTTCAGTACCATCCAGCTTGAGACAGGACCTGTGGCATCCTTGAAGGAAGGTTTTGGAGACAGAGTGTGCTGTGTTTTACAGGCTCCGAGTCTAGGAAGGTGGGACCACCTCCTGACCCACAGCTTAGTTGTGGTCTTCTGGTGGAAGGGACAGCTGTGGGAAGGAACAGGCAGTCTGCAGGCAGATTTTAACACCCATTTTCTAACTGTGTATGATTTCAGCACTCACTCCTGCTGAATTGGACCAACTGCATCTAGTATAGCCCACCAGCCTCAGAGGAGAACTACGCTGATGATGAAAGTTCCCTCAACTGAAGCTAGGCTCCTTAAATACCTCCCTGAGTTACAAATTAGGTATCTTCTTGGTAGAAAATGTTGAGTAGAAAAATCTCTACCAGCTTAATACCAAGTCAGCCCTCGGCATTTCTCTTCTGTTTGCTATTTCAATCAGATGTAGCGTATGTTCTTCACCTCTTCAGTTTGTAGTGTAGGAGAAAGAGATAAAACTAAGAACTGGAAACGCTATGGCTCTCAGGTGTTAGCCTCCTGATGTTTTTGTATATACCTTAAGCAAGAGAAGGGACTAATCCCAGGCATCGAGCCTGGGACTGATTTTATTGCAGAAGACCAGTTGGCCAGGTTTTCACCCGCCCAATACCACAGGCAGGCCTGGAGTCTCTTCTCCATTTTCCTTGCAGTGGTCTATAGGCTTACTTGTAAAGTAGGCAACTCTCAAAAACAACTTAAAGAGCTGCACAGATTTCTGAACATTCAGGGGTACATTTTCACTGTTCTTGAGCAAATGTTTCATCATTTCAGTGGAAGAAAATATTCATCCAGAAAATGATTTTACCTCATGGCATAGCTTCTGTAGCACATCCCGTCCTGAAACAAGCTGACTGAGGTGAAGGAAATGCCTGCACCAGGGATTCCAGAGATTGCAAACTATTTCCCAAATCATTCCAAAAAAGTGGTGGTAAAAATGGAAAGTTAGAATCAGTCTGAGAACTGTTTTCTCTCAGAAACTGACAAAATAAGTGACTGTAATTCTTCTATGAGTCAGTGTAATGTGTAAGCTGCACATGGTAGTGGCACTTAATAAAGTGTATTTCTTTTGTGTTCACAGAGCATTTGGTTAAAATGGAAAATCTAGTTAAAAGGACACCATTTCCTCTTAACTTAATATTGCGAGTTGAAGTAGCTGAACAGCTTCTGCACGGAACTCATGTAACTTTAATGCCCTGTGCAGGCATTGTTTACTTGACAGGCTTGTAACAGCTACACTGCTTGAGCTCCTTGAAGACAAAATTTGTTTCATACCTTGAGGGTGCAAAGTCCCAGGGCAGCAGATGGCCCTATGATTATTATTTCCAACCTGTCTTACCTGACCATTCCTTCCCTGTATGAACAGCTGTTTCATTTACTTCAGTGCAGCCCAGCCCGATCGGCTATTTTTCTTCTCCCCTTTTCTTTGTATGCAACATAAATCTTTTTTCTTTTTTTTCCCCTCCTTTGACCTGGCCTGCAGCTCCATCCACCTGTGCATGCCTTAAGCAATGTCAGACTCTTGCCAGATCCACTTCCCTTTGACTAGATACATTCTTTTGAAACTGAACTTCTTTGCAGTAGTGCTGTATGGTTACAGTCTCTTCTCCTCTTAGAATACTCACTTCTTAAGTGTTTGGTGTGAGTTTAGCGCTCTGTTCCAGTGAGCTCAGCCCATTGGTTCAAGGGTATTAGCCTGTTGATGTTAAGCTCTGAGTGGGCAATTTGTGCAACTTACAGGTTGAGCAGAGCACTTCGTATAAACCTGTGAAGTTAATTTCATCTCTAATGTTGCAAAGTGAATTGATGTAAGAAAATGCCAGAACTAAGATGTACCCATGAAACCTCAGTTTAGCCTCTTAATGCACAGCTGCCATTTTGAGGTGGTTTTTCATTCTTTAATTACATGCCTATTCTGAAAGAACCCGGTTTCCTTCACTGTGCATGGTGCTCAGTGGAGCAGTTCTTTGGTGTTTCGGTTTATCCTTGTTATACAGACTATGGCTTATGTCCTCTTTACTGTGCAGCACTCGCAGTGTGCTGAATGTAAAGAATGTGATTTCTGTAATGTCAATTATTGTTCACCTTTAAGAGTTTCTTGTTGGAATGCCATTTCTATACAAGTTAGATACATGCCTTTCGGTTGACATCAGGACTGTTGGAACACATGGAATCCTGGTATGTACCCTACTGAATGATGACACATGATGACGTAACCTCAGTTACCAAAGCTTTGGGTTTTTAACCGCAGGGACAACTCCTGTAGTGACTGATAATGCTCAAAAATTCTGCAAATTGAGTAAGTGAAGTTGGGCCCCTGTAAAATGAAGTTTCAGTAGCAGCTGTAGAGCTTCTGCCATATGTAATTTGCACAGCATCAGATGTTCCTGGAGTCAGAGCCGGCTCCAGAATCCAGAGTAGAAGTCAGATGCCTTCACAGATTGTCTCAAACTGCAAGACAGGGGAAGAGGAGCTTTGTTCCGCACACCATTTGGTACGTTTCCTGGACACTGACCTTTCAGTCCCATTTGACAGGCCTCTTGTGGTAAAATTTAGAGGCTTGCCAGGTGACAGACATTCACAATGTGAACTTGCTGAAGTTTCACAAGCATTCTCATTTTTAGTATTTCTTAACTTCGTACACTTAATTCTGTAGATCCACTGCTGTTTTGATGTTATTTTTTTAGGTTTTAGTTGTCCCATGGAGATGTTCTTATTATCGTCTCCTTCTTCATGCCATGATAGAATAACTTGTGGCCCAGCAGATTTCTGATGTTGTTGCAGCACAGTGTCTTCTATTACATGGATAATATTTTTTCCTCGATCAAATGCCTTGATTTAGAACCAAGTGTCTGGCTTTATCCGCTTTGAAACGCTGCAAGCAGTTCCTTTTAGGTAACATGAAATGCAAATTAGGATATATTTGATACAAACTAATCCCTAAAAGGACTTGATGAAGTGCTGCAAGCTTATTTTTCTGAAAGCTGAGTCAAGTCCCACTTAAACATCAAACTGTCTTCCAGCGTATGCTCTACGCAAATAATGAGTAAATGATGCTTTAAAAAAAGTTTCATCAGACACATCTCTGATCTTGTTCCATGATTTTCTTTTTTAAAGAACATACAGTGTTTTTCATAGTACGTGGAATTCTAGCCCTAATTCTCTATCATGTGAAAAATATGTATTCCAAAAATTAAATAGGAATATTATATGGCAACTGGAAGATCTGAAAGATAGTAGATGTTAAAAAAGGAAGAGTTCTTCCTGAAGAAGTATCTGTAGAATAGCCACCTTAAGCTGAGAGGTACAGGTAGAGTTCACCTGCAGTTCTGCTTTTTGTATTCAAAGACAGAAGTGTGTAACAGGGAAGCGAAACAGTTACAAAACTAATTTTTTTATGCAAATGTATTTGTGATATAACTGCAGTTTATTTATTAACTTCTCTGAAGTAAAAACAAACAAACAAACAAAAAACCCCAAAAGGTGTTCTGTGGATATAATTGGGGAAGAAAGGATGAATTTACCTTTGGGTGCTGAGCTGGAAATTGTTTAGTGTCTGTGAATCTCTGGAAGAGAAATATTGATGATTATGATGAATTACATATATACCTGAAAGCTAATACGCACAAATGTGCTTATGTTTGATAGACTAATTGGTTGGCAGAGTCAAAGACATGACATGAGGATGGTAGTCGCTTTCCAGTAATACTGTTAGGTGGCATGGTATGTTTCCTCCCTCTTTCTGAAGGTATGTCAATGGAAATAAAGGTTTGCTGTGATTTCTGTAGTGACCTGAGTTTAATTCCGTGTATATGCTTGTCTCACATGTGCAAGCACCCATTAACACTTAGAGGTATTTAAACGTGAAGGACATCTGTTTTGGACTTATGGATGTGAGAGAGATCTTGCACATTATTTGGGTTGTGCTATTTCTAGGAAAGCAAATTGGATTTTCTTTTTACTATAGTACACAGAATCATGAATGGCAGAGTCATAAATGATGGAAAGATTTTAAAGACTTACATGAATCCTGAACGGTGCAGGGAGAATTGAAGTAAACTTTAAATGTTTCCACTGCATGTACAAAGTCATTTTTACAGAGACAGCTGTTGAAATGCAAGTGCCTGTCATTAATTCATCAGATCAGATAATCTACAACAAGAAATAACTTTTTAAAAATAAATACTAACATTTACTCTTTAGGACTGTCCTGCACTCGTTTGGCTTTGAATACAGGTTGACCTACACTGATTTGGAATCAAAAGCTTGTATCCAGAGCCTGCTTCTCTCCTTGACTCAAGTCACCCTGAGCGGTGCATAGCATTTATATATACTACAGAGCAAAAATTATTGAAGCCCTGAAATTTTATTGCTAAGGAGAATTTTATGAGCTTTTCTTAGCCCCAGTCTAATGTGAAGTTGTATTTCAAACACATTGTTTTGAGTCTGGATTTAAGAACACAAGTTAAATCAATATGTTGTTCTTTCATTTAATTTTTCTGTTAATCTGTACTTGTTTTACTGAATGTAGCAAGATGTGTATAGAGTTTAAATAATAGCTGTGAAATAGGAGGGGAAATGTAGTACAGTTGATGTATAACTGGGCATTCAGGTCTCTGTCTGTGTACCAAGTGAGTTTAGTTATTAATGCTTTGAGTGGTCCAGGAGTGTCTAGTGAGTGCTTTGTAGATGATACAAAGCAACTGGCTGGAGACAATGGACTGACCTGAGACAAAGCATTTTCCTGAACTTCTGGGCAGCTGCAGAGCACAGCTCTTGTCTGTTATCAGATGAAGTTCTCCAGGTGGGAACTTGGGACAGTCCCAGGGATTACCCCAGGTAACTCCTTCTGTTTCTAGCCCAATTAATATCAACACTTTGTATGCATCAGTGTGTTGATTAACATCCTGGGTGGAGAATCTGGCAGTCTCAGGGCATCCCCCAGGCAGCTCCTGTTGCGGAGTTGACCAAATTATGCAGGTAAGATACCTGTAAATAGTCAGCAGAAACTGCTGATGGGAAATCAAGATAAGTAAGAGAGATTTGGTGTGTAGTGTGATAGTCATTAGCAGTGGATTGGAAGTGCTGGAGTGTTCATGTAGGACCATGAACCAGCTTGACTGTAGGAGTTTACTGGGTTGATGGGCTTATCTGACAGCTGACTGCAGTTCCAGGCACTGATGCAGCGGAGACTGCTACGAGCATCAGACAGCAACTGACTGTCTTGAGAGGTTTAATTTCTCCATTTAAATATTATCCTGCACAGTATTATTTTTTTAAACCAACACTGTGTCTGTGCAACATAACACACCAATAGTTTTTCTGCAAATCCATTTGCAAAATCATTGCAAATGTGAAGCTGGGTGGGAGATGTTAATCTTCTGGTTCTGCTGACAATGTACAAGGCTGGATTTTGACTACAGAGCTTTTCTCTTGAGGAGGAGGCCAAAGAAGCCGCATCCTGCTTTAGGAGCATGACCTTGCCACAAGGCAGTGACAGGTAGTCACTAAAAACTAAATAAAATAAAAAATAAAGTGGATTATACTTATATAATTAACCAAAGGAAATGTTATGGAAATGGCTGAAAATGGTACAAGTAAGAGCATTTAAAACGCTTCTCTTACTCAGCAAGCAGTATCGCTTAATTTCCAAATTAAATTTTTGTCTGGTCTATAATGCATTTTTCTCAGATCAAAAACTTCTTTTGGTGTCCTCAGGAAGTAAAAATATTAGAAGACCATATTCTGAGGGCCTGATAGCCTTCCAAACATTAATTCAGTGTGGATTTCTTAGAGACATTTTGATATATATGTCCTCAGGCCACTACAGACACAGAACTGGAGTGTTCCTCAGTATTGAGGATATTCCTTAATATGATTTCTCAATATTTCAGAAGCTAATTTGAAATTAAGCATTTCAGTGGCTAATAGGACAACTTTTTTAGTAAAAACATACGTGAGGTATTTCTAAGAGTCAGATGTATGTCAGCAGTACACTTCATCTGAAAGCTGGTGGTAAAGTGTGCGCGCATCCTATAGGGTATACTTCATTTCAAATATTGAGCCCTTTTTCTTCCAGTCTTGTCTGTTACTACTGATAAAAGGAGCAAATACTCTTCATAAGTCTCTCCTGGACTTCTTTTGTGAACATCTGTAGCGTTGGAAATTGAGAGAGGGAATAGTACTGCTCACTTTGTGTTTCAGTGAGCAAAATACAGAAAGTAGGCAACACAGACAGAGGGTTTGCTAAGCATCTTAACAGCTACTGGTCTTGCATTTGTAAGGACTTTTCAGTGCTCAAAGAAACGCCCAGTCTCAGGCAACAAAGGAGGTAATACAAGTTCTTTGATATCTCTTAGAGCACCCAGATAAGTACAACTTAGATGAACTACAAAGCTGATGGCTCAGAAAGCAATGCAGCTATTTTTATTTGCTAAATCACTTCTACCAATAGAATGTACTGAGACACTCAGCAGTTCTTCAGCAGAGCTGTTTGTGTCACCCGGCTTAAAAGGGTTTCTGGAAGCAAATCCAAATATGATTTGTTGCATCTGCTTTTGAAAGCTGAAGGTTGATTAAAATCACTGGGGTCGCTGTTTCTTAAGCTACTAGAAATTGTAGAATGTTAACAAAAACATGCAGGCAATGTTTGGAAAGTTTCTTTGCTTTGGATGCTGAAGTAGATAGTGATTGAAATCCAACCAGGAGCTATGCTTTTTTACTTGATTCTTCCCACTGCTCTTGCTCATTTGTAGATCCACAGAACCTTCTGTATAAGGCTAAGGCTGTTTGCTTTTTTTTGAGTTGCAATCTTACTTGTAAAAGACGTGATTAGTGTATAAAGTATTTCCTGCAAGAAATTCCTAGAGTAGAGAGAATGACGAAAAATTTGGTATGTTAGATCCTCTCTCTGTCTTTGCTTTCAAATGTAGATTTGCACTCCAGAATAACATTCCTGTTTGAGTTCACCCATTCCACGAGGAAAAATATTTCTAACCTTTTACAAAGAAGGGAGAGGCACACGTTCACCTTGTGAGGAGCATGTGGTAAGCTTTTCAGATTGCCACTCCTTCATGCTGCAAAAGAAGAGTAATGGTTTTCACACAATGTGAAAAAGTGATTATTTAAAGTCAGTGTGGAATTCATTCAAATTCTTCATAAGGTCAGATCCACAGGCAGAACTCACAAAAGTGGAGTATTTTGCTTATCTGCTGACCTAAACTGCTGATCAGATATTTGTGCCTCCTAGAGAAAAAAACTACATTTTTTTTTTTTATTATTTACTGCAGCTTTCTTTCATAAACCACATTGATTCTGGACAGCAATTAAGATAGAGACACTCTTAGTTAAGACTTTCACATGGAACTGTCTCGAGATGCTGTTGAATTTCACCGAGGTCTATTGGGACTCAGCTCTTCTCCTTCCTCTTACCTAGACTTCCATGACGTTGTTAGTTCTGTGTTATAAGTACCCTAAGATATCTGCAGTCATCATGTAATCAATATATTTTAGAAATCTGCATTGTCAACCTCTGAGTCCATTCTGTCTTTTGAAGGTGCAACTGAAAACCAGCAATGAAAGGCTGAGTTAGTAACAAAAGGCCAGGTTGGCATTTCCATTGAAATGTTTGTTTTGTTTTGTTTTTGTTTTCAGTGGTTTAACTTTGTACTTTGAATTTCAGCCTCTTTGGCAGTGCATCTATACCACATGAATTCACTGGCATAAGATGGCACAGTTAGAATTAGGGAAATCTTCAACATTAGAAGTAATGTAAGATGTAAAAATGTTGGAAAATATAGCCTCCCGATTTCCTGACATTTCAAATTCTTCAGCATATTGCTAATGAACATAAATGGGAATTAGAAGAAGGCTAAGAAAACCAGGAGACCAAACTTTTAAAATTAAGGTTGTGAATTATTAAAAATAATTGATGTTAATGAAACAATGCATACTCTGGGTTTTTGAGAGAGAGATTTTCTTCCTGAATTGAAGGTCAGAGCTCCTGCACTTTTAAATGCCAGCTCTGGCGCTGTTATACTATTTTGGGTTTATGTTAAATAGTGAAAATGTATGTTAGGAGGACTTCCATTTCCCTAATTTAGTACCGCTAACAGGAACAAAAGTTAAAGGAGATAATACTACCAAAGCTACATTTTAAATTTAGACCTGGATCCTGAATTGTCTCGAACAATTGTAATTCTGGGGATAATTAGTATCCTATCTGTACATTGAACAGTAATAGGGTGTAGGTTGTAGAAAAGGACAGGGGATGAAGTATGACATCTATAAAAATATGTTTAAAAACTGTCACCTGAATAGTACCAAAGCAAAGCCTGATCTTGTGTGTGCTATTAAAACCTGAAATAAATTTATCTTCCATGGAAACCTCTGTGTGAGAGACCGTGTGTTAGCTCCCCTAAGAACACCTCAAATAACAAGACAGAAGTTCAGTCCTCCTCTAAACTTTAAACTTTCTTAACATTGTTTTTCACTAAAAAACACTGTATGGAAATTTCCTGGATCTGAATTCACCATTGATTCAATCTTGCCTTCTCCTGTTTGCAGTAAAATATGTTTATAACTCTACCTTGACTGCATCTGTAGAGTGAGTTAATATTTCTTGGAGAAGCTGCACTAACTGGATAGACTAGCCCAGCCCCCCTGATATCACGATGGATCTGACATGATACTGTTGACAACGGAGAACCGTGTGTTATAAAACACACAAAACGTTTTCTATCAGAGATCGTTCCTCCAGATCCATTTCTCTCCAATTAGCCTGTCTTCTTTCCTTGTCTCAGTGTACAGAGGCACACAGAACATCAGAGGTTGATAAACTGTGATAAGTATTGCATAATAGTTTTCATCCCTTCTGATATACATACATAGCTCTTTGCCAAAGTTATAGTTGCTAAGAAATTCATATAGTTGTAATACCCGTGCGCTCTGTGAGGTTAAATGTCATCTCGTTCCATCCCTATCACATGAATATGTTATGGGCCATGCCTGGCTGCAGGGTATAACTGCATGCCCTGACTCTGGGAAAAGGGTTTGCAGAACCGCATCTCTTACATTAAGCTCAGTCTCACAACTTAAAATATATGAAATTATATTGTAATTTCTATTGTTACTCATTTTTATACATCTAAAATGTACCGTTTCCTTTTATGAAGTCTTGGTTTATGCTCATGGTTACAACTTTTTGTGATAGTCTCTTGAATACTGCAGCTAAGTGCAGAAGGGGTTGGGGAATAGAAGCTTGAGGAACTATTTTTCTTGGTGTTTGCACTAAGTATTGTGGTTTTTTTCCTTTTCTTCTTCTCTTAAAATCTTATCCGTAATTAAAGCTGCTTACATTTCTTTTTTTTTCCCTGCAGTTTACACTTTATTTTTTTTTAAGCTTGGTTCTTAATTACGTGAAATACACATGAAATCAGCTTGTCTACTTGTAGCCATTTTGAACATTTTAACAGTTTCTGTGGGCTAAATGATTCACTAAGGTTTCTGCCAACTTCTGGAAGTTTTCCCCAAGGATTAGTGCTGTTTATGCTGCTTCTTTTCCATCTTATATTTCTGTGTATCAGCTTGATACTGCTGACACTTCCATGTTGTTGGACATCACAAAGATTTTCGCACTGTAATAATCCCTAATTCCAGATATGCATTTTCTTTGCAATATACTTTGGAATTACCCTTTCTTTCCAGCATTTCTTAGAGTCATCCAAGGCATAAGTTCAGAAATGCCTTCCCTTCACTGGTAGTCCTGATGTGCTGAATCCATCTGCATGAAAAAGTAAATAGCCAAATGCAATGCTTGTTTGTTAATTAATTATTAAGCTTCCTAACTTCTGATGAGCATGTATTTAGATGTGCTAGGTGGGGAAAGCAGATAAACAGTGCAGTCACGTGCAGTTCCCATGGCCAGCAGCTCTGGAAGCAGCAGAACAATGTATTTTGTGCTGAAATCAGGAAAAAGGAGCAGCAAAGTCTGGCAGACGCTGCTGGGCTTCTTGGAAGTTTAAATAAAACTAGTGAGCCTGTTTGCAAAGGTGGTTCCCCTTCCTTGGCAGGAGGAAAGTATCAAGCATATTTACAGAAGCACTGTTTTATTCTGACAAAATGTACCAACTTTTGATATTTTATCAAAAATGCCAGTGTAATTACCATCTGCTCTTATTCTGTTTGCCTTTTCCATCTGGATACCAACATATCTCTGTATAAACATAACCCACCTACTAACTCATTGGTCTCAAGCCTGCTTCATGAATTGTAACACTTGAATGACGACTTAACCTGTTGTCACCTTAATAGAGAGCAGGTTATGACCTCGCTGAATTAACGACTCCAGCTAGGGGGCTGTGCTGAGTGGGCATGGAATGGGAGTTGCACAGAAATATGTCCATTAAGAAAGAGCATGATGGACTGTACAAGGAGAGGGGTTTGCGTATCCAAAGCTGTCTCCATGCATGGAGTCCATGAGTCCATGGGGGTAATTCTGCCTAGCATCTGGGGATGCTCTGGCGAGCATGAAAACACAGAGGCATGTGTTTTTCACATCATATCTCTTATGCTTGTGAATTGTTAAATTTCTGACAAATGATTAAATTTGAACTCCACTGTTCTGGATTTTCTAAGTTTCTTATAGCTTTTTCTCTTTTTTCTTTTCTCTTTCAAGAGGAAATTGGCCTGAACTGATTGTTACTGTATTTTGATTTCAGACTTTGAAATTAATTTGCTTTATTCTTCACCACAGTTCTGATTAGTTTCCAGGAAAAAAAAAAAAAGAAAAATCATTTCAGAATGCAGAATGTACCTGTGTTGGGACACTAGAGCAGCGATTGCACGATATTCTCTAGAATGAAAAGGCTGGGGAGGTGGTATAGAAGTGCATGCTCTGGTCAGGTCTGTTCTTGACCCACTGGTATTTTTGGTAACTGAGTTCATGTTACTTTTGTATCTGTAGGTATGAGCGTGGAAAGTCTGTTTTAGCCATGTCCCATCAGGACAGCAATCTCTTGAGGTTTTTTTTTTTTTGCTTGTTTTTTGGTCACGTTCTGACCAAAGAAATGTCACCTCAGTCTTTTCCTTCTAATGTAAATTGAGTTGTGGCTCTTTGGCACGCTACTAAATGTCTGGCACCTTCCAGCTTCAAATGGGAGCAAGTGAAATGATTCTTCCACATTCAGATTAATCACACAAATTAATTCTACGCATAAAATGGTATATAAATAATTGGGGTGGGATTAAATGCCATCTCCAGCACCAATCCTTCATTGATTTGCTTAGTTTCCTGCTATTTTTCTTTCAAGGAAGAGCCCCAGTGTCTTTCTCAGGTTCAGCCTGGTAAAATCTGTCCTGTGATTGAATAAGAGACCAGATAGCCAAAAGCCTGGGCTGGTGCTTCCAGAGTCATTAATTCAGTCCGTCAGACAAATGGGAGGCAAGAGAACAAGAAACAGTGACCAATTGGTCACATGGCGGGGGATCTGCCCTGGAGCATGAAACACACTGAGTTCAGCCCCTGAGCTGGATGGTCACAAATATGCCATAATGATTTCTTAGCATGGCCCTGGCTGTGGTAGCTCATGCCAGCCCGCTGAGCAAGCTTGGCCGGGCTTCTTGAGATTCACAGATAAGATTTATTCCTGAAGCCTGACCTACATGAGTGTGTATCTAAATGTGTGAAAGCTGTGATTTGATGGCAAGCAATGAAAGGTCATAGAAAAAGCAGGCAATGCATTTAAATCAAAATGATGAAGCTGGGTAATTTCATTAGCAACAGTTGTATTTACTGGAAGTCACAGATGGTGCAGTTTAGCTTATGGCCAATTTGTTAAGACAAAATAAGTATAAAGAAAGAAATATTCCAAGTGAGAGGTGGTTAAAAATTAAATAGGCACCAGATGGCTCAAGATTGTCCTTCATACAAATTTGGTGAAAGAAGACATAAACAATCCAAAAGCATTTCTGAATGGGACACTCACAGGCTGGCTAGGCCTTTATCAAAGCTAGGTTTAAAACCAGAGTGATTAAACTTCCCTCACTTTGTACATCTGACATCCCAGCAAAATGCTTTACATTAAATGATGAGTTATTTTCTATTGCATAAGCTGTTTAAACTGAGAAGCAGGGTAAATGGAAAACCCACAAATGTGTCAGCTTTCAGCTACCATTAAAGTAACTTCAGCTTTTACTTACAACTAGGAGAACTTTATTGCACAACATCTACATGTCGATACTCAAGTTATGCTCAGAGAAGTAGCAATATTTTAAGTGTTGCGTGCTTCTGAGAAATGTTAGCAATGGTTGGAGATCACCGATGATAAACCAAGGTAATGGCTCTAGACTAAATTGCAGGAGATACAAATTTCTTTTCCAGGTTGCACCTAAATATTTTCTCTGGCTTTGGACAGATCACTTTCCACACTTATATATACTATGTAGACATATACAGTATATGTCAATATGCCAGCCCTCTGGTGCATTTTGGGATATTAATATCTCCTGCATAGTCCAGAGCTGCTAGATCATTAACACTGATAACTTTGAACCCTCTTGTAAGACTGATTCCCTTTGTTTCTGGTTGGTAACATTTTATTGTACTCATTACCTGAATTCTGTTTTCTGCTCATGTGCATAACGAGCTTCCTGGTTTTTGCACAGGCAGATGTCAGGGGACTTACAGTGTTTTGTTCAAATTATAGCATACCCCCCTGTACTGTAACAGAAAATCTAACAGTTAAAAAAATAAATAAAGTTCGAACATTAAAAATGACTTTAAGGAAAAGAGTTAGCATAATGTGACTGAAATGTACTCTCTGGTTTTATGTGGAGCACTTAATATTGATGACATCAGAGATACAGCAGAATCCTCTTTAAAGAAAACTGTATGCATGGAGCTGGTTTCCCTTTGCGGGGGGAGGGAAGGAATCTAAGGAAAACAGCCTTGAATAAGGGAGGCAGCTGGAGACTGTGTTAACTAATTAATGAGCAACATCCACTTGAGAGCTTTTACTCGTCCTGTGCTAGCTTTGCTCATTTTCTACTGCATGTTACATTCTCTCCGAATGAAAGCTGTGCAAGTGGTGCCTGCTTGCAGGGAAAAGATACACTTGAAAAGATAGTGGTACTCTTTCAAGGGAAATGAAAACACGTACAAATGTCCTGGAGAAGCCTGGAAGAGTCCAGATGGGGGACAGGATTTGAAGAATTTTAACATTAAATTAAATAATAGGGGAAAAAGTAGAATGATCCAGGAATAATTTTCTCCTGTGCTAAGTGATTCACGAGCACAGCCTTGCCAGGGAAACACATTCTCCACCCCCATCAGGAACAACTCATGTGTCAGAGTTAGACCCGTGAGCAGGAAGGTGATACACAGCCATGGCTTTGTGCTGAACAGGACCATCCAAGTTGGGTAATAGCATATTTTTTTTTCTTAAAGAGACAGAATGAAAAAAACAATTTTACTGATCTTCGAGTAGAAATAGCACAGACTCCTGTATGTGTCTACAGTGTTTTCCATGTGGGAAGAGAAAGGGGGAAGGGTGGAGAGGTGGGCTGGGAGGAAATCACTCTCTTTAAAGTGCATACTCCAAAAGCTTTGTATTTAGCTACTGCCTCTTGTCTGCTGCCACTCTTTGCAAACTGGTTAAATGTCTTTTGCTGTCCTCCTGACAGTCTGTCACCTGGGAGACCCTGGCAGCATTTTCACCAGAAAGCTCTGACCGTCTGCAGGTAGCACCCCTTCCTGCACAATGCCCCTGACCTCTGCTCCTCACAGCAGGTGTTGCCAGTTTATAAATGCGGCTCTGCTTCAGGCCAGTTGTCCTGAATTCACAATTAATGGGGTTATGGGGACAAAAACCTAACTCCAGTTACAGGTGGTGCTGAGCAAGAAATCTTACCTTTCCCAGGGTTTGAAGCTAATTGTGTTCAGTAGTCCGGTATCCCATAGTTGCTAATAGCCTTGGTGAGCAAGGTGTAAGGACTGCATGGATGATTAATGACATTGATATTTATTGAACAAATGGTGATGCTCTGAAGTATGCATCAACTCCTTTTTAAATGCAGCAGAAACTCTGAAGTAGAGAAAATATAAACCTTGCAAGTTATAAAGTTTTGAATTTACATCCATTTTTCTGCTGGATCAGTTTCCTGATTAAGCAGAGCAAATGTTGGTGCATTTAAGAAAATATTGTTGGAGGTGAATTTAAAATAACTTACTATGAACAAGATACTCCATGTGTCAACTGAGGCTTGGTGCTAAACACCTGGTAAATGCTGTTCTGCAAAATGTACATGAGTGGTAGTGGAGGTGTTGATATTGTCCTACTATTTGTTTGTATTACTTCTAAAATTTGAAGTCTTGTGTGGTTTAAATTGTGTACAGGTTTTTAACTCTTTGATATCCAGCATAACGCAAGACGCTTCCCAGTTCTATCTTTGTTTATACCTCTTTGAAGACTAAACAAACTTCTTCAGCAAACTAGTTTTATTGTGCTGTCTTTAAGAAACTTTTTTGCGAAATATTTTCTTTTTCCCTAACAAACCTAGGCCTTGGAATATTTTTATTTTAGAGGCTCTGTGTCCTAGCGTCTATTTTATGTCCCAGTATGGCAGTATACAAACTCTTCTTTTATAAAGCCAAGGACAGAGATAAATTAAGAACTGCCCGCATTTCATTAGAATTGCATCTGTTTAGAAGCAATGTCTTCACTGTTTGTGGATGTACCAGCCAACAAGTGTTTGAATTGCTCAGTCAAACCTTAAGGAAAATGAAAACTCATTGTTGCAGTTGTAAGCGTGGATTCAAACTGTCTTCTAGGCTGTATCTTAGCAGGTGCTGCTATTTAAGAGAAGAATAGAACTCCATTTGCATTTTCTTAACTGAAACCACCTGAAAAGATTATTGGTCCAATTCCGCTTTCCCAGTGGTGCTTACGAAGAAGGCATAATGTCAGAAGCTCTCTGCTACCGACAAGAAGAAGGTTCAAAAGCATGAGTTGGGGGTTCAGTTTATGTGAGTTACACTATAAGGTTTTCTCTTGACTGTTTTGCTGGTGTATGGGATCTGTATGTAACTGGCAAGCATAGGGTATTTGGTATGCATTTTATGTAACTGGTGCTGGGTGGATTCTTGCATAAGAGGAGTCTTTCCTGGCTCACGTGTCATCCTGTAAATTTGTGCGTTTTTACTTTTTCTGTAGCAGACTAGTCCTGATTTCTTTCTCTGTGGCTTTCCAGTGTTCAACTTTATGAATGTTTTTATAGGGTTTGTGTGCCCAGGGTCTACTGAGTTTGACTGACCAGTAAGTTACAGTTCTGTTCCGTCACTGAGGCTCTCTACCTGTGTGCCTAAGTAATCTGTAAACTTGATCAGTTATCTTAAATTTTGATTGTGTTATGAATTTTGCATTAATTGCTTAATTTTCCCTAACTAAATGTGCTCAGCCAGTTTTATTAACATATATCACAGATGTCAGTTCTAGAGTGCAAATCAGCATATGGGACTTCCTTCCAAAAACTTTGTGATGAAAATTTTGCAGTTTAAGTTTTGAATTCTCCAGGGTCAGCTTGACTTGTTTATAGCCCATTATTCTTCGATGAACACCTTAGTGTTAGCAGCTAGTTCAACAGTAAGGAAAATGAGTGGGAATATATGTGCCTGGGATTGAAAATGCGGATAAAATGAAGTTCACAATACCTTTCATCAACAGAAGTATGTATACAAAGCAGGAAATCTTCCAGAGCCTGTAGAATGTGGTCCTTTAAGGATTATAGCAGCCTTTGGAATTAGTTGGATCGAGGAGAAAAAAAATACAAATCTCATTAACTGAAACCAGGAAGAAATTATTGGTAGGTATGGAGAAGATAAGAATTCAAATTCTGGGCAGACCTGTTTCCCTCCAGGGTCATGTGGGTATTTGTAAAACCACCCAACTTAGAGGTCAGTATGATTTCCCAGATTTACCTCATTCTTTCTGCACAATTACTTTTTCTTGTCTGGAATTGTCTGCGTGTTGATAGATCACCATGCGCGTTTGAGTTTTTGCTCATTTTTTCTCTTGTTAATCCTTTCTCAAGATGAGAAGATCTAGTTCATAATGACAAACAAGACAGAAGAAGTTGTGTGGAGATGTGTAGTTGGCAGATACAGGAGCAAGTACAGTGTATATATGACAACTAAGAGCTGCCAGACAGTCACAGAAGCACTATTACAGAATCACAGAATTGTAGGGGTTGTAAGGGACCTCTAGAGATCATCAAGTCCAACCGCCCTGCAAAGCAGGCCCCCTACAGCAGGCTGCACAGGTAGACATCCAGGCAAATCTTGAATATCTCCAGAGAAGGAGAAGCCACAACCTCCCTGGGCAGCCTGTTCCAGTGCTCCATCACCCTCACTGTGTAGAAGTTCCTTTGCACATTGGCGTGGAGCTTCCTATGCTCAAGTTTATGGCCGTTTCCCCTTGTCCTGTCTCCACAGACCACTGAAAAGAGGTTGGTCATGTCTGTTTGACCCCCACACTTAAGATATTTATAAACATTAGTAAGATCACCTCCGAGTCTTCTTTTCTCAAGGCTGAACAGACTCAGTTCACTCGCCTTTCTGTTAATTGACGTATAATGCTTAACACTTTCAGAGCAATTTACATCTTCTAAGGACCATGCTATATAAACACTAATTAATACCTAATTAACTTATCTAAATGTATTAGCCAATTAATTTCTAATTAGTTTATTTACAGATTCTTCCACCCTGGAAACTAATTAAGGTGGGGCTTTTTATCCTGTTTCTAGAATATTGTCCATAGTCTATATGAGGGATGGAATTAATTTCCCCAGCATTTGAAGAGGTGGTGTAACTGTTATTTGTCTGTTGTAGAGATGTCCATTCCCACTCTTCTCCTTTATGGTGGGTAGGAGTGTTTAAGCCATTCAAAAGTAAACCCTGTGAGTGTGCTGCAAAGGCAGTAGGACTTTGTCCTGGGACAATAGGACATCTGGTTGATTTGGATCTTGGGTGTGGAGGCAGAAAGGCATGGGCAGCTTCAGCTCCTGAGGACTTCCAGGAGCATGTTGTCTTCTGTCCTTTCCATAGAAAGCACTAAATATGAAATATGGAGTCTGAATCTGAGCAAAACTGGTATTACAAACTGCTGTGCAGTTGTTTTTTTTTCTTGCTATCCCATTAGAGGAGAGAAATATGTGAGTTCTGAGGAAGTTATAAAGATCCTTCTGTTACTTTTACTGGATTATTTAAATCAGCTGAAGCTGCTGGACTACCATGTACTAAGGCTGCAGGAAGGAAACTGTCCAAATGCTGACACGAGTCATGAAACTGATATTTTATTTAGATGTCCTTGCAGCACAGGGCTAACTGCCATCATGTTTATAGTCAGCATGCAATAGAAATATAAGAAATCATATACATTTTGGTAGGTAGTGTTCAGATTCAGTTGTAATAATTCACAGTGTTGCTTCAGGGCTTCCATATTGCTTTGGGCATAAAGCTGTACTATAAATTACAGCACACAAAGCTGAATTTGACCTACCAGTTGATGCATAAGAAACTGACTTAATTCTGAATATTAACTACATATTGTGGCCTAGAGGTTTTTTTTTTTCTCTAAGTGTAGCACTGAATTATACAAGAATCTTTCTCTTGAGTGAAACCTAAATAAAAATTCCCAGTCTTAATACCACACAAAGGTACCAATGGGAGAATATTTTCATTCTAAATATTTCTAATGGCAGCAGAAAGGTAATTTCTGAATATTGCCTGCTACAGGAAGTGATTATCAAGACTTCTCAAAAACTAAGCACCAGGAGCTGATTAATATCCGAAGGATTTTAGCAGTAGTTGTTATGAATTCTGATTGCAATGGCATATGATTCCTTCCTGCATCTGGACCTGTCTTACGAACATGGATCCTAGCTCAGCTCTAAGATTTTGCCTTAGGCTGAAGTACAGGATAAACAATTTTGGCACTGGTGAAAATGTGTAAAATAAAGAAGATATGGTCCAACCATCTTGGAATTTGAATTCCACTCACAAGGTTTTTGTTACCGGTCAATAATGTATGTTAATTTAATCTGCAATATACTTGCTTACCAGCAGGACTAGGGGTGTGTCTTTAGAGATTGCGTCAAAATGTGCTTGTTTTCTATGGAGCTATTGCTGCAGAAAGCTACAAACTAGTTCTTTGTGTTACTTCCTAGCTGTTTAACAGACACGAAGAATTGTGAAAAATCATGGGCTCATCTAAAAAAAAAAAATTACCTCCATGTTACATTAGAGGTAAACATGTATTAATTACATGTAGTATACTATGTTAAATTCTTACGGATTTGCAGGATTTTTCCACAAGAGGTACAAATAAAATATGACAAACATATTGTGTGACCTACTGTAGGGAACCTGCTTTAGCAGAGCAGGTGGATTTGATGATCTCTTGAGGTCCCTTCCAACCCCTGCAATTCGGCAATACCATTTTTTTTTCTGTTCTTTATGAATAATATCTCATACACAAGATTCTTTTTCTTTCAACCATCAGCCTACTCTGACTCCTAAGAATGTTCCGTAAAACAGTATCGTTTAATGTAAAGATGATAGCATCTTTAAAGTGCTCTAGGTAGCAGACATACAATGCCACACCACCTTACCGTGTTTTCTGATGCTGACACATCACTGTTAATTCTCACCTCCGTGAGCTGAGCTCTGAATGGCATCAACTATGAAGGCCTCCCCTCCCCTTGCACGGTATAGCCTCTAGGGAAGATGTGACCCTTTCCCATGCCCAGGTCTACTGGCTGAGAGGAGCTTCCCAGGAGATGTTCTGGAAGCCATTAGCTGCCTTAAAAAAAAAAAAAAAAAAAAAAGCTATGGCAGTATAAATTTCTCAGAAATGCTGGATGGAAGATTAAAGAATATCTGCATGTCTTTTCCTTTATGGCACATCAAAAGGAGAGAAGAAGAGCAGACTATTTTTACTTCTGCTATCATCCAACCTCAGGGAAGGGAATAAAGAGGAGGAAGATGGAGCTGGTCTGCTTGGGATACTCCCATCCCTTATGTTCTTGCTGAAGGAGGAAGATGAAAAATTCCAGATCCCCAGGCCCTGTCCTCTAGCAAGGTCCATACCAATGATATTAGTCTAGATAGGCGATGACCAGCATTAGTAGTTTAATCAGAATCCACCTGGCCTTCTCTTCAGATGCCATGGTGTTTACTAATACCACCCGGTTTCTGTTTTCCCTTGCCTGAAATGCTTCAGGTGGAGAGCAGGTGATGCATATTCCTAGTAAATGCTAAAATACATTTGAAAAATTGTGATTCAAGAGTACTTTAAATACCAAGTCATCAATAATTGTTTTTAAGGGGGGAAAAAAAGGCTCATTTCAAAATATTCTGAAAATATTCTTGAATCAGCTTTCAACTACTGAAATATTTTTTTCCAGTGTTTGTCTCTAAAAATTCCTATGATATTATATTCCAGAATTATAATCTTATGTGATATTATCTCAATTTCAGTCGAGTCCTGGTGAGAAGCATATGACAAACAGCAGTACATCCAATCATTTCCAGATACATACTTCATCCATCATAAATATTTAAAATTTAATCATTAATCAAAACAGCTGCACATTTTCTTCAAGTGATCAGCCACTAATAGCTGAAGAACTCTGATTTTAATTTGTATTTTAAAAAAACAACAACAACAAAAGAACCCCACAAAACCCAGCTTTCACAAACTCCCCCCTCTCACCACCTTGCAGAAGGGAGAATCATGGAACATCTTTCTCTTCTAATAGCTCCAGCTAGCAGGAAAGATAACAGGACAGTTGGAATTCCTATTTAGGGATTGCTCCTGTTTGGATCTACCTTATGGAGTCTGGTTCTGGGTTTTCGTCCAGATTCTTGATTATGAGGAATGATGGCATGAATGATGCTACGTCTTTTCGAGTCAAGAAACACTACAAGAATTGCTTGTTGTGCATGCATAACCACACAGGATGAAAAATAAATCTTAGCTAAAGGGTTTTTTAAACCAAACCGGCAAAGAAAAAAAACACTTTATCTGTTATTTCTAGGGTGGAAAATAAAAAAATATTTCTTGAAAAGAACCCCAATATCTGCCTTACATGAGTACATTAAATTCAGTGCAGATAGTTAGCAAGAATAAAAAGTTCCTGGCTTTGCTTTGAATTCCAGATTGTAGTCGCTGTTGTTTTAAATCTGAGGCTTACACCTAGCAAATTTTGAGTGAAGTCGGCAGTAGGATAAAACTGTAGCAAATTCTCATTTTGTCTGGTAGTGTAGGATGATAGTTCATTCTTTTTCCTGAAAATGCAATTGCCAATATGCAGTAAAATAAATAACAGCTGATATTTATGTGTTATCTGAATATATGTAGCCTGTTACAGTCAGTTTTCATCTGTCTTGTATTTATTTAAAAATGTGTTTGTGAGGCCTGTAATGCTGTGACTCCATGTGCACTGGAACAGGACTGAAACTATCTGATAATCCTGAGTGGGAAAGAGACAGAGAGACAATCCCTGGTTTTTATGATGCCGTGTGGCAGTGATACACTGAGTCCTTATTTTTGTGCTTTTCAGATCCGTGGCCTGCTTTCAGACCCAGGCTTTATGGAGTCTTTTGTTTCTAGCCCTTTGGCAGAGTTAGAGAGGTATAAGGACAGCTAATGTCTCAAGTGATGCACTTTCCTACTGCATCTTCTCCCTCCAGAGTGGAACTTGGTAAATTACTGATACTGAGCAAGTCTTTATGAATATAGGTGACCTGATGTTTGTCCGGAAGTGAGGATTTCCCAGTGGTTTTCTTGTCCCCATGTCATGTGTGTTGCGTGCCACCTGTTCCTCCTGACACAGGTCAATGGATGCCCCCATGTACTATTTACATGTACAGTATTTTATTAGAGTTACTGGGCTTCGATGTCCTGTGCAAGACAAATGATTACTGCTTTGGAGGTGATAATCCCATTTGATGCCATTAGCCAGTACTGTGATGTGCTGATGTTTTAAAGTAGTGCTGTAATAAACAGACATTACAAGCTAAATGGCCGCCATTTTAGACGTTTAGATGTTGTACTGAGGGACATGGTTTAGTGGGAAATATTGGTGATAGGTGGATGGCTGGACTGGATGATCTTAGAGGACTTTTCCAACCTTGGTGATTCTACATTTTTCCCTTCCTGGCTATTTTCCTCAGAATTATTCTGGCCTGGAGGACTAAGACATTTTTTGATACCTAGACCCGATTAGACAAGGTATTCAAAGGCAGAGTTTTTTCCACAGGCAAATGCTCCCTAGTTCAGTGAAATAAAACCAGGTAGCTGATAGGAGAGAAATCTGATATAGAATCTCACGTAGAGGTGCCCAAACATCTTCATTTGTGAGCTGTCATCTTTAGAGACTAATCCAGTCTGCCTTCCTTTCTTTCTATGGTTGATAGGACCAAGCACTTCCTGGTTTTATCACCTGATTTGGCCATGTATGATAGATGCTCCAGGCACCACAGTGTTGCCTAGATCCCTAAATGAGGAGATAGTGCTGCCTTCTAAAATTTTGGGGTATCCTTTGATCAAACTCCTGATGGTTTCACCAGTTCATGGCAATCTTGGCAAATCCATCTTCTTGTTCTCTGTCTTCAGATACCACGTCTGTTCCACTGCCAGTGCTTTATTGCATCAAGCTCTGCTTTGATGTCTGAGTCTTAAAGACAGGAGAAGAACCATCCCAAATTCTGCTCTGATTCACAAAAGCTATGGTCTCAAGAACAGTGTGTTTCTCTTCACAACGCTCATTTCAAGTATTCCTCCTGCCCTGTTTGCACTGCCTCCTGTGTGGTACCACACTTCTGTTGATGGATTTTTATTTAAACCAGATCAGCTCACTGACTCAGTGTGCCACACGGCTCCACAAGTACCTGAGCTGGCACAAATGGAGAAGGAAGGGGAGCAAGCAAGAAGGGCAGTATGAAGGAAAAGAAATACTGTCACTGGGGAGAGCTGTCATCAAACACTACCTATCCTTAACTATGGCCTAAGTTCTCCTGTGAGGCACTTTGTCAGGGAAGCTTTCTGCTTTCCTGAGGCATCTCTTTACTTCATTTCTCTAAAAAAAGTTATATAGCTTCCAAAATGTGTATTAAGTTGAGTTTACTTGCTAGCTACTGTGGATAAGCAGCTCAGTGGATGAGTTTTCACTGTGATTAAATAATGTTTGGAGGGAAAAAGATGCTGAAAACAGCACATATACTGTTGAATCTGATTTGTTTATGGCAAATGTAAAAGACTGCTGTCTTACAGCCTCAGCAGGACATTTATTCTGCAATATTGTCGCCGTAAAGGTTTCTCCCATGGAATGATTGTGAGGTGAATGTAAATGTAATTACAAAAGATAGTTCACAATTTGGAAAAACAGCCTGTCTACGCAGGGAATTAATCTCATGAATGACCTCCCCAGCTGTTTAGACTGAGAACTAGTATTTCTGAACGTTAAGAATACAAATTAAATAAGAAATGTGAGGTTGTGAAGGATATTAGATATGTTATATGCCTGATTAAAAATTAAAAGTCTCAAATTCTGAAAGGAAAATAGAATCGTAACAATAGGACATTCCTTGTAGGAGGAATGGAAAATATGTTTTCCTTTTAGATGCACAGCATGAGTTCAGACCTGTAAGCCAGAGTGCTGAAATACAAATTTAGACACGCAGACATTGACAGAGATTACAGACTTTCACATCTGGAAAACTTGATAATAACAACAATTCAGTTCATGTAGATGGATAAATTCTGCTTTCAATTCTGATGCATGGCATGAGCTCTAGATGAGCAGATACAAACTGCAGTTTGTATGAGTTGACTGTTTTCCTTTTTTTCTCCAAGTGAAAAAAAGAAATAATAGCTTGCAGAAACTGGTGCTTGGTGGATTCTAAAATAATTCTTATGACATGTCTAGATTTTGTTTCCTATGCTGCTGAGAACATACATCACCTGTAGTAGAGTAGTGATAAAGTACCATCTGACTGAATGCCAATGTTTTTGAGTCTATCAAGCAGTAGATTATCTAATTTGTTGTGTACATTGCACATGTGCACCTGCTAATTCGAAATGCTGATGCACCAGAGAGAATGTAGGCTGCCTGAGGAGTCAGCTCTGACCCATTTCTTTGATATATGACTTGTTCTATCTTTGATATTAGCAAAGAAGTTTTCTATCCACTTGTAGTTTGAAGAATAATAGCTTGGGGCCTGAACACTACCTATGATTTCCATTTTATTGTGAGCATCTGTATACCACACAAAACCCAAACTACAGACTTCAAAGGAATAAAATGTAAAAAGATAGGAGAAGCATCTCTTCCCCACTCCTCCGAGGTTAGAACAAAAAGCAATCTACTAAAGATGATCTCACAAAAAATGTCAGACTTTGTATATTTAAAGTAGAAAAATGTGACATTTTTTCCCAGATTAAAACATGTTAATGGGAAAAAATTGCAGCCATAATAAATATTGTATGAAAAGCTGCCAAGTAACAAAGCCTTGACAAACTCAGGAGAACAAGGAATTTCAGTTGATGCTGCCACATTATTTTAGTATTATATTCTGCCTACTCTTTCTGTGTATGCAGAACTCTGCAGTGTCTGTAGGAGTTTCACATTAAGGGCAGATTAACTTAGACATCACATTGATACATGTCTTCTAGAACACTATGTGGCCCAGTAGTGCTGTTACCATAAGATACTGCTGTCTTTGTGATCCCATGTGAGAACCTGTACACAAGGGTGATTCTTACACACATCTTTATAATTTTTATGGCTGACAGACCAAAAAGACAGAAAAAATACCCTGAAATTTCCTGCTAGTAATGATTGATTCTTTAAGTAGTAGCTAGAAATATGTATCAATTCTGAAATAAAAAGTTTTAATGCATGTGAAATGAAGCAATATTATTGAGAGCAATGAAAAGATGTCAGACTTTGCAGAAACATTAAAAAAGAAACTCTGAATCATATCAGCTGAAAATTCGAGCTGATGCTTTGGATGTTTGAATGCAGATAGGGATAATTGATGTCCTATATGTGGGATTTTAAGAACAGAATTTGCCTTTCATAGAATCATAGAATGGCCTAGGTTGGAGAGGATCTCAATGACCATGTAGTTCCAACCCTGTGCCATCCAAGCACCAGATCAAGCTGCACAGGATCCCATCCAACCTGGCCTTGAATGTCTGCAGAGATGGGGCATCCACAACCTCTCTGCGCAACCTGTTCCAGTGCCTCACCACCCTCTGAATAAACCATTTCTTTCTAACGTCTAACCTAAATCTCCTCTCACTTAGTTTAAAGCCATCCCCCCTTGTCCTATCACTATCGCTATCAGACCATGTAAAATGTCAGTCTACCTCCTGCTTGTAAGCTCTCTTCAAGTACTGGAAGGCCACTGGAAGGTCTCCTCAGATCTTTCTCTTCTCCAAACTAGACAAGCCCAATTTCCTAAACCCTTCTTCATAGAAGAGGTGCTCCAGCCCTCTGATCATCTTCATGGCCCTCCTCTGGTCCTGCTCCAGCAGCTCCACATCCTTCCTGTACTGGGGCCCCAGGCCTGGATGCAGTATTCCAGATGGGGCCTTACAGGGGTGGAGCAGAGGGGGACAATCACTTCCCTCTCCCTACTGCCTCCTGTCTTTTGATGCAGCCCAGGATACTGTTGGCCTTTTGTGATGCAAGAGCACACTGCTGGCTCATGTCCAACATTTTGTCCATCAGGACCCCCCCCAAGTCTTTCTCCACAGGACTGCTCTCACTGAGTTCTTCTAGCCTGTATTCATATCCGGGATTACCTAGACCTAAGTTGGCCTTGTTAAATCTCATTAGTTTCTCATGTGCCCAATTTTTGAGCATGTCTGGGTCCTTCTGGATGGTGTTGCCTCTTTTAATGTGTCAGCTGCACGCAGTTTTTGAGCTGGCTCTCTTCCTGTGGCCACAAGTGTAGTGTTGCTGGTGGAGTTCAGCAGGCTGAGCATGTGGTCTGAAGAGGGAGTTTGTGGGTCTGTTCATAATTTAGGCATATTCTTCAAAATAATTGGGGATATATGCAAACTGCAGACTTGTTAAAGGCTTGAACACAGTTGTGCAGGCAGTCAGAATGCCATAGTTGATGAATCTGCGGGGCAATTTGCTGATTTTGTTACTCTTGCTCAAATACTCTTTCTCCCAGGTGATGACAATCTGCCAGGGTTACTGTGTGCATCAGGATGCCTTGTTTGGCTCTCAAATCTCTAGACCTGTTTGGATCTTGTGAGGCTGTTTTCCCTGGCCATAAAAATGGCAGTGTTGACTCTATTGTTCCTAGTCCATTTTCTATAATAGATAAAGTTACTGGGAGTGAGCCCACGCAGCTGAACTGCTCAGGAATCATCGTGGTTCACCCAGATGTTTTAGTAGGACAGACAATTTTCATTTTTCTTGGAGTTCCTTGGTCAGTCTCTAGATTTATTGTTTATTCTTGAGGCCATAACTCCCCTTTTACATAGATTTCTGGCTTGAAAACTGATTCACGTTAATTTGTGGAACTCTCACCCTTAAGTCCGGCAGAAATATTGTACAGGAATCTGTACATATTTGTGGAAAGTAAATCCTTCTATTAAATACAGAGAAATTAAATATAGAGAAACCTCTTAGGAAATCCCTGAGATGCAAATAGCTGAGGACTCAGTTGTAGTAAGAGCACTCAAAAGAATTGTTGCATGTGTCTGTTCTGCATTTGTACTCTACTGTAGGGTCATGCTTTGGGCTACTGTTAAAAGCAGGGTGCTGTGCTACATGGGTCTTTGTGTTAGGTATGCTTGCCCTATGTAACATGAATGCTCTACCTCTGTTGCCAGAGTAGGAACTCCTCTTGCGTCCTCCCACTGTGTTGAAGTCAATTTCAAGGCAAAATACACTGAGGAAGGCAAAAAGACTATCTGAAAGTGAATTTACAGAAAATTACAAACGCAACTCTCCCATTGTAAAAATAATTTGTAGATTGAACTGTGGCAGTCATCAAGACAGAACATCATCATGACATCAAGAAGCAATGCTATTAATAAAAATAAATTTAAGACTCTTCTTCCTATTCTGTTCCCTATTCTTCTAAAATATAATGTTATTTTTCACCTAAATCCTGATTGTATTTGGAAGAATTGTGAGATTGTGATTGAAAGCTCTAAGATACAGGGAAATTTTTAAATAGCCTTCTTTCTCTTTAGCACTTTGCCTTTTCCTTTTTCCCTTGTCCATTAAGAGATGTTCTGGTATTGAGTTCTAACTTTAAAAAAACTAGATCAAATGCATATTAACAAAGCAGTGGAAGTACAAAATGCAGTGATCCGCTGATTAGGAAGTAATAAAGATACTGAAGTTCAGTTTGAAGGTATAAAGAAACTGTGAACAAACAATGACTATATAAGGTTAGTGTATTTAAAATACAAAAAATAAATTTCAGATGTTTATGTAAAAGGTCAGATAATTTTTACTTAGTTTGCTTTATGTAAAATAGGATAGTTGAAGTAGGTAGTTGAAATGCCAAAGGTGGATGACATAACTATTTTTCCTATAAGTGTGTTTCTGTAACTCCTCCCAAAGCATGAGGAACTAAGTGCTCTATTCAATATATCTGTTTCTAGAGAAAATAACTTTTGTCCTGATACTTGGTGGTGATATTCATACTTTTATGAACTGCCCTCTGCTGCCTTCTGTGTAGTGAACTCAGTTTCTACATCAAGAATTCACTGGCTTTCTGAATTGAATATGTAATAGTCTGCTCAGTAATATGTAAAACCATCATAATAATCTTAAAACCTAAATGATCCAGATTCACCCCAGAATGGCTGACTTGAGCAATTGTAACGGCACTGCTTCTGTGCATGAGGATTAACTAAATTCTGCTAGTTTCATCCATAAAGCTGGATGAATCTGCTGTGTTCCTATCCACTGCGTTACTAGAAAGTGATCTATTTTGCTTTCTGATTCTTATTTCTCTGTTGTATTGGCCTAAAAGCTTCTCAAAATACCTTAGCAAAAACTGAGTGCAGTCCCTAGAATGGAATTTCAAAGTCTGTCTGTAAACACAGCCACCTCTACAACATGGAGAGCCCAATTTCCTGCGTGTGACAGATCATTTGCATTGTCTTAATAGCGAGTAATTTCTGTAACCAGGGATTCAGTCTTGTTGCAAAAACGATGTGCAGGTTTCACAGACCTGTACTTAGTCAGCAGTCTTTTTTTTTCCCCTCTGTTTTTTCATGACATAAAGTGGAAGAGAATGTAGCGTAACAGGAAAAATTTACCAAAGAGTTGTAATCTGTAATATGAGTAACTTTCTGTTCTGTATCGCAGTGTGCATTTTTCAGCTTGCTACCCAAACACAGAAACACTGATATGTTTTATAATTCAGCTACAAAGATAAAATGGGAAGGAGAAAAGTGGGAGGAAGGAGAGGGAGGGAGGAGAAGAGACGAGAGATTAAGCAGTACAGGCAAGAGAGCAAAGCCTTTTGATGCTGTGTTTTCAGACTCAAAACTTAGATTAATGAAGACTGACTTTCTTAGATTTCTTTGGAGTACTGCACATGAACTTCATCTGATAGGAAAAGGACACTTTCAATGTAACCTTCCCTCCTATGGTTCTGAATAAGCTGCTGGCTAATAACGTGGAAAACTTCAAACCATCTCTAAATATTAGAGCATCAAGCCAAATGAAGAAAGAATGACTTATTAAGGTGTTAGCACAATGTGAGTGACCTTCTTGATGTGACATTTGTTTGGCAGAAGAAACACTTCCAGCAGATGTTTAGTATTTAAAACTATTTGAGAAGAATATTCTTCCGTGGAAGTAAGCTGCTAGATCATTTAAACAACATACAGCAGGCTGTCTGTCTACACAGGTAGCAGCAAAGTAATTGTTAGGATTTCCGTACAGAAAGGGAAGAGTTGCTTCTTTCTGTTTAACCTGTATGTTCAGGATTCTTTCTTCCCTGCTCCCTCACTGCCTGTATGGTTTTGGGGAAAAATATTCTCTTCTTCCCCTCATTTCTTCTACCTGCAAATTAGACGTGTTTTTTTTTTTTTTTTTTTTAACATCATGTTGGTTTTAAAATTTGTCTGTTGTCTCTGAAATGTTTTGAGTATCTCACTGATAAATAGGAGTGGTAGAATTGTTTGGGGACAGAGACCAGGGTATCCCTGTCTGAAGAGCATTCTTACCCAAAGTGGTATTTTCTTTCCTTTGGCAGGAGGATGATGCAGCATAAGCTTTTGTTGCCAAGAAGAAACTTGCCAAGGGACATAGTTGAGAGCTGAGTAGGAAATTTATTTAGTCATAGTGATTTCTGATTTGGAAGCATCCCTCAGTGCCTATGCAGAAGTAAATGAGCCTACACTACCTTAATCAGAGGAAAGGGAAAGACCTGAGTTCAGATCCCTGTGTCTGATCAGTTGCTCTCATCGTACAGCTCATGCCATGCTGATAATGACTGGGGAGATGGAATGATTTTCACTTTGACCTGAAAATGTGCTGTGGACCCGAGAAACTCTTTCTGATTAGCATGTCTTTGAACTTGATGCATTCCCATGAAAGCTCTTTGATTCTTCAAAAATCCACTGAATTTACATTTTCTGATGAGGCAACTAGAACTGATCAGGACTTTCTCTAAGTGTCTTGTACTTTATCAAATCCTTTAAGGGAAGCGAGAAGGAAGGGAAAGGGTACAACTTCAATCCGTTTAGTTTGCTGTCTTGCTCAGAACAAATCTTTAAAGGATAGCTCACACAGGGCCGGTATCTCACAGTTTTTGCCAGTACCCTTGGGACTATGGAGTTGCCTGGGGTACATAGGTCACTCAGACAGTAACGCCTCCTATTTATTTTCATGGAAAATACAATAGATACAAAGAGCACCATAACACTATTTGATAGATTAAATTCTCAGCTATCAAACACTTTTTTGTGACATAGTCACCACCATTAGCTGTGCATCTTTGCCGTCGATAAATAGGCACCTGCATGCCATGCTTGTAAAAATTTGCACCACCAGAGTTGGCTGTCATCACTGAAGTGCGCCATCTACATCATCACTATGCTGACATCCACTGTTTGGTCTCCATAAATGTTCAGCAAGTGTTGATGAATGTCAGTAGGTGCCATTTTTTCCACATGGAGGAATTTGCTTCCACTCCTTTGCTTCATCTGCGCTTCCATGTCAGACGCCATTTTGTCAGAGTGCTCCTCTGCTGCCGTCTGTCACACAGCAACAAAATGTAATGGGATATTGGCCAGAAGGATCAACCTCTAATGCCATACCACCAACATCCACCTCTGGTGTCGTGGGCCAACATAACAAAATAGGAGGCATTACTTCTGGAGCACATACTGAAAAAAGCGTCAGATCAGTACCTGACAAACATTTTTAACAGTATTACTCTCTGTACTCGATTCATATGAAAAATATGTGGACTGATCCATTCTTGGTGTAGGGAATACAATCTGAATGAAATTTCTGACTCCTGAATTGCATCCCAGCACTCAAGTTATCTTGTTATCATTAAATGTCCTTACCATGGTGCACCTGTTCCTTCATGCTGTAATTACGAACTTTCCCAAAGTATTACGTGCAACATAGTGGCAGTAACTCTTCTTACAATCTCCTTCTTAAAAGTATCATACTTGTTTCACTAACAGAAAACATGAGGTAGAGATGTAGGAAAGCGATGAGAGAAATCCATGGCAAAGGCAGAAATGGAGGTTGTAGTCCATGAAATCACCAACACTGGACGAGTACAAAATTTGTAGCAGTAGCACACAGGCTGCTACAGTAATCTGTGTAATTGTCCATTAGCAAAGCTGCTCTCTACTTGTTGTTGCCAGAGACTGGCCCTGAAGCATGCTGGCTTAGGCCAGGTCTGAAAATACCTTAGTTCAGATTTTTTTTTTCTGTTTCAGCATTGTATGTCTGACTATTTGAATGTTGCTTAGTTCATGGCTATCACTCTCTAGAAATAAGCAGTATAGGCTAATTGAGAACCTGAAAGAAAATTATTCTCCTTTAACCATTTTGAGTAAGTCCCTCTCTAGCAATAAATCTTACTATCAGTCTTGTCTTTACAGTTAGGTCATCCACAGATTAACAGTCTCTACTCTTTCAACTCAGTACATAGTTTTTTTTTTTTAACTCAGTACAGAGGGTTTTCCAGTGCTTCTGATCGTTCTTAGTGTTCACCACTCCTAAAACAGTGAGAAAGCCTGTGTGTATCTATTGAGGCACTCACATTTAGATTATAAAATTATTTCATAGATTAAAGATGACGGGGTTTGCAGGAGGCATAACTTTCATTAGGCCAGCTAGCACAGCTGCAAGAGGAAGAGGGCTATTGTACCGAAACTTCCTAGGTATCAAGCTCTTCCATTTGAGTTAATAGAAGATACTATAGCCACATCTGCCATTATTGTCCTTTATTAAGGAGAATGTACCAACATGTTGCTGAATTTCAAAACTCTGGGGCAGTTATTTGACATATTTTACTTTACTTTGTCAGTTTTCAGAGAGATCTGATGGGGGCCTGTGCGTATCAAGAAAGATTGTTTCAATTTACTGAATTCATTGATTCCAGTAATTCAGTGATTCACTGAAATGTTCAAAACAGAAATATATGAAGAATTATCATGTATTGATTTCTGGGATATAGATGGTTGGTTTACCACTGTGCTGTATATTTTTTGCAAACTCTGTTCAGACCATATAAAATCCTTGAGGAAGTCAACACTAATATGGTGGTGAGCATATTGGTTTCAACAGTGTTGTGGGAAGCCAAAGCAGCATGAAACTCTATGTGACACAGATCATATTTCTACTGGCTAATCGTACTGAAAGAGCAGTTATTCCCCAGCTCATGATATATAGTACCCAATTCATTCCACATATAGCCCCATTGAAGTCACAAGGATATGGTGGAGAAACTTTCATCACTGTGTGAGTAAGGACATCAATGTTGTCCTGATACCTACTGAAAGTAGCTGGAGTAGATTTGTCATGTTGGACATTGTCTAATAGCACTTTCAACCTTCCATGAAATGCTTTTATTAAGTTTTCTGAGAAATGTTTTTCCACTGGCAAGGCCTTATTTCCACAGTGGATCTAGGTGCAGTGCAGCTCGAACACTGCACTGGGAATCATGTAGTCCGTGGATGATCTACTGTTATAGGGTAGCTCATGAAAGTGTTCACTAAAAGAAAATCACTTGTACTTTGTCACAGCTTTTTGGAGTTTACAAGGGGGTGTGCCCAATAGATAAGTGCCACTGATGAACTGGAAGTGCAGTATCTTTGCGTAGTGGCTGCTGGTTTCTTTATTAGCAGATGCTTTACTACTCTTAATGCTAAAGTATCCTTCAATTTTAAGTCCATGTATTTACTTTTTAATATGTTGATCTCTACATTTGATTTTCAGTGGTGCAGGCTGATGTCAGCTGTTCCTGCTTCAGGGGTTTTCACTAGAAACAAGTGTTTGGCTTTCCCTTTCTTGAGAGTTCTGTCCTTAATTTGCCTCTGCTTTGGAGGCATAGAGCATCTGTCAGCATAGTTCTTTCCTTTTGTCTGTCACAGGACACCTGGACTTAAAATCCTCAACTTGTCTATCTGCATGTTCCCAGCAGGTTACAGAGCTGATGGCAGACTATTGGGTGTCATTTTCCCCATTACCTGGCATCCCCCAGCAGCGGGGACTGGTGGGCACTGTGCTGCTCTGTGCTTCTCAACCACTTTGCTGCTGGAGCAAGGACTTGGCCATGCTGTAACTGTGCTGGGTCATCGTCCTCGGGAAGAGACATTCAGGCAGCGCTGAGCATTGCTGACATCTGAATATTTCAGTGTTGCCTCTAGCTTAGTATCAGAATGGACTAGGAGTTGTAGTCTAAAACACTGCATTTCTAATGAGCTGCTACTGTGGTCTTGAGAATGGCTCAGATGCTCTCCCCTCCTTTTCTCAGGATGTGGCAGTGAAATACTGTGTTTTAAAAAGCTTGAGTGAGTTGTGAAAAGCTCTTTATTACCCACCATAAGTCACTTGTCTTTGCAACTCTTGCATGCTCCTATGGTTATTTTTACTTGCAGAATGTTTTTTCACCATTCTTCAGCTGCCGGGCAAGATGGCGTTCATTTGGCTTCAGTTCTGACAAAAGATAAATGAGCTTTGGGCCCTCAGTGATTCACTGTGGCTGCCAGGGGGTTCCAAAATAGCAAACTATTTTTCATAACCGCAATGTGATATGAAGTGAGTTGCAGCAGGTGCTCTAACGTATACTACAGCCGTCTGTGGAGTGGGGAATTCATTAAGTTTCCTTGTTTGTCCAAAAAAAGTCACCTTTCTGACTGGCTAGCATTCTGTCTTTGCCAGCTGAAGGTACCCTCTCCTGAAGGTAGAAAAAGGGGGTTTTTGGTTGTGCAGTGTGTACATATGGAAACAGTACTGTGAGGTTAATTTGATCATCTTGTGAAGAATAGTTCTCATTTGGTAGATCCATCATTTACTTTTCCACTCAGTACAATTTTTTTTTTCTTTTCTTTTGCCCTTTCTTAGGGATGCAGATGACACGGGTCCATGATTTTTACTTTGCACTGTGTTGCACTGTCTTTGTGTGCTTATAGATATGCTGGAAGTACAACTTCTAAACGTCGTTTAGGAAAAAGATAAAATATCTAACATTTGATGGTGCATTTTGGATAAAACGCTTCTTTCATGGACCCACTATGAATAAGTCAAGTATGACTGCTAAATCAATGGCTTGATGTGTGCTGTAACTTTTTGTGTAAGATACCGTAAAATATTTTCTAGTAGAAACAGGGAATAAATGCTCAAAGGTAATCAAAGCCTGTCAGAGTCATGCAAATTTCAGGGCGAGCCCACAGAGGAATTTAGAGGAACTGGATTATTGCAGGACTCAGAGTGGGGAAGGAAAATGTGCCCAGCAGGAGGGTGCCATGAGGGGCAGGGCATTCCCTTGGAGTTGTAGGCCCCTCTCCTTCTGCAGGCTGGATGGGTCACAAAGAGACAGTGAGATGAGACAGGATGGTTTTCCTGCAAGACTTCCAAGAGAAGCTGTTCTACACTGTGAGCTGTGAGAAAGGGGCCCTGGAGCTGAGTACAGGAAGTGGCAGGCCTCCTACCACTCCTCCCATAGCTGTCCAAGGGGACGCTTATCTGGTTAAGGGTGTTTTAAAGGCCAAGCACAGCTTTTGCACAGGCTCCTACCTGAGCTCCCAGTGACATAAATAGGATACCATGTAAGCGCTCAGGTCCTGCAGCATCAGCTCGTGAAGAATTTATGCCTCTATAATTGCTCAGACATGGAAAATGTAATAAATATTAATGTTATTCTCAAGGAACAGTTTCCAAAGAAGAAACGTGCAGATAAATTTAAACTTATACATATTTTAATCCATAAAATATAGATTTTTCTTAAAGTGCTGGAGTACTTAAACCTTATATATAGGGAAGTATTCTATGCAAATGTTTTCATACTAAGATTTATGTGGCCATATATTGCACGTAGGTGTCCCAACACCCAGCGTCATGTTTACAAACACTACCTATCTGAAATTCTTATTTCTTTCCTGAAATATGCAGCACCCAAATAAACAAATAACATCAGTCAGTGACTTAGAGACCCCTCTCACACTGGAACCATAATTCTCACATGCTACATACAATTTGGGGCTCAGTTTCTGCTGCCCTGCAGAAAGTCAGTGATCTGGACTTGCCAGAACTTAGCTCATAAAACCATCACAATAAGTATGTCCTCTTCTGGAGTAGTGTGTGTAATGGATGTCTACACCTCGGCCAGTGGGCTGAGTTTCCAGAGCGCACTGTTCTTTCTGTATGACTTTTAGTATGATTGTCATTGCAGAATTTGGTCTCACTCCTGAGAATATTTGCTGCTGCTGAGGAGCAATGTAGAAAAGAACAGACTACAGATTATCCAACTGTCAGGGAAACTGAATGCTATACAACTGTTATATGCTATACAAATGCTATACATTTGTTGTCTTTCTCTGCCTCCAATGGCAGTAGGAGAGAAACCCGTGTTACAGCTGCACCACTCCTGCGCTTCCAAGGAAGAACAATATGATCAAGCTTCTTAAGTCCCTAAATGTTATGGGCAAAACCAGAAGGCAGAGCTTGATTTCCCAGTTATGATTAATGCTTTTTTAAAATTTGCTGGAAAGCCATGGTGTTGAAGGGGAATATCTTCAGGCCTCTAGCACGTGATATAAAGCTAGAGCAAAAATGATTAGAAAAGCAATAAAGCAAAGCAATTAAAATATATTCATGAGGTGATCTGTGGTGTACCGTTCATTCAGCACATTGAATGTATCAGCTGGAGTTTCTTAAAACAGCACGCTGCTGGTTACTCGTTAATTATATTTGATTAATATTGACTTTGTACCCTCATTTACCTACTTTTTTTAGTAGTGTACTTCCACTGAAAGTCAGAAGGAAGAACTCGTCCATTGGCAGATAAAAGAAATGGAGAACAATTAAAATAATCTTTGGTTTCGTATTTGCAAGTTTATCTCTATAGCTGGAAAAAAAGAACTGGATGCCTGGTGCATGATTAAGACCAACTTTCAAATTGTACAAGGCTTCAGGGCTCTTGAGTAAGCAGGAAATCTTGGCTTTTGTGAAAATGTGGTACTTAAGTGATTTCCTGCAGAACATAACGGTGAGCTCATCTTTTGACTCAAAATTCTCAAGTTAACTGCTCTTCGGGTCTCTCCCTAGCATCTAATACGAAGTGTAGAAACGCAGATTTCACACAGTATCAGTAAGTGTTTTGACAGATGAGATCTGGCAAATTTTCTGTGCTGATTTGTGCTGTTAATTAGAACGACAACAACAAAAAGCCATAAAAATTTAGTTTCTAAGTTGAAGCACTGTGTGTTGGAGCTCCAGTGCAGTGGTTAATGATTATAGCCATGCTGAGAGGACGTTTCTGCTAGAAACTTTGCATCGGTAATGTCTTTCAAGGGCTGATTCAACTGGTTCAGTTGGACATCTGTGTCATCATGGGATATTCTGCTTTAACTGATTTCTGCCTGGCAGTTTTGATTGTTTACTAAAAGTTTCTTACATTATACAAGTGGATATATTAGGAATGCCTAGTAACAGTTAGTACTACACTGTATCTGGCAAACTGTAATAAAAGAATATTAAAGCTTTAAATTAGGCATTTCAACATTAATGACTACTAAAATTAGAGATGCCCAAGTGTTTGTTCTTTTCCCCATGTATACTTATTATGAAGTGTTTTACTTGCATGATCCTTTTCTTAATGTTCATGTATGTGATGCAAGCTGAAAAAAAACATTCTGGGTTAAGCTTTGGGTTTTGTATTGACTGGTGCAGATGTCATTGAGGGACTTGGAAAGTTTTATTTTCTTCTAGTTACTGGCCCTAAACAATTTAAAGCTCTTGATTTTCAGTACAAGCCAGGCAGAAATGTTATTCCTACAAGTCATTTAAATTGGGATATTTTTGTGCCAGCTTCCCCCCAAAAATTAAACATAAGGGATGTAACAGGAAGTTTTAGTTTCAGCTGCAAAATGACAGGGGCAACCGTGCTAACATTGCCAGCAACTTTCACAGTATTTCTGTAGTCTCACCTCTTATTCATGCTGTTTCCAAAATAATAATAATAATACCAAAAACCAACAACAATAACAAAAGCAAACACACACACACACACACAAAACACCAAAAAACAAGCACTTCTTATCTTTCTAAATGTTTTTTGTATGAGTGTTTTCTTTTTACTGGGGGCATTGACAGCTAAATTCAGGTTTGAAATTTGATTAAATAGATCACACTTCTGTTTGCAACAGGAGATGCGGGATATTGTTGCTGTCATTTGCTTTGGATGATTTATGCAAGTATATTTAGAAATAGAGGATGGACTTTAATTGCTAATATTAGAAAAGAGTGGATTGCAAATAATCTGTAGAACAAAAATTATTATAAAAAATTGAGATTTCAGATTTTTATTCTCTTTTCATATAACTGTTGAGAGTTTGAGCATAATCTTTAACTATAATTATGTTTTTGTATTATAGCACTTTTTTTACAATTCAATATTGTTTGATATTTTAAGATTGATACAGAGGTTTGTTAAACTGCCCTTGTACAGGCACTGATGTGTTGAATTCCCATCAGTGAGTTTAAAGAGTTCAGAGCCCTCCTTTTACTACACAATCTTTAACGGCAAGTCCAAAATCGGCTCTGCTCCCAGCGTTCAGGTTTTCAGAAGAGAAGCAACAGCAGCTATTACTACAGTGGTGACTGCTTGAAAACTTCATGACATATATGTAGTGAGATTTGTTTGTGTTGGGTGGCCTTATTTGAGAGGCGGCACTGAGATACGATAATATTGATACAGCTGTAAAACGCCAACACTAGACTGGCATTATACACGTATGAGACACAAATATGTGAAAGCTGTGGATGGGTTTTTCAGGACATAAGGTTTTTGCTACATAACAGTAAAGATTTCTAGGTAAGAATCTCAGCTGTTATCATTCTTGTATCCTGATCTCAAATCTGATGGACTGCTGCTGTCCCAAAAATCTGTCACATACCCTGAGATTGTTTCCGCTCACTTCACTCCTATTTCTAATAGCTCTCATTCTTGTTATGGAGGGAGTCCTTCTCTGTCCCTTTTCCAAAGAAACACATTTCTGTATGTAGAAATCATTTCCCTTTTCCCTCTTTTTTGCATTCAGTTGGTACTTTCCCTTCTAGAATTTCACACTGTAAGTTTGTGTATCCCTTTTGCTGGCCTTGCATCCCTAAGACCACTGTTCTTTAGGGTGACTGTTTCTGCAGAGAAATATTAGAGGGGCTACGGAGATCACCATCTAACTTCCTTCTGGTGTAAGTAACTCACTGGTGTGGGGGTGTGCAGCCATGGTAGATCACTTTGGAAGCATTCTTCTCTAAGGATCAAACATCTGGTTAACAGCATTTCCTAATATTTGGTATCAGGAGTCATAGCAGTCAGCTATTAGCCACAAGGATGGGCAGCTCAAAGAAGGTGTGCCAATGTGTTGTTGTAAGGTTGGCTATAGGTGCCCTATTTGTATCTCTTTCCTTAAGTTCCAGCATTGCCACATACAGTGAGTTTATTTGGTATGTGCTGTGGTGAGATCACGAGGAGGATGTGATTTAATGCCTCGTGGTATGTCTTTGAACATCATGGTGCAGAACCTGGGTGTTGTTTTATAAAGCCAGTCACTCTTCACTCTCCACTGTATCCTTAGCAGCAGCACTGGCTTCTGTTTTTTACCTACTCCTCTGTCCATAACTTTTCAGAGAAACATATATCTTAATCTTATTTATTATCCGAAAGTAAGAGCTGCATCGTTCTCTGCACCCAGTCGTGTTCTTAGATTGGAAGCATTGCCACCTGCAGCTCTAACCATCCTCCTTTCTTATTATAGCAGCATTCTTAGAACCCAGTCATTTTAGGTGTTATCAGAAGATGTTATTACAGAAATGCTTGCTGTAGTTAATGTTGCATCAGCATTTCTATTTTAAAGTGCTTTGTATCAGGCCTATAACCAAGCCACAGGACTTAGGGGAGGCAGCCATTTTGATCTGGGAACTGGCAGTCAAATCTGACATCAAAGGAACTCTGTCAGCCCTGATAAATTCTTATTCGTTGTTTTAAATATAAGCTAATGGCAAGACATGAGGGATGTAAATATTCAGCAATCTCCTGCTCTGCTGGACATCTAACACAGCAGAGTTGCCTTTGGATTTTCTGAGTTGACTTCTGCTTCCCAGAAAGAGAGATATGTGCTAGAGAACACTTAGTTACAGGAGAAAATCTCCAAGAGGGATAAAGCAGACGTGTAAGATTTCTTCTAGCCTTAATTTCTGTGAATCAAGCTGGAAAAGAATACAAGTTAAACTTAAGATGAATAATTGGATTCCACTGTTTCAAATCTAGCAGTGAACAAATGAGTTAATAATAATGCATTTAACTCAGATAGGAAAGGTGTTTGACAGGAAAAAAGAAAGGCTGTTACAGAATAATTTAACTCATTTCCAAAACTCTTGTAGGCAGTTGTCTTGTTGTCATAACAGTGGCAGACAAGCTTGACAGTTACAGGTGTGCATCTGCTGCAAATTCAGGTACATAAGAGTTGTAGATGTCCTTTAATACATCAGGTTTTCAAAATTAAAGCTCAAAAACTCAGGAGGTGCTGAGGTACCTCTGCTCACTCCATTTCCCTCACTGATGTGTATTATCCAACAGACCTGGGTTGAGCCCCACTTCAGATTTTCCAAGTTGCTGCACAAAGAAATTGCATAGTAACTGCTATGTAACTATACTTAGGGTGTTCAGGAAGAGAAAGAGGGACTATTGGAGGATATAGACTACATGTTATGTCCTCATTTTTTCTTTTCTCCAAATCCATGGCTATGTCTACTTTTGTGTACATAAAAGGATTGTATTCTGGGGCGTGTGCTGCTTTTCTGCAAGTTTATCCTGCAAGGAATATTCAACAGACCAGGAAAATGTAATGTATTATGTGGGACCCTCCAAAGGTATTAGCATCTATGTCTCTGTCTGATTGCTGCAGTGGAATCTTTTGGGAGATAACTCCTGAAGCTAGAGCCAAAATATTGGGGAGCAGCAGCCCTAATTGTAGTTATTGCTATGGAAGCTCTTGTCTCTTGGGTATCCTGTGATTTTGACAATTGCATCTTAAGACAGAAACAGCTATCGTACTACTTGGAATTAAAGATATTTTCAGTCAAAGCCTCCAGAGCTATTTCTGTAGTGCAGCAAGAGACTATGCATTCTCAGAGAGGGCCTTTTACCATAAAGACATCCAATACAGAAGTCTCTGGTGCCATATCTCAGGCAGAAGTTTTTTCTGCCTCATAAATCTTCATTGTCTAACTTCATATACCCAGACCTGAGTTTCTAATGTTTTCTAAAAAATGAATTAAAGGATGAGGCCATTGTCCTGTCAGCTCTACTTTGTAAAGGACAACTCGATGACAGGCAAAAAAGTTAGTTTTAAGAGTGCATTTAATTCATCTGTAACATGGTTGTGTGTTGATATGTACATCTCCATTATAATTACTGCATTAGTGCAGTGTCAGAGAGCAAGAGTTGGCCCTTACCGTATGTTTTGAATAAGGTTTGGGCATTATAAGAAGCTTTGATGTAGTTTAATTTTGTTTGTTGGCAATAAAAGTGTGGCTTCAACAAAAATAAGAAGCATCTTTCTGCCTAGCAGAATGATCCAATTCAAATAAAAGGGTTGTTCCTTAAGAATAAATTGAATGGCAAAGCTAATTTTACTTTTTGGCTTTGTACTAAACTCATTTTCAGAATATGAGCCCATCCTAACATGTATATGCATTCTGAACTTCCTTTCTCTTTATAACATAATAAGAAATGAGATATTTGTGGTAGAGAGAGAAATATACCACAGAGTCATCCTTTAGTCTTCAGCTGCAGCAGCTATATTTTCCCTTCAATACAAAGCAAATTACAGAGTCCAGTGAATGAGAGATCACTAAGGGTCAAAAAGAAATTGCTTTAATATCATGGCGGTTCTCTTTGTTCTCAACAGATGACATATTAAAATATGAAACTGAAAGACTGCTGTGAAGTTGTTACCAGCTGTGCAATGCTTTTTCTTGGAATCCCAACATTATGCCTGTTAGAAATACATTTTTTTTCTCAGCTGAGAGTGTTGGATGGCTTACAATTTTATCCATGACAACACCCAGAATGTTGGGGTAAGAGAGATATTCCCTAAATGTGTAAGCAATCTAATGGACAGCTAAGCTTATCCCATTGCTGCTGGATGGGCTCTTCTGGTTGCTTGTGTGACATTAGACCCCTTCTCACATTCTGCCTTGCAGAAGATTCTCAAGGAATTGTTCCACCAAAGACCTAAAATGTGAAAATGTAGACCCAAAGGTTCTCTGTGCCTCTGCTGATCATCTCATTCATTCAACATCGTGTTTGTGCACTATACTGGAAAAATTATAAGTGCTCCAATACAATTACTTTTTCCATATGAAAATGGTTTATTTCCACCCAGATATTATGCAGCTGTGAATATGCAGTGGTTGTGTTGCCAGATGTCAGAATGTGGTCCCCATATTATGAAAAATTATCACAAGGTGTGCAAGCTTTATAGGAACTCTCAGCTTCCTCAGAAAGTTTCTTTAACTGGGCATGTATCCGTTCTTTGTCAATTCTGTCTTGCATAGGTTTGCAAGAACACCATAGGCATACCACAGGTGCTGGTCACTGATCCTGGATACTATACTGTTGTCAAAGCACAGTAGTACCATTCTGAATCAAAGGAAGAACAAACCACAGTATGAATTTGTATTTGTGGGCACTGGCTTGCGTCTTGTATTTGAAGCATTTTAAGCAACTTGGTCTTCAGAAACCACTGAATCTGAAAACACTGGCAAAGTGTTGTCTACTGCTCTTCACATACAAATAAGCTTGCTCTAGCTGCACATATGTTGGTGCATTTCCAAAAGCTGAAATGTAAAGGACTTGCAAATTATTTAAAAGGGTATCATCCTTCCTGCACACTTTTCAGAGTAAACAGGACAAAACAGAGGAAATTCTGAGGCTTGCTAAATGTATTCTCCATCCTGTGTTCTTCTTGCATTGCATATGCTTCCTAGATCCTGTCCAGCACAATATAGAAAAGCTTCTCAGCTTTTGAAATGCTGGTCCTGAAATACCCACCATTTAGCTTTAAGCCACCTTACTAATAAAGCTCCAAGCAATGCAAAGTGGAACCTAAAATGTCAAGCAAATGCACGGTATAGTTTATTGTTGTGTTCTTTGTTTTCGTATTCTGACTTCTTCTGAGGCTCTATATTCCTGAGAAGACAGTTTTTACTGTCTATACATACTATAGGAAGTAGAAAGAAATTTTTTCTATGAGCTGTGCATGAAGATGGTTGGTTAAGCTCAGCAGAAAGTGTACTTGAAAGTGTAGACTGCATACATGCATATGTTCTTATGCTGCTCTACTTTCACATGGACTGTCACGCTCTCTGTCCTTGTCTCTCTGACTTCCTCCCCTCTCAGTGAGTGTTAGAATGTGTGAGCAGAATCTCTAAATTCAAATGAAAGCTCTGTTACAGAGTACACTGCGAGAAGACTCAAAGCAGAATGCTAAGCTCTGATGATGTTTTGATCTCTTACTTTATACTGTCTTTTTAAAGAAAAAAAAATGGAAATATCTGTTTGGCTGAAAGCGTGTTCTCTCCTTCAACAAATAATCTCATAGTTAAAAAGTCATTCTCCTGGGTCCGTTTCCTGAGCCTCGTTTCAGATCAGCTTATGGTAAGCTGGAGCACAAAATAGGCTGTGTGTTTTTGTCAGATAACCTGAAGGGGTCTGGGAGGAGGTCTTCTCCCTTGATAAGATCTGGCACAAATGGCTGGATGCATCACAAGAGTTAGTGCTTTGGTATTTGCCTCTGTAGAAGCAGGGAATAAAACTAGACGGACGATTTGTCTGCTCCAGTACAGCAAACTCTGCACCTCCGTACAGAAATGTTAGATCCTTTTGTTATTGCCTTTCTCTCTGAAAATACACAGTGTGTTGATGCTGACTTGTTTTGAATAGCTGTGCTGTGAAGTGGCACTGCAAATGAAACATCAATGAAGACTGCATTCTTGCCTGTATAATATTTGCACGCATTTCAGTTGTCATTGTGGTCCTTAAGCCTTCATTTAAAATGTTTTCAGCCTTCCACAACTGCCTGAACTTTGTGGAAGAATTGATGACCTTCTGAAAGTAGCTTCTTTTTGCTTCGTACACGAAATGTTTTTGCAGGCCAGATACTGTCCTCATTTCTACCTGTGCCACCCTATGACTTTCCCAGAGGTTGCACAGGTGTAAGTGGTGTCAGAGTTTGAAGCCCATGAGGCTACACAGCTGGTCCAAGAATCTGAACTTAGCAGTGCTGGCAGTGCCCTTTTACTCTGTTGTGCTGGATGACTAATGAAAAGCTCTGACTGAGTAAGGATTCAGGTCCCTGATCAGTTTCTGCAATGCTCTAGTCTTTGTGCTATACTGTCACACAAACCAAAGGATATAGTTAACTCTCTTAGACTTGGATCTGCAGAACTCCACAGTAATCATGAGAGGCAGCTGAAATCCTAACACGAGCAGAGATGAGACTGCAAATCCTTTCAGAGATGATCTGTTGAGTGAAAAGGTGCCATCTTCACAGTGTTGCATCTCAAGAGTAGAACTGCACATTAAATATCTGGATGTGTAGTAAACAGACAGGTTTGTTCTAGGATCACAGCATTATGGATACAGAATCTTCCTCAGTCTGTCTCCATGATGTTTTTTTTCTAGCATTCTCTTGTAGCTTTCTTGGTAACCTGGGCAAATCTGTAAGAATATCCTCATTTGGTTATATTGTTGGGGTTTTTTTTTCCCCTCAAAATGCAGAAAAGTCGAATATATTTTCTGTTGGCTTTTAAATATATTCTTAATTTGATTCTTCTACAGTAAAATATATTTTAAAACTATGGGTAGTGCAAAAATTTCTGAAGTATTTCTGGTCAAATTTATTTCCTGGTATATTATTTTGAGATGACCCCATCATGCCCTGGTATGGAGCTCATTAGCTGGTAGCTTTTCTGGTATAAGTTGGCAGAGGAGAGAACCTATTAGCTAGTCCTAATGACTAGGCAGCCAAGCAAGGCTGCTGTAGACAGTGATTGACAGGTAGAAGCAAGTCAGGATAGCTCATTCTTCCAAGCAGAAATAAAACAAAAAGGGTCAAAAGCTTTTTTGGGAAAGATATTATATCCTAGAGAATTCTGTCTCTCTCTTCCTCTCTTTTTTTGCTCATCTCTTCTTGTTTGTAGTCTCAGAACAGCAAGTGGCAACACGTGAGTAGTTCTGGATGTTTCCTTGGTCTGCAAAGTTATTCTCTTTACATTTGCGTCATTTTTTCACAAAATGTGCACTTTTCCCAAAGAATTATTTCTTCAGTTTATGTAGCTAACTACAGTGATTTTTCTGTAAATGGAAGCATGACACTTTCCATCATATATTGATGTACAAAGGAGAGAGGGGAAACCCAACCCTGCTTACCTTTCCTCAAAGACAAGAAGCAAAGGGCATTTGTTACTTTCTCTTCTTGCAGCTGAAGGTGAGCTAGGAGCTGGGCACTTGGATAGCTGGTTGAGATGGAAGGAGCAGGAGGGATGGCCAGCTGCCACTGTTCAGTGTCAGATGCAGTTGTTTGATGTTATGGCTCCCAAGTATTTCCACCATCATTCAGTTTCTAGAGAGATTTGAAGAAATATGTCAGATACTGCCCCCATGGAACACAGAATGAATCCTGGCATTTACTGAAGAGAGGTTTAAGCACACAAGCAGTTCCACCTGTGCTAGCACAGGAATGTTCACATACTTAATTTAAAGCACTTACTTAAATGCTTTGCTAGGTTGGGACTGCACGTCACTGACGTTTACAGATTTTTGAAGAGGCAGATAGTTGTGTGAAGTCTCTGGGAAGCTATTTTCTTAGACATTTTGAGTATCTTTAAAAAACGCAAGAGCTAGAGAGCAGTTATCTACAAACTCAGTGCAGGGAAGGAAATAAAACAGAGCTGGATCAATAGAGCTGAGGGCTTTTTCTCCCACACCTGCTTTATCTGAGATTATCAAAGCCAACAGCAATGATACCTCTTCAGTTACTGTCACTAGGCAGAGCCTAACAGATATGTTCCAGCTGTTTGCCCTCAGATTTCACAGTCTCTGCTGGAATACAGCAGTAATGTAAACCCCAGAGACAAGACAAAAGGGCTTCTCAGCTGTCTGTGGCAGGTTGGTGTGAGAGAAAAGATTGCGGACCTCCTCACTGGGAAACGTGGCCAAAGCTGCAGAGGGGCTGCTCAAAGATGGAGTGGGAAGGTAATGAAATGCATCTGGAGGTAGCTGTAGCGTAGTGCATAAATTGACTTTAAACAGGGGGGAAGGATTGAAGAACTTTCCCGGAGTGAATGATTTTGCAGATTATTGATTTGGGCAGCAGTTTATTTAAACATTAAAACTCTGAATGAAGCAAGTTACCCTGAAGAAAAATGTGTCAGGTATTGGACTTGTTACAGCTAACTGTTTAGCCTCTGAGGACTTTGTAAACTGTCCAGATATATTTATTATAGAAAATATTTTCTCGAGGAAAAAATAGACTGTTTTCCCCCTCCAGAGTACACTGTGATATTTTCTGAAGCGAATGCTTGAATTTTGTCATCTGTTATCATTACAGTTACTGTATGTATGTATGACTGTACCCAAGAATTTGTAACCTCTCTATATTTCCCAGGGAAAGAGAACAAAAAATAACAATTCTGAAAAAAGAAAAAATTACTGCAATAGTAAATAGCAACAGTTGTATCATTACCCATCGAGATGTATTATTGTACTTAGAGCTATCTCTGTGTAGTGCCCCACAGCAATATGTAAGCTCTTAGAAAGGATCTGTCATTCAGAGCTGGAGGGGAGCTTCAGGACAACGAATGACAAAGCATATTCCTGCATTCCTCGCCACTCCTAGCAATCTGTGGATACTAAATCCCTCACACTTCTGTGTTTACTGCCAAACAAGGTAGGTGAAATACAAGTCAGGCAGTTAGGAGTGGGGGAGGTTATGGAGAATATTTATTCTGCATTTAATAAGGACCAAATCCTCAGGCCTTGACAGAGCTAAGCAAAAGAAAGGCTTGTAGGAGAAGCAGGCGAAGCAGCCTCCCTCATTTCTGATGTCTTGCCAAGAGTGAGGAGGGGTTCTCCTTAGGCTGAATGGACAAAGTGGATGCTTTGAGAATCCCTATGGGTGCTCTCCAGCTGCTAGTGCTGATTTCAGCTTCTGTCTGAGTAGTGACACAGGCACAGCAAGCTGGCTCCTGGCAAATGTGACAGAGCTTGAAGTTGCCTCTGTGTGCATCTGTGTGGAGGTAGGAGAGAGAAAAGTTTGGCTGGACAACTTTAAGTATCAGGATCAGATTTCTGATCCATAAATCCTGAAACATTTCAGTATTTTCTTGGCTTTTGTAGTGGAAATGCTAAGTCAAAACTTGAAACAGTGATTGAGTGTCTGGTGGGAAGGCAGGGCCAACCCAAGGGAGCTCAGGTGCATGCAATGCAATGCACTTGAGTGACCAGAAGGGGTGGAGCCAGCATCCACCCCTTCCCAGACCTCATTTAAGGGTTGGCAGTGGAGACAAGGATATCTCACTGGAGATCCCTGTGTACTGGAGGCCTTCCAAGAGTAAGCAGATTTTTTTCTTTGTTTCTGTGTCTAGAGCTGCTGCATTTGGGCGTACCCTCACTTGCTGCAGTCTAGGGCTTCGCTACCCCGCTATCATTGCTGTGCTTTCTCTCACAGTATAGCGTTACAGCATTTTATATGAGCTTTATTTATATGAGCTCTGTGTAGGTTCATGAGCTCATGTAGAGTCGGTCACAACCAGTACTAAGTGATCTCCAAGGGTTTGCAGTTTCAGTTCAAGTAATTCCTTATGTCCATTTCTATGATTACCCTACCATTTCTGTTCTTCTTTCTTTCTTTTGCACCTGCTTTCACCTCCAAAGCTTTCATCTTTCAGTGCTTCCAGCGTCAAACACCGGCACGTTACCATCCAGCCGCTAGTGAGTAGCACTGCTCCCCTCGCAGCGCAGCCTCCTGGCCAACTTGCAGCCTGCATGTCCTGCAGTGGAGGGGAGTTCTTCAAGTATAGCTCAGCTCTGTGCAACTCCACTCCAAAAAGCAGTGCTAATTCAAACCATGATGAAGTTTGCATACAGAAGCTGGCTTTCAAGCTCTGATAGTGTTTTCATTTCTGTCTTTCTTTCAGAATTGTCTCTCTACCCTCTCTCTCTCAAGCTTCACTGACCAGATCAGTCAGTCCATGGAAGTGCTTCCCAGTAACACAGTTGCACAACTGCTGACTCCTTGGTTTGATTGTTCTCAAGCACTTCGCATATATGTTTTGTCTTCTGCTCTTCAAAGACCCACAGAATGAAAAGTGGTCAGCAATTTGCTGCAGAGAGAGAATAGGAACAGCAAACGGCTTATTAGTACTGGAACACCTGTGATTCATGTGAGTTGAGTGAACAAAAAAAGGAGCTTAGTGTACAAATTAGAAGTGCTTGATACTAAAACTCATTATTTTGGAGATACAGCTACTTTGGGTTAGCTTACTCCCAGGAAATGGTCTTAGTGGAACGTCCACTGTCCAGATTGTACGGTTCATTTCCCCTACTTAGCAGCAAACACCCACTTGTTCTCTCCCACCAAATTCCACTATTTTGAATTACCAAAGCTTGACATTTTTTTGTCGCACATTTGCGTTAGTGGGTATTGGGTCTATGTGTGTAATGCTGTTGGCGCAGCAGCTGCACTATTACCTGACTCACTGCCTTAAACCACCATTTCAAAATAAACATAACACAGTCAGCACTGCATCAATAATTTCTGACTATCCCAAAACCAAGTACTATGAAACCAACAAACTTGGCCTTGAGGTTAAATTTTGAGGGAAGAAACTAAGAAGAAGGGTACGTTACCATCCTCTCTGTGACCTGTGCTGAGGACCATACGTGAACAATGAAGGCATTGCAGGACCTAGGGTACCTCATCAGTTTGAAGAGTTCTTTGTTTGGTTTAGTTTGGGGTTTTTTTTGCTTGCTTTTTTGTTTTTAAGGTGGCTTTTATTCTTTTTTCTTGGGTGCTAGGAAGCTCCTGCTTCAGCCTTGAATTCTATTTCATCATAATAGCATTTCTTAAATTAACTTTAATCTGAATGATCTCAGTAAATAATGCTTTCTGGGAAGAGAGGTAGCACCAGAGAAGAACAGTTAAAGCATCTCTGTTGTCTATTCCACCTTAAATTTTTGATAAGTACTCTACTGCAATTCCACATCCCTAGAGCTTTTCTTTTTAAATATTTAAACAATAAAAATTACTAAAGCTCTAAGAATGATGTCTCATGGTATTCAGTGACCTGAACATAAGTTGTATCAGCCTTCAAGAAGGTACAAAAAAGACTTTCATGTAGAAGGTGAAGAAATATAGTTTTACTAGACCTCTGTGAGTGAAATCACACAGGTTCTCTTATGCTAGAACATACTATCTGACAGGCCAGTCCTGGAAAATGCCTGTTGCCTTAACTTGTACACAAGTGAATAATTTAATTTTTCCAAAATGGGCATGCTTTGCTTGGACTTTGGGTGTGATGCAGACCTTATACCTGTCTTGACAGAGAAAAGGCTGAGAAATAGCCCTGTATTCTCTACCATCTCTAGAAGGAGGACCGGTGCTTAAGGTGGCTGAAAAGTTAGTTTTGACTATTTTCTACAGTTTTGCTGGTGGATTAGCCATTAGGACCAGCAACACTCCTTTTCCTGTGTTACAGCCGGGCACACCATGCACTGCAAACAGCCCATCCCAGGAACACTCCTGCAGTTCGTGCATAAAGGCTTCGGGCAGTGCTGCCCAGGGATGTTTCACACTTCTGCTGCTTGCTGGAGGTAGCTGTTAGAACTGTCCTTAAAGGAGAGAGGTTTGCTCAATCAAAATATTTTTCCGTTGAAAATTAATGGCAAAGTGAGTCATTTAATATCATAATGTAAGTTGGTCATATTGTAAATTTCAAAAGTGTGTATTTTTGATTTCACCTTGCTATAAATCTCAAAAATACTTATTCATCTCTTCTGTTAAGCAGGGAGGTGAGATCTGACTGTCCTTGGTAAGGGGGAGGGGAAAGCTATTCTTCTGCTTTAACACTCAGTCAATTTGAAATCTTATGATAAGACCTAGACCAGACCTAGATTTCTCTGTTTGTACTGAGTGTCATTTTGCACAGGCAGGCCTGGAACCCTGAGTCCCAGTTAGCAGTTGCCCTAGAAAGGTTTGCCTAGGTGCTATTCAGATTCAGGCCCATCTATAATGAGAGGCCCAGATGGTTTCGTGCAGCTAGGCTTATACGGTTTTTTTTTTAATGCGTTTCTTCAGTGAAGCTGAAATCTTTCCCATTACACCTGATTTTTAACTCTTCCTTTATCAAAAAAGCAGCCAGATGGTGATTTGCATTTCCTGGGGGAACAAAAGCAGTGGATGCTAACATGGAGCTCAGTGCGCCCTGAGCATCTCCTGCCTGGCCATGCTGTGTGTGGTTCCAGGAGCCCAAACCAGCTGCAGACTGGCTTTGTGCTTGGTGTCCTAACCCTGCTTTCAAGCAGCTCCACCATCCTACGTGGAACAACCAGTGGTGTTGCTGTTTGTGGATTGGTCCTGCTTGAACCCACGCTACTTTGCACAGTAAAAAGCATCCTATGTTTAATTCTAAGAAAACCTAGTTTGCCTAGAAAGATGGTGTGAATCTCTTTGAAATAGAAACATATCACATTTTTACATGTGGAGAAAATGCTTTTGTGTATTACTGGTTTGTTACATTGAATATCATTTGTGTGGTCCCTGACATGTCCACAGCAATATGCAGCTGTGTAAATGGACACATTATTTGGCTTTTGTCAGCTCACATCAGTCAAAACAAACGCTGCCTTCTGTTCCTCAGCTGCTTTGCCCACGCCTGTGCCCTCCTGGTTTCCTTCCTCAGCGGAATCCCTTTTTTGCTCTCATTCTGTCTGCTACAAATGGCCGAGAGTGGGAGTCGGCAGAAGCAGCGTGGTTTTCATTCACACCGAGGACAGCAGCAGACAGCGTAACAGCCAAGCTTCCCAGTGCCTCGCTGAGGCACGAGGGGCCTTTCAGTGAGCTGGGAAAGCTGGATTAATGCTAGGGAGAATTTGGTTTTAACTTGTTTCCCCAGTGCAAACCTGGCCAGGTCTGATAGGTAAGAAGACAGTGGCAGGCTGGGTGGGGAGGGAACGGGTACTGGAGGGCCTGGGCTGTGGTGGCAGCGGGGCCTCTGAGGGCGGGAGGGCTGCTCTGCCATCGCCCTCAGCACTGGTACAGCTGGGCTCTGAAAAGCCTTGCCGGATGGCCCACGCTGCTCTCTTCCTTGCACCGCGCCTTCCCAGCAGCCATGTCAGGCTGGGATTTTCTGATGTTTCTCTGGAGTTCGTTGTTCTTCAGCTTGTTCGGCCCAGAGCAGCGCAGGCTGAGGGGAGGCCTCGTGGCGGCTGCAGCTGCTCACAGGGAGCAGAGGGCAGCGCTGAGCTCTGCTCTCTGTGACAGTGACAGGGCCCGAGGGAACGGCGTGGAGCTGGGTCAGGGGAGGGTCAGGTAGGTTAGGGGAAGGGTCTGCCCCAGAGGGCGGTGGGCATGGAACAGGAGTTATTTCAATGCCCCTTTCTGCGTTTTATTTTACTTAATTGAAGTTACTCAAGAACACAATTCAGCAAATGACCAATTTGAATTAACTTTTTTTTTCCCTTCATTTTCTTTTTTTTTCACTCAGTGTAATTTTTACAAAGACTCATTTATTTTCCCCACTTCCATTTTTAATCCCCTGATGTCATGGTTGGCTACATAAGTAAAACGCTCTTCCCCTCTGGGATTTCTTAGTCTTTTGATTCAGAATTTCATTCTTATGAAAAACCTTTAAAAACATGGTCGTTAAAACTTCATGGATAATCAAATGAAGTGATGAAATAGTCCCCTAAGAGAAAATACACTTCAATATGTAAAATATTCCCTGCAGATGTCTTAGAAAGTGTTCCCTTTCCTCCTGCAGTTCCCACTAGCAATACGACATGCTTTGCATTGTAGATGGTTTTCCTAAGTGTCAGGCATTGGGACTCCGCAGAAACACCATCCTTCCTCGTTTGCATTCCATGCAGTTTAACTGAAGGGATTTCTTCTGAGGGCATTCACAGGCAGAGACAGGGATGGATAAAGACCAATCTTCTGTGCTATGCTATGTTAAGCAGCCACATACAGTCCTGTTTCCTAAGTAGCTATGTTAGATAAATAAGGTAAATCTCTGGCAGAGAAGTACTCACTCCGGGCTTTTTAACATGAATGCAGGATTTTGCCTCAGTAGGGCAATAAACATGTGTCCAGGGTGTCCTTGCAGGGACTTGCCTGTAGGCTTGGCTGCAGCAGAGCAATGCCTCACACTCTGGCTCTGTTTGCTGCAAATGACGTAGCCCTCATGATACAGCAGCCTGACATCTAACGCTTCCTCAGATCAGTCATTAATTTGAGCTTGATAAACGTCCTAACCTGGGATATTTAACAAGTCAAAATAAAAATGTGCTTTGGCCACTCCTATGCCAGGAGCTTGGAACCCGTGCAATTCTGGTTCATTCATGGATACTCTTTATCACGTCTATGGATTTTGCTCAAGGCCTAGTTCTGATGTTTGTGAGACACACTAGATTTGATTCTGGCTTGCCTTTATCAAATAAAAAACCTCTTCCGACAAACATACGTCACAACAAACTATTTAAATGTTACTTTAGCCTCCAGAGCTGCAAATGCTTAGAGAAGCTAGAGCATTTTGGCTCTAAAATTTGCCAAAAAAAGCCAAAAAACTTCTTTGGTCTGGGCCTTCTCATGTCAAAACAGCATGATGCAGTGCACTAGGAAGCCCACCTTTGTTTGGATTCAGTTAATTTTTAATTCTGATATTCAGTTTGCTTTACTGCTTATTTAAAATTCTCCCCACCAGCTGTGGGATAATTACCTATCAGGGTGTAAATCTGATGTTTATAAGCCAGTGATCCTGCTTGTCTTCTCCTCCAGTATGACCTGATCCTGGTAGTTGTGGAGCTTTATTTTTTCCAAATGACTCAAGGGCCAGTAATCATGACTGCTGTCATGTAAAACGCCATCTGTGGTTCTGGCTTGGCTGTGCTGTGTTCCAGAATGCGCAGTGCATGAGCAATAGTTCAGATTGTGGTAATGAGTTGCTCTTTCATTAGTTCTGTATGTAGTTAATATGAGCTAAGAATCATACATCTTTCCTCTGCCCTTTTTCCTACCACTGACGTGGCACCTGTGCTCTCAAGTGTGTGATAGAAAGGTATACTCTCCTTCTGGAGGCCCTCAGCCAAACAGACCCTTCCACTTACTGCAATGTTTTGGCTTTGCGTTTTTTATCAGTTTGGCTCAGTCACTGCTCTGCGGAACCTTATGCTATGGTAACATTTTATCCATCAGTATTATTCCTCTCTGTCCTTCCAGGTCAAAGTCATTCACAGCAAATGTTTTGTGGAGAACTGCATCTTCCATTCATGGGTTTGGCGGGAACCTTCTACACTCTGCTGTTATGAGTCCTTCCTTTCTCACTCTTTCTTAGAAAGGAGCTGCGACGAGATGGAATTCCTTGCTAGCGTCCCCAGCCTGAATTCTTTGGGCCAAAACACTGGGTATCTTCTTAGAGACTTGGTTAGGTGCCCTAGGTATAATACTGCATATCCTAACAGGAATTACATATTTGTACAGAGAGAAGCGGGCTGGAGGGAGGGGATGCACAAGCATATCTAAGTCCAGCCCAACTCCATGAACAAGAAGCTAACTTCTATTTATAGCCATGAATGTATATAGGTACATGTCTAGTTCTAGCTCACTACAAAGTAGTTTCTTTTTTTTTTTATAGGTATGCATACAGCAGGTACCTGTATGAACCTCTGAATTGTTCATCAACAAGACTGACAGACTGACAGTTCTGACCAGCTTGGCAAGGTACTTTTGGATAGATTTCTCAGTATTTAAGAGAAAAAGATGAACTCCCAACTCTTTTACACAGACAAAAATGTCAAATGGTGAGAGTGTAGGTAATTTACAAAAAAAAAAAAAAAAAAGAAAAGAAAAGCAGTACTGCTTTACTTCTAACTTTCTTCTTCAGATTTATAAGTTTTGGGTTTCAAACTCCACAGCTTGGAACTTGCCTTACCTATTTCAAGAACTAATCAGATTTGAATACAAAAAGTGAACAATCATTACTGAGTTTAAAAGTGAAATGTTATGTGAATGTTATTTGTCTTCAGAAGTTTACTGCGTGACTTTAAAAAAAATAAAAAGAAAAAAGAAAATTGCATCTAGTCGTCCTTACTGGGACTATTTCTGGAAGGATCCTGTCACAGAAAAGAGGAATTCTTAAGGAAAACAAAACCATTAGGTCAAACTTTGTTTCATAAGTAAGAAATAGTATGAAAGTTGCCTTTGACTGTTGCTGATCTATAAGTACAAACACCAAAAGATACAAATGGTAGTTCCAACAAGCTGCCATCCCTCTGTTTCCTCTTGAATAGTGCTGTGCATAAGCTTGTGACTTGTGCTGCTGCTGGAACATGGGAGGGCCACTTATCTGAACATTTTCTAGGTGAGTGATCTAATTTTAAAGACTGTTGGAGAATTGCATCTCCTGTTCATGCTGTTCTTATTTTTTGCTTACTGCAAATGGTCCTGAAAGGAAGCTTATTTTAGTGCTTTTTATCTTTCCAGTTATATTTTTTACTACTGCGGACACTGCTGTATAGGCTGAAAATACTTTCTCTGCCTTTGTTTCACTGTTCCGTGCTCTTTTTCTCTTTGAGGAACCTTCACTTGCTCTCCTGCCTGCAGACAAAATCACAGGCTGCTGGTAGAGGGTCACGCTTCTGAAGGAAGCGAGTGGTCAAGGGCTGGCTGATCTGAAGAACTTCAAATTTTAGCTTGGACTGGGAATCCACCTTCCCTGGGCACTTGGGATCTTTAAGTGTCAATGGCAAAAAGCACTTTTGAAGGTTGTGTTTATACTGGACACTACATTGACACCAGTAATGTTATTGTTTTTACTGTAGTTGCCTCTGGGTTACAGTGTGCAGCTGAGGTTCTTTGGTTCTATACAACTTCAGAGCAAGAAGATCCTGCCCCTGCTCTGCAGAACTGACAAATAAGCATAAGGCAAAACTCAACAGGTGGGAGCAGACAAAGTAACAAATAATTGATTCAATTTTGTCTGCATCCTGAGCTAGCAGATTTGTAAACAGCTGGAGATCCCAACTCGATTTTGAGCTGCACACATACAAAGATCAAAGCCGTATTTCTGGAGTTTGATTTATGAATTAACAATATTCTCAAAATAGAAGTTAGCTTTGTTTTCAGGCTTTTAGCTGTTCCCAGGATTTGTGCAATCCCACTCCCCACCATACCTGTCCTCAAACCTCAGTTTGGGGGTTGCTGTTTGTTTCGAGGCTGCTGTGTGGGATGGCAAGTCAGTTGTGCCAGTGAGTCAGCAAAACCTACTTCACACTTCCCCGCAGGTTCAACAGCAGCTCCAGGCAGAGGGTATTTCAGGCAAATGCTATTAGTCTGTTACAAGCTATACTGGTCTAAAGCAGTTTGTGCAAACAGCAGTTCTGAAAAAACTGGTCCTATGCGATATCTGGGATTTGTAACTTCAGAGGCTGTAGGAAGTCCTGACTCATCTTCAAAGCACAATTGGATGAGTGAATGGACACAAGGATGTGCAGGTAATCTGTTGTGTAAACGCATGCATAGGGTTTTGTGGATGTGACAGCATGAAAAATGAACTTGCTGCATCTGAACTCCTCAGATATGGTATCACACTTGGTCAGCTGTTTTCTCTCCCATGTTTGTTGCGTGCAAACAGGACTCTCCCCCCTGCTCCCAGCATGGGCTAGCCTGCCCACAGTGGCACTGGGACAGAGAAACAAGCACGGTTTGGGAAGTGGATCATTGCCAGCTAAAGCCAACAAAACTTGGTACCACCAAATCCACTTCAAAACTGCAGTATTCAGAGCTTTTCTCTGTAAATGACTGAGCCTAGTAAACTAGATTGCAAATAAGATACCTGGTTTCCAGCAGTTTCCACACGCTGTTGCACTGGCCAAAAGAAGAGAGAAGTAGCACTAGGGCAGGCAGAAGCAGGGAGGTAGAAGTGGGGGGGAAAAAGAGTGTGGTGAGTTTTGGTACCCATCATTGCCATTGAAGAAAAGGTTTCTATAACTGAAACCTAAAATGACGTGTGTAGACATACAGGTCTCCTGCTGCCCTTGCAATAGGGCAGTGATATAGAGTGGGGAAAGGGGAGAGGGAAGCAGCAGGGACCTGTAGCATCATCTAAAGCACCATGGGCTGTGTCCTGGAGTTCCCTGAGCTGGTGGTTGTGCAGTGAGGTGCCTGGGTGGGAGGACGGCTGCATTGTTCATGTTTGGCCTGTAGCTGTCCTGTACCCTGAACCTTCCTGGTGGAAGGAACTGCCACAGCCTGTTCTGGTGGTGCCGTGCCACTGCCGCATTGGGCTGTATCCACATCCCTGCTACTACTGAACAGCAGAAACAATTGGAGAAAAAGATTCTGTGGCAACGCTAAGTGTATATCTCTTGGCAAACAACTACAATGAGCCTAGCCTGAATTTTAAAGTAAAGCTATTAATTGCATGCCATTGTGCGAAACATTGATGAATTTCTTTGTGATGGAAAATATGTGCACATTTCTTCTAGGCATTAAAGCCTTCTCTCTTTGGTGGTGGTAATTAAAAAACAAGGACAATATGACTGGCAGAAGGGAGTGGTTTTTTTCTTTTTCTAAGGAGACATAATTTATAAATTAAAAGCAGTATGTCTGAGCCAAGAACAAGCTGAAGGGTGGTCTTCTGAACTGTGTAATGAAAGTCATCAATGAAAATGAAAGGTAAAAGATGAAAAGCATTATATTTTCCTGTTAGAATGAGCATTTTTTTCATATTTTTTTTCAAATTGTGCAGAGCTGAGTTTGTAATCTGTACTGACTCAAAGGGACAACTGGTCAAGAAAAGCTCCCTGAAGCTGGCTTTCACAGGAACACATTCCAGTCACTGACACTTGAAAATATGAACAGACGGAGCACCATGGTGTCAGGATTCACTGTGTTCATCTGGGAAAGCCCTGCCTCTACAAACCTGACCTAACCTGACCTAACCAAACATGAGAGGGTGGCTGAATGACCTGCTAATAAGTGCAAAGAAGTAACTATGTTCTTACAAATACACATTTACTTTACAAATGAGCGAAGATCCAGCATAACATCTAAGGCATGCTTTCCAGTATTGCTGTAGATAGGGCAGATGTGTGCACCACATGATATTTCCTGATGTAAACGTTTTCCCGAAGTCTACATAACTGTCTTTCCTCCCCCAGTCTCTAGGAGGAGGTTGTGGCCTTGCAGTTCTCATTGCTGAAATGGATGGTTTAGGTGATCCTGCTCTGTTGTGGCTGTGGAGGATGCAGCTCTGTGGTCAGTTCTGTTCTTTCCAGTTGCATTTTTATTCTCTTCTGGCAGCGCTGTGTTAGTCTGCCTTGTATGTGTCAGTCATTTAACAATCTCTTTATCTTCAAGTTAATTAAGATCAGGGATGACTGAGTATTTTTCAAGTTAAAGAGCAATGCCAATATTCTATTTTCACAACTATGTCCCTAATATGTCCCTAACCATCTAAGTTCTTAATGAAAAAATATGGGATTTCAAAGACCTTTCCCCCTGTACTTGTTGTACTTTTTCTCTGTTCTCTGTCCCTTGTTTCAAGCTTTTTTTTTTTTTTTTTTTTTTTTTTTTTATACCAGGGACAAAACTGGGAAAAAGGGTACAGAGAGATGGGAAATATAATTTTTTTTCAACTCTCCCCATGCAAGTACCTGACTTTCAATCAGTGCAGGTTGGAACCAGCTGCAAATTCATTCCTGTGGCCCCAGTACGCCTGCACTGTGCAGCACCTCTGCCCTCTTCTTGATATTTTTAGCCCTGCTTTTCTTAGCTAGATCTCTGCTCTTCCTCTGCGTTAGAGGACAAAGTAGCTTCCTGTGTGGTTCGCCTGTTCTCTCTGCCCTTTGCTGACCCCTAGCACTTTTTCCTAGAGGCAGAAGGATGAATGTTACTGGTATTCCAGCTCAAGGCACAACACTGCTAGAAGGCTCTGACGACGCTGGGTATCACAGGAACGCTGAGAACTCTGCTAGCGCTTTTGAGAGGCCTGATTATGCAGTAGGTGTCTGTCTTTGTGTCCGTACGCTGTGTTACCATGGGGGAGCTGAGTGGGAGATGAGTTCTCTCAACTCTTGGCCATTAGAACAGCCGGAGTCTGGATGGCAGCATGTATTGCCTGAGGCCGTCCTCCCACTTGGCACCCCCAGCCTGGCGGCCTCTGCCGATCCCTTCTGGGCTGGCTGTGTGTTGTCCCGACACAGACGCAAAGAAGCATCAGCTGTCTTTGTCTGCCACTGCTGCTAGCAGCTTTTTGCTGCCGACAGCTAACGCCACAGTACTGTTTGCGTGTCGGTTATTGTGGGAAGCGTGGGGAAGACGTCCCAGTGCCGGTCCCTGTGTGGATGATACCAGAACACTGGCAGCCAGGCTCCTTGCTCTCCTCCTTCCTGCGGACTGTAGCCAAGAGAACCCGCCCGACTCCAGCTCTCCATTCCTGAACCTGAGCCCTTAAAACTATTACTAAATTCTGAAACTTCCAGAGGTGATTAGATTAAGTATAGGAATGGTGTCACAGATCCTGCATCTGTCAGAAGACAAGTGAGAACAGGACACTGATTATGAGGAAAGTCACAGTTACTTCCCTAAAGTGATGATTCATTTTCAGTCTTCTATATACTGATACTGTGCGTAGTTGTAAATACCAGGGCCTTACCAATGTCTGTCTTGATCTACTAGCAACAGAAATGAAATGGTTGGAGGATTTGCTTGTGATTTGTCAAGTGAGGAATGTTTTGAAAGGGAAGCTGTGTCCTGGCTTGGTCAGATCTCTGGGCCATTCCTCTCATGGAGAGGAGGAACTGACTTCAGTGCACTTGGAAAACATCACTCATGGCAAACGGAACATTTGAGGATGAGGCAAAATCTGAAAGATAATATTTAAACTTCTGTGCTCTAGATAGTTAGACTAAGTTTTGCTTTCTTTAAAGATCTTAAAGATCAACAAAACCATGTAAGACTGTAAGATACAGGCAACAAAGAGGTGCTTGGCATGGTGCAGTGTAGGTGAATGGGCTGAGACGCCTGAAGCGTTTGCATCTGGTACAGGATGACTGTTCTCTCAGTAATGCTGGGATGGTCCACGGGATTCTTCTGCGAAGTTTAGAGACAGCAAGTTGTGTTTGTCTTTGCCGTGGTCTGAAATGTTTGTCTGGGCAGCCTGGAGGGAACATAAAGCCATCAGACCTGCCTCTGAGGAGCTTCCCACAGAGCTGCAGCTCGGGCTTCTTCCAGGACAAGAGGCTACAAATGCTGTGGGATGCACTGTTGTCTTTGGGCCTTTCAATGCTTGTTTTTAAATCTGACATGGAATTCAGAATATATACTTAGAACAGGAACTGTTCTCTGTGTGACAAAGTACACAGATGAAAAGAAAATAAATTGGAAACATAATATGCAAGTTTTCACTCATGCTGTAGACTTTTTATTAGTATGGAGAGGTCCCAATATCTCTTGGGGTCTTCTTCAGAAAAGTTTAATTTTGCAGAGAGGAAAAAGAAGAAAGCTCTTCCACAACGGCTGTATTATTTGGGATTCTTATTTTAGTTTTACCTATTGCATGAGCAGGCTGTTTTTCTTACAGTGCTTTAATGCAAAGTTTGAAGTGGAAAAAGTGACCTTATTATGAGAATACCTAGCAGACATTCAATATGCCAGCAGGACTAGCCTGGTAAAGCTAATGGCTTGAAAATTCAATTTCCAATGGTACTTTGATTTTTCTTTTTAAAAAGAATTTCTCTTTGCAGTAAATTGACATTTAAATAACATGTCTAATTCTACCAGCAGAAGTATTACAAGGCAGTGGTGTTTCTGTGTCATCCTCTTATGGCTTTTAGGGTAGCTGCTTGGCATAATACAAAAAAAAAAAAAAGGAAAACAGAACAAAAAAAGGAAACAATTGAACGCTTGAAATTCAGCTACAGAATTTAAACAGTCTCTCTCTTTCTTAGTTCTCTTTTCTTAGATGTAACTCCCATTGTATATCTTCTATATTCATGTTTTAGAAACCATCAATTGACTTCAGTTTAACTATTGTTGAACTAATACTGAAGTGGGGTTCATATTTTTCAGGGATGTGAGAGAAAATACGTGAGGAAAAACAAGGATTCAGATGCTTTTTCCTCATTTAAGAAAAAGTAGACAGTAGAAAACTGGGATGATGCAGTATGGCATCTGAACATATTTAGAGTTCTTGAGACCCTGGTATGAGACTTCTCTGTAGTTCAAGCAACGTTTCTGAACATACATTTGTTATCTACAGAGGAGGTCTTTTTTTCTGTCTGCTTTTCCCTAGTTAATGGCTTTTTTTTTTTTTTTACCCTATAGTTGAAAGGCCCAGCAGGCTCCACCTGCCATACCAGCGCAACCCGCTGGAGCAGCAGCATATCAAACTAGGCAAGGTTTTTCTAGCTGGCATTCAGCAAACTACTTGTCATAGCCAGCCTGAGACTTTGCGAGTGGGGCAGCAGACAAGGGGTTATGTGAACTCGCGTATGTTGGAGCACAAACATGTCATAGCCAATTTTAATCCTTAAGCCTTCTTTTGTTTCGAAGGTTCTTGTTTTCTGCAGGTATCTAAATTTAGCCATATTTTTGTCAGCTAGAACTTATGTTACAGAAAAGAATGCTAGCAAATCTCAGCAATGTCACACTTTATTAGTCATGCAAGCACTTAAAAGCAAGGTTAGAAACACAAAATTCTGGAGATTTGTGGTGGCAGTTGTTTAAAAATGCCACACTGAGCTTTTTAGGATTTACCTTCTGAAAATGGACCAAGTTAGAGCATTAAATTTCATGAACAATGCAGCTTTTTTTTTTTTTTTTTTTTTTTGGAAAAGGGAATATTTAAATCCTAAAGAAAAGCTTCACTGGACATGTACACTCTTCTTTTTTTGCCACGTTCTTGAGTCCATGACATTCTCTTCCAGCTTTAGAGGCAGAAAGCAGTATTTGTTGACAACCTGCTTTTCTCTTTGGCAATGGCTGCAGGCAGCTCGGGTCCTGCGGATGATCTCAGGGGAATGGTGGCATCCCCCTGCAGCCCCTTTCTCCCCGCAGCCAGCTGGCTGTCCTGCTGCAGTGCCGTGTGGGCAGGAGTGCTCCGTGCTGGGAGGGTCCCACACGTGGCCCTTTGGCTGCTGGGATTGACAAGGAGGGTTAAAAATCAAAGGCCCTTCCAATTTTGACAACCTGGACTTTCTCTGATTTATTACTTTCTTTTACTGCTTGTGACCATTAGCTACTTGAAAACCTAGTAACAGAATATCCTTTATTATTATTATTTCTTAGTAAAAGCATGTACAGAAAGTTGCATACCAAAAAAGCTGAAACATTTTAACGTAACATGGAAATCATATCATTTTTGTGATAGTGGAGCTGTGTAAAAACCCTCTGGAGCATCCTTCGGTGCAGCCTCCAGGCAGCCTTTGTGTCCTGTGAGCTGATGCTTGGCTTGGGAGCAGAGCAATGGCAGACCCTGCGTGGCAGTCCATTGGCTTTGCATTTCTACCCGGGGTGCCTCAGGACATCCCAGCTGGCCACGTTTCGTACTCACAGTGACTTTCTAGCTACTTTACTAGAGGATGCCATTCTCCAAACAGAGCTATAATCTAAATAGGTAATCTGTTTAGACCGGTAATCTAGATAGCTATCCAATAAGCAGTTGAGCTATGCAAGATCAAAAGGAATTGGATTTGGGAGCTAGGATTGTGAGCAGGAGATTCAAAGCCATCGCTGGGCAGCTGGAGCAGAAGGGAAGGGCAGCACAGGAGCCTGCCAAGCTGATGTCCAGAGCCTGCCTGGAGCCAGGAGCGGGCAGGGTGGCTTAATGGAGCTGTCTGAAGAAGAACCCAGTCTGTGGCCAAGAGGAAAACTGCCTGTGGAAAGGCTGTGCTGAGACTTGTCAGCTGTTGCCCTCTTACGTGGATTCTTTCATAGAAGAGCTTTTCTCTGAATGCTTGGACAAGTATGTACAAGTTGTCCTGACTCCAAATCATCTTCTACATAACTAATATTGCTGAAAACTTATCTACTTTCCTGTGATCGAGGGAGGTGTTTTGTAGCTCTAGTTTTCACAGACACCTGTCTGCATTGATGCAGGGCCTCAGCCACAACATTGCATCTCTAATTGGAATAATCCATTTTGCTTTATTGTTGAATACACCTTTGTTCATAAAATATCTAATTTATAACAAGTAAGTAGTACAAGGTGATTGCCTTTTACAAGAATGATGAAGTACGTGAGGAAAATATATTGTAAATTAGTAGTGGAATGTAACTTCTAGCCTTGCTCTAAGAAAATCTGCAGAATTCTCTACACATTTATGTGAATTATTTTACGTACCATGAAATAATATAAAAATGTCCAAAAATTAGGGCTATGTTAGTAGCAGACCTGGCTTTAGAAAAGGCTTATGAAGCCTTTGAAAATCTCGTAAGAAAAATAATAAAAAATTCAAAAGGATTGAGTTGGTAAAGAATGTAAATTGCTGCTGATCAACCTGGTTTATGTCATGTTTACAGACAAGCTCTTGCATTTCTGCAAATATTTAAGTCTATTTTCGTTCTTCCTTGGAATGTATGATAGCAGCTAATTTACTAATGTACTGGAGAACTGAGTAATTACCATTGCTGTTCGATAGCAGGTGGGGAAAAGGCAGTTTCAGTTGTGTTTTTACACTGGACTGTATAGTAGTGGTTCCTTTTCCTTTTTCAAATATTGTTCATGAGGACATGAAATGTGACCTAGGTGGGGAATGGGGCAGGAGTTTTGGTCCTCTGAATTCCGGATCTGATGTCCCTCTGCAGGAACTTGGCATCTGCTGTCTGACATTTGATTAGCAAATGTTTGTTTACTTTCAGTGTTAACGCCCTGATTCTTCCTGAAACTCAGTTTGTTTAGATGAGGTCTGTAGATTTGCATCTTATCTTGCATCTCTCTTACACTGTACGTCCCATACAGTCTAGCAGATTGGTGGGATCACCCTTAGAACATAAAGACCTACTCTGGGCTTCTTTCTCTGCATGCCATGAGAGAAGAGTATCTCCACCATTTTGAGTTAGGAGGTCCTCCAATTGTTACTGTAGTTCAAAGTATCTTTTTCACTCAGACAGGAAGAAACAGAAAATTTGAAACAAATGTACACAAACTATAAAATAAACATTATATAGGATATAAATACAGAATGCTTACCTGGAAATGAAGGGCATTTTCAAGATGGCTTTGTTAAACTTTGTGCCAAAGTCATGAATATCAAGAAATAAAATCAAAATTCAACTAGTTCAACTTTTTTTGCCCTTTTCCCAGACATAGAGCTGCAGCTGCTAATTTTACAAGCTATTCTGCTTCCAGGAACAGCAAATGTGAATGATAAACATCAATGAATTGCGCTTAATATGGTTCCACGAACAGATTTCTGAAGGCAGCACAATGTGGAGTTGTGGGTAATTGAAGCCTCAAGGCATTCTTGTCCCTTGATCTTTACCTGGTTACAGAACCTCATCTTCTAATGCCAAATCCCATTAGGATACCCCAAAATGACAGATGGCTCTGCCTAACTGCCAGTCGGCACAGATGTGATCCTTGGTTTTGGACGAACAATAGGACTCATTTTTGTATGTAGTAACCTAAATTTTCCTGGCCAAAGTGTAGCAGCTCTGTGATAGTAAAGCAAATTGTTTTGTATAAATTAAGAGGGATATGTGTGTGCATGAGCACATACCTGTGCATCTATAAGATTTCTGTGAAGCGGAATTACAGATCTGGGGCCTGGGAGAACTGTTCTAACATAAGGCAAGGTGTGAATTTTATACCACTCATTTTTCAAGAGGAACTCCTTCCGTGAAGCATTCTAGCTGTGTATTTCTGCTTTAGTTGAGCTGAAATTAGGGTGTCTGTGTGAGAGGTAACAGTATGACTGAAGTGGCTTAAACGTAGCTGCTTAACAGAGAATACTTCTGTCCGTAGCCTAGCCTTCAGGCTACTTTTAAAAAGTATATGCATATATATGTTAAAAACATATATTCATATTGCTATTGGAAAATGCATTAAGCATTGTAAATATAAGTGCATCCTCACAAAATGACTCAAATAGACCATTTAGTTGTCCTATTATACAGTTGGTAAACAATAAATATTAATACAAAGCAATAATTTCTACAGGATGCGATACCTCACTGTTAAACGCATTCTTTATGGCTTTCATTACTGCTGTTAGTGACTTCTTTGGCAAAGAGTAGCAAAACTGTATAGTCTAGAGGAATCACAGCACAGAGGGAGGGGCATCATAGCAAGCAGAAGGGGTTCCTGCATGTATGGGTACAGAGTGGTTGTGATGGTTATGTACTTCTACACCCCTTTTCTCATTAAGTTCTGAGTGGTTACTCTGAGTCAGAGTCCCTACGTACAATGCATTTGCTCATTATAGGCTTAATTTACTGCTTCTGTGGACCTACATACAACTTCATGGAATGCAGCCCCACAATCGTCGGTGAACTTGAGGTTCTCAACTTCCAAGCTCTGAGGCTGAGACAGGTCTTGTCAATATCCACATATACGAGGCTGCCTTAGCCACTTACTGTAGCTTCTTCATTTGTCTCCACCTAACAGCTAGAAATTAAGGAGCTTGAACTTTGTCATTTGCTCTGAACGCTTAGACTCTGTGGGGTAAATTCCCAGGAGCATTTTATGCCTGTATTTATTCACATGGCAATTGTTCCATCTCTAGTGTTGGATGGAAATCTACTTGAGGATTATTTTTAAATAACCTTAAAACTTTCGATTTTGCTCTCGGTGTGCTGAGAATAGCAGAATGTCATAACTGCCCCAGTGGCACCCTGCGTGTGCTGCTTGGGAACGTTTGCTGTGAGCAGCAGAGCTTGTTCCAGAGGGGAATGGAAAACTGCACTGTAAGGGGCAGAGGAAACAGTTGGTAAGGGCAGTGACAAAAAGCCCAGAGACATTGTCACGGTGCTGTGGGTGCTGATGAAAATGTTCAGTCCAGAAGAGTTCTGTGATGTGTTTGGTTACTCCTGGAGCCATTACACAATGTGTTAGCCTCACTTTAAGGTTTCCACCAATACAAAGAGCAGTATTTCATTCAGAATAGGTTTGTAATCACACCTTAGAACAACTTGAAATACTTGGGTTGGAATTCAAGATAAATAGACTTTTCCTTTACTATGATCAGGCTGAGAAGGTTGTGACAGCCAAAGCACTGAGCCCTCATTGCAGTCTGAGGCAGGGAGCTCCTTAATGGCTTTGTGCTTTGTTTTCCTGGGCCCAGCCATCTTGGCTGGCTGTTGGCTTGGTGTCAGTGAAGATAACAAAGAAGGAAAGGGCTCACAGTTTTACCCTGTTTGCAACTTCACTGTGCTTCTCTTGTATCAATGTCTCTTTTTTTGTAATGGGAACAATGGGTCAGGGGAAGCAGCCTCTAGAAAACACAAGTGCTGTGGGGTCCCTGAAGGACACCCACTGTTACCCACAGGCAGTGAGGGGAGGGAAAGCCTTGGGGCAGGGGATGTTAGTTCCAGCACTCCTGTGACACCAAAAGCAGTGATTTGGTTCTACGTCATTAGAAATGTATTTCATCTATAATAATTCACTCCCTCCTTTCCAGGTTATGACTCTACTATTTGAAATACCAACTTCTTGGAATGGGCATTATTTAATTTTTTCCTAATTTTTTATCAACTTTTTGCTTTGACATATTCAGCTAAATGAACAGAGGAAAACTTGCATTTGTTTACTTGTTCTTTTAGAGATAAAACACCTCTGTGCCTCAGCCTTTGAAATACTGTGAATGATGTTTTTTTGAAAGTGAATTTAGAAACTATCCTGAATTAAATATTTATGTTTAAGCTTTTACAAGGCAATCTGAATAAGTCTTTTGGGTTTTTTCCACAGCAGCCTTAACCGTACTTAGCCGTATAGGAGAGTTCGATTTCCTAGCTACAAAAGCCTTCTGTTGTTCTTTGTGGGAAGCTCTGGCTGCCTGTAACCTCAGTGCTAAGGTGCTGAGCTAGGAGGCACTGAAGAGGGCCCTGCCCATGTATTGCAATCCTGAAGTGCTGTCGGATAGGGTCCAAACAGCCAGCATCTCCAAAGCTGTAATCCCTGGTGGATCAAAGTAGGTTAAGTGCACAGTATTCTCACCAATTACCTGTGTCACTTAGGAAGGCAGCAGGCTGTGGTATTGACTATTCCAGACTTGCTGGTAGCAGAGAGATGTCTCTGTGCTGGGAGGGAGTGGGAGGAGTGTAACGTAGGTTCAGGAGACTGCGAGAAAGACCAGAAGACAGCATGATCTGCAGGGTGCAGAATGCCAGAGAGGAACTACACTTCCATGCTGACAATAGGACTAGAGAAATCCATAGGGTTTTGGACTCCTCTCCCCATCCTCAGAGAATGGAAGCATATGCTTCAAGCATATGCAGGAACAGAGATAAGAAAGCAGGGATCAGAGGCTAAAAGTACACACTCTGCTGGGAGCAAGCAAGACTCCACTAGATGTCCTTCATGTCCACATAAATGACACTGTCACATTCCCTGAAAAGGCTGAAAGGTGTCTGCAGAAGAATAGGGAAGGTGCCTGAATGAGTGGATCTAGGAGTATGGTGGGGTTCCTGTCTGCATGAAGGGAATTCATGCGTAGTACTCTGTGGCTTGCACAAAACTGTGACCTGTTTCCCTGGAGAGGTGTTTCTATTGGTTAAAACTACTCTTTAGATCACTGAGGAAGATGTCAGAAGCTAAAACTAACACCTCTGAGGTGTTAGTGTGATGTGTTACAGTCTTTTTTCTTTTTTTTTTTTGTATGTTTTACATGGCTGCTAATTGGGTACTACATACTTTATTTCATAGTCTACTACATGCTTTATTTTGTAGTCTACTATTGCTTGCATTGACTGTGGCCAGTAGGAAACTGATGTGAGTGCAGCAGTTTCCCAGAGACAACCCAATGGAAGGTCAGCATTCACTGAGGCTGTACTGAAATAGGGGAAGGAATTCAAGCTTCCAGTTTGGATGCCATCTGTGTCACTGAAGTAGATGCTTATTAAACTTGTATTGTTAATAGTTATCAATAATCTCCTTCTAGAGATGTGATGAGATGGACCTATGGCACAGCCTGAGCACTGTAGCTGGGTTCACAGGCTGGGGAAATTGTTTGTTATTGAATGCAAAGTTGTTCATGAAAAGGAATCAAATCAGATGAACTTGGTGATTTGTTTGCTTTGAAACAGTGATTATTAGAATTTTCTTATAGGTGCTTCAGCCAGGTGATGGAGAGGGGAGTGGTGAGCATTCATTAATGACCTGGATGGTGCTAGTGAGAGCATTTATGGAGCATAGTTTGTGGATGTTGTGTGTGAACGTTGGAGCATTGAACACAGAGTGGAGGAACTGAAACAAGCAGTGCACAGAGGGCAACAAATCTCACTAGGAAAACGAAAAGCATCACTCTTGAGCTGATGTTGTGTGCTGTGCTGATGCTAACACTGATGCTAATGCTGTCCACTTTACACAAAGCTGAACTACATGTCTGGCAGGAGACCCTAGCCTGGAAGGAAAACGAAGTGGAAATTGCTGAGGAATTGATTCTTGGGCAGTGCCTACTCAGTGATCTGTTAATTCTATCAGATGTTTAGGTTCACAGGGTTTACCAGTTTTTTTTTAGCAATGCTGTGCTACTTCTTACTACTATGTGATCTCAGCAGCAATGCTGGATTACAGTGACACTTCCATCTTCCTATACTGTGCATTATGCCATGAGAAGAAACACAGCTTTCAAAAGCTGAATGTTCTTCTATGATCAATATTGACGAGATAAATGTTAGTTTGCACTTAGCATGTCCACATCTTTCAGCAAGCTAGGAGATCTCCAGCTGTCTGGAGAAAATCTACATTCAGCAGTGAAGGAACAGGACAGGCAATGCCTAGTATGCATTGAATAACTGCAACATACTCAGATAAATTGCTTTCCATCATGTTAGTATGGAAAGTATTAAGTGAACACTGCAAAACTTCTGGTGTTACAAGCTGAAGAAATATGGATATGTATTTTTAAGGTTTCTCACTTTGCTATTTTCTTTCTTTTTTGAATGGGGGAGGGTGAAGCATTTTAGCAGCCTAAAAACCTTAATAATTTTGCATGGACAAATGTATGCGATATGTTACACTGTTTCTAGTACAAGGGTAAAATTAGAATTGCTGATACCATGGCAAAGGTGTGTGATGAATTATACGTCATAAGAAAGCACTTTTTATACACTGAATTCTGAGCACTTTAATACTTTGTGCCTGTTGATGTTTTAAAAGGATTGATTAAGCTGACGTTATCTCAGAAAACTGCAACCTCCCTGTTCCTCTGCCGTGCTACAAGAACAATATCTCAATTTAATGAAATGTATGGCAAGTTGGAAAGCTCCTGTGGTCATCTGCCACAAAATAAAGCTTAAAAAAAAGTACATACATTTCTGGATGGTAAAAACAGAAATATGGGGAAGGGTTTCATAGGAAAGAGACATTAAAGGATATTGAAGAATAGGCATGGTAAAGCAGGAATTCAAATAGATGTGGCAATTTGTTTTACAACATACCCATAAAATACCACTTAAAATGCCTTATTTGTATTTTGGGTCAGTGTTATGGATGTATATTTAGTAACTTTCTGAAAGATGTACATTTCTGTTGGTAAGTACTGAAAGCATATGATTAATGGAAGAAACTTGCCTTTACAGAAAGGTATCTTTCTGTAGTTAGGGCAGAATGACTGCACTTGCTGGGACGTGATTGCAAGGAGAGCTGGGTTAGTCTCTTCTCACTGGTGACAGGTGAGAGGACAAGGAGAAATGGCCGCAAGTTGCACCAGGGGAGGTTTAGGTTGGATATCAGGAGAAACTTCTTTACAGAAAGGGTTGTTAAGTGCTGGAACAGGCTCCTTAGGGAGGTGGTTGAGTCACCATCCCTGAATGTGTTAAAAAAAACATTTGGATGTGGTGCTCAGGGACATGATTTAGCAGTGGGTTGTTAGAGTTAGGGTAGTACGGTTAGGTTGTGGTTGGACTTGATGCTCTTGAAGGTCTTTTCCAACCTGAGCAGTTCTATGACTCTGTGAAACCAGCCCTCCAGTGCGACCATCCATTCCGCATCCCTCTTTGGCATTTTATGACTTTATGGCATTGAAGCATTCATTTTCATCTTGTAAGGCAGAGTAACTGGCAGCTGATGTCTGCTTTCAGCAATCATTTGCTTATTGCACAGAGGCCCCATTTATCTCACACATATATGTTACATCCATAAATAAGGCCTTCTTCAGTCTGCTGTACATGATTTGCATTAGGCAGAGCATCACTGTCCCATGATGGATATTGCTGCAAATGAAACCTATCTTCGTCAGGATGAAGGCAAGTAAATGGAAAGGTAAATTTAAATTTAAAAAGGATTCCTCTGAAAAGATGGAATAGATATCAAAAGGGTTTTTGAGGTTTCAGCTTTGAGTTGAAAACTGTGTGTGACAGTATTGGCAAGTCTCATAGTGGCTTGCCAAATCCACTGATGGGTTCAGCTTGAAATTCCTTTCACAAAAATATTCAGACATTTCAGGAAAAAAAGGTGTTAGTATTGTAGTATTTTGACTGAAATATTTTCATCCTCAGGTTCCACAGGGGAGCTTTCTGCATCTATTTGTAATATGTTTCTCACTTTGTGATTAATTAGTTCTTCTTGCTGGGAGAGCTATCTTTGTCCATCTTTTCCACTGGAGCATTATATAAGAAGTGGGATCGTCCCACAGTCTGTCAGTGGAGTATATCACCTATATGGAGAAATGACCTGGGAAACAGATAACATGTGTCTTCTCTTTGACTGCTTCTCAAGTTTGGAAGTGGTTCTCTGTCCTATGCACACAGGGAGAACAAGAGCCTTATAATGCCTGCTGCTGCGTCCTGCCTTCTGTAGTCAAGGCAACTGGTTTACCTAGTCCAACATTTGACTCCAAATACAAATCCCGTGTTTTCTACAGTCATTCATTCACCAGCTTCTGGGATGTAAGATTCCCAAATCCTGCTTTTTCTAGAAAGTGGAAAGTAGTCATTCTACGAATAATTTTGTGTTGCTAACATGAAGTTGCTTTTGGAGAAGCACTGGCACAAAATCTGTTTTTCTAGATTCTGCAAGGTTTTCATCATGGCTGTACTCAGCAGTACTTCTTGGTGCTCTCCATGTTTGGACATACATTTCTCTCTGCCATGCTTATCAGTAACATTTTTTTAAAATTCTTTACAACATTTAATATCTTACCGGCTACGGTGAGCAGAAGTAAAATTTACCCTTTGAAGTTGTGTGCCTAGTAAGAAGGCTAAGGCACTCCTAATTTGCAACCTGAATGAAAACTTAGTTCAGTGTTGTTTGCTTAGAAGACCGGGATGGAGAAAGTCCATTCCTCTGTTGGTACCTGTGGGTGTCCTCTTCATTCATACTCCTTCGCTGCACTGCATCTGTCGTCTGACTCAAAAAGTGAGTCCAGAGCGTATAAAAGCAAAGTCAGAACTGTCCTGCAAAGCTCTTTGAAGGAGAGAGTGTTTACATCTTCCCTGAATTCACACTGCATACTTCGGAAGGCTGGGCGAGACACTGAAGTCTGTGGCAGGTTAGCGTCATGCAGATGTGAGGCAATCTGAATCCAAAGCTTGCCTTGTTTTCTGTGTATAGTCTAGCCATGGGATTGTCTGTTTCTATTCATTGAAGTCCCATTTGACTCAATAGCTACTAGATGGAACCTACCAGTCTCTTAGGTAGTAACTAGTTCTTAATATCTTTTCCTTGTAACTTTACTACACGTTGAGAAGACACACACATGACAGCTCTTTTCTAGCGTTTCCCTTATTTCCTACTTTACCATAATGTATTCTGAAAGCCTAACATTCATTTTCTGGAGTACTCAGTTTAAAGTGCTGCTTTGAGATACTCCATCTCTGAGAAGTGGCACGTGTATTTGTTTTCTTTCTGTATCTGGAGGAGTATGTATGTGTAAATTGCTTTGCTTTGCAATGGTTGCCCAAACAAATACCGCTCAGGCACGTATACAACAGCTGCATGACTGGCAGGCAAGGAAGTAATGAACTCGTTGTTCATTTGCTTGGAAGACCAGTGGAGGTAGTCAGCTCCAGCAGAGGAAAACTCCACGTGTGATACATCTGCCTGCAGTTACCTCTTGGCCACCCCTCCATAATGTCCCCTAGTCATTCCCTTTCCCATTCACAGGGATGTGATAGTGTTATCTTCCGAAAAGCATTATTGAGTAAAACCTTATGGGGCTCCATGTTTAATCCTTCTCATGACTTCTGAGTTTGACATTAAAGATCAAGTAACTTTTCTCCAATTGCTCATTATGTTTTGTTTTTTAGCTTTTTGCCCCTGAATAACACAAGGAAAGGAGTTAAATCTAATGCATGTTTAGGATTTGATCTTCACAGATGTGTCTAGGTGTGGCTGTGCCTATGGTATGTGTGATATGCTCTGAAAGAATTAGAAAGCTGTATCCTTCTAAGAATAACTTTAAGTAATTTCAGTCTGAGTATAGAATATCCCATTTTTCTTGTACCCCTTTTGTGGGTGCCTTGCTGAAAATCTCCTGACAGTTTCACTGTCTGGAGAAGGCATAAATCTGTTTCCCATTTTGAACAATGAAGAGGAAGAGAAGAAGAATATAGAAGCAGCAGGTGGGGGTTTGTGGCAGAGCAGCTAGACTCTGGAGCTACAAACCCTGTTTCTAGGGATGTCTGGAAGTTGTCAGGCAGGTTGCTGCTCTCTGAGCCTGTTCATTCAGTTTCGAAAATCTTTGGCAGATAGTCACTACTTGTACTGCACATAAGCAACTGAAAGCACCGTGGGCTACTTGATATGCAAAAACTAGTCATAACTATTGGGTTCTACTTCAGTTCCAGTTAAACAGGAACTAAGGGTTTGTACAGCATTGCAGACGCTGAACAGATTGGACAAGTTTTATGAACTGTACTTAGAACTGCAAACAAACTGTGTTTCCTCTCTTTACTACTTTTGCTTCCCATTCCAAAGAGCTTTCTCTGAAGATTTAGTTCCCTAAGTAAAGGATCTGACTACAGAAATTTCAGAGAATGAGTCTGTGGAGCTACCAAACCTTCCCCCAAGCCTCTCTTTATGCCTGTCTCCCATTTAGCATGCAGTGCACAGTGTAGACGATTGCGTCTCAGGTCAGGCTTCCTAAGGCCTTCTCTACTTTCCCCCAGTTTCTTTGTGTAGCAGTCACAGAATACATTTTGCACATGACCCGACCAATGCCTGGCCAATTTGAGAATATTGCAGTGCCATTACTCAGGCCCTTACATTTTCAGCATAACTTTGCTTCAGCAAGAAGTGTGTGAGATTCAGGGAGATCAACAGACGCAATAAATGTATGGTGACTTTGGACAGAATTTTTTCGGCCTTGCTACCACTGAAATATTTGAGACCATGAGAGCTCAGTTCTGTGCTACAGCTCTTTCCAGACTTCAGCAGGAGAGGAATCGAAAGGTGCAGGTGGTAGGGCACTGTGCACTTCCACTAGCCGTAAATGAGAAAAAGCAGTAGCTTTATAGCCAAAACTGTCTTAATTTTCTATGGGATCAGTCAATATTGTTACTACAGTACTACAGCTGAGATAGTATTTATCCTGGTGTTTATGCAGGTTTCAGTGGGGACTAGAAAGGAAGGTGAGAGCTCAGTAAGAAGGAATAATCAGGCACCTTGGTGAAAATAACTAAATGGTACATTTTACTTTTGACTTCTGTGTAGATCTCTGGGAAGTAAATGCAGTAGTCTACTCTGTCTCTATGTTTTCCAATGATGAGAATTAGCCCAAAGCAAACTTAGCAGACAAATCATGTGTTGTTAGCATTTTCATATTTTTACTGTTCCTGGGAAAACTGATGATTTGGGCGACATGAATGAAGGAGCAATGACGTCTTTTTGTTTTCTTCCTGCAATATATTTGTTAGCAAACTTAGAAATGTATGGCTGCAAAGAGAGACCTTATTATAACATTTTAATAATTATTCTAATTCTGATTCAAGTGACATTTAGATGTGCTTAATCCTGACTTCTTATGCATTATTTTGTATACCATAAAAAGATGCAAGCAACTGTACTGTAAACTGCAAATTTTGTCTTTAACTTTTGTGACATGAAGTAATCTGTTCTTCTTTCACCAAAAGCTTCATTTGGTTTGGTCTATGTAATTTTTTCACTAGCTGCTTTCAAAGCATATTCTTAATCTTAAGATTCTTTAGCTCTAAAAACAAAAGTGCTTAGGAAGAGGCAGTATTAAAATGTATTTCTTAGTGTTATATGCTCTCCATTTCATGAAGCACATTGTTAATCTCCTGGAAATGTTAATCTTTGAGAGTACACAAACAGCAAATATTTTTTCTAATTTAATACTTAAAGATAATACGCTGATTCACACTGAAAGCAGTGAAGCCTGAAAGTGAAATAGGTTTAAATTTACAGCTAAGCAGTGCATTTTGTATGTTGTCTTGCTTTAAGAAAAGGTTCATGGATATTTACATGTAAGCGTACGTGTGGAATATATCGCTTACGTAGTTAAATATCTTTTTCCCTAATTAGAGCTTTTGTTTGTTTTCTGGATCTTAAACCCAAACCAAAGTTTAAAAAAATTAAAATCAGAAGGCTAAATGCAGAGAGACTATCAACATGAGGCAAACTGTCAGGAATCTATGAATATAGATTTTAGCAAAAAACATGTTATCAAGGAGTTCTCTCAACTATACTTGGCATTTTTGGAGCAAGAGGAGTGTTGGTGCTTTATTAAAGAGCAGCTCTGTGAAAAGGGAGAGTTTGTGGAGCCTCAGCCTGGAGTGTCCTTGAAATAAATATAGGAAATCTGAAAGGTGTGTTCCTGCAACTATGGCAATATCCAAAAAACCATATATTTTTTATTTATTTATGTTTTTGGAGCACACATCAACCAAAAAGCTGTAAATAATCTACAAGAATGCTGAACTGTCACAAAATTATTTATGATGAAAGCGAAGGTTATAAAATATTCATCTTCTTTTTTTAATTCATGTAAGACAGTAAAATTAAACAAGGTGAGCAGCGTACCTGTTTTCTTTCTGTGTCTAGTTTCCCTCTGACTGCCTAATAATGATGACGAAGAGGTGAACTGTGAGCATTTTGGTTATAGTTTTGAGCAGAATTTTATAGCGTTACATGCCTCAGAATCTCGTTCAAATTGTACTTAATCTGCTAACTTAGCCCACAAAGCATATGTTCTCTCTCAGCCACACAAAGTATTAAAGACAGAATTACAGGCTCATCTTTATGAAGAAAGAGACGTATTTTGAATCAGGAGCTCATTACTGTGTGTTCAATCTTGTGCTGCTCTTGCTTTTCAAAACTTCTGTTAGAGTTAATAGGGGCTTCATGTGAATGTGTAATGCAGGATCAGACTCCAAAATGATACAGAATGCAAATCTCTCTAACCAGTGAAATTTACTGGAATTGAGGGTTTTCTTCAGCCACGGACTAAATTTGTAGTGGTTTGTTCAACAATTAAGCAGTAGCAGCTTTGGGTTTCTCTGTTGTTGCTGTTGGAAGCCAAACAAGCTTGCGTTTTCAGCACTATTAATGCATGAGCACTCACCACATCTGTGTGTGACCTGAGAATCACAGCAGCAGTTCACTGCTTTTGTGGGCAGGAGGTATCTTGGGAAGGTGACCTTGGTGGAACATAGGTCGGTGCTGGTGCTTCTTGTCTTCTGGTCCCCAAAGAGATGGAGAGTTTGCGAAAGCCTGGCTGCCTGGGCTGTAAATGACATTTGCTGGGCTAAAACAAGGGTGAAAGGACAGCCAGGAATGGAGGTTTGGTCAAAGCCCACAGCTGAATGCTTAATTGTTTTTCTTCAACTACCTCCAACAGGATGAAAACAAACAAACTAAAAAAACAGCACAAAAAGAACCCACATTTGTGTGTGTGTGTGCCTTTTTCTCTTACTCCTTTTCTGTGTTGTGTCAGTCAGATCCTTGAGCATGTTAGATTAGGCCAAGTGAGAAGAGGGAGAAGAGGGCTGAGGAGGGGGTAGAAAGGAGAGAACAGCACCATCCAGTCCTTGTGATGTGGTTATATTTGCCAGAGAAAGGGATGCCACCCACTTCCAGTGTTGAGCATTAGGCTGCTGCAAGCATTTATTCAACTGCCAATGCTGCATTCAATTCTCTGGATGCTGTGCCTGAAATCGCCTCCCAAACCCCAGCTGTAAACATAGTTCCTAAATGCATACCTCATAAAAGCACTTCTTTATGCAAATGGCCCCTTTTTCTTTTGTGTATATAAAGCCATTTGGGCGTATAAAGCCTGTGTGTATGCATCATATTCCATTTGTTTATGATTGATAGACTGTCTTCCAGACCAGAGGAATAAAAAGAAAAGTGGAAGTCAAAGCCTCTGATTTTTATTTCAGTGGTAGCCAGGCACATACATCTGTGTGCAGAATTTGGCACTCAGCAAATCCGACTTTTGCCAAACCAGCAAGAGTAATTGGTGTAACAAGGCTCCCCTGAAATGAAAACATGCATGAAGTATTTCACATCTCTGTATTGGAAGTTATTTTTAGGGTTAATTTGGGCTATGCAGTTATATTGTTCATGGTTAATATAGAGTCTTTCCTATGCAAATGTTGCTTAGAATGAGCACAAACAAGTCGGGTTTTTTTGGTGATGTTAATGTCCAATGGCCTGTCCTCAGTAGGTGCACCATGAACACATGTGCTGATGTTTTGCTGCACCAGGGCCCTTAGAGTTTAATTTCAAGCACAGATCACTTCTGTGGTAGTTGCAGGTGGTGAGGCGAGAGAAGCTGCAGTCATCCACAGATGCTGACTAGGTACTGTGGAGGGGTTCTTTGTCCATCATGTCCATGTGCTCTGTAGTTCTGTTACGAAGGGATGCCCTTAGTAGGCATTACACTGCGTAAAATGTTGACTGGAGCTGGTTATGTGGCATAGCGATTCAATTGCTGTTTCTAAATAATGTTTTGATAGAAACATTGATGTTTCAAGTCCTAGCTGGGCAATGCCACCACAAATGTATTGTTTCTAGAGCATCATTAGCTAAGTATTTTTCCAACCATTATGATTTTTATCTGTTGCAGATTATTTTCATTTACTTCCTGGTATTTGTGTTTGTGGGGGGCCATGGGATTGTACTTCCATATTTTCCTCTGCAGACAGAATGCTTAGCATTTGCACAGAAAAAAAGAACCAAAATTCATATGAATCAAAGATTTCAAATATCTAATGCCTAATGATAAAATCAGGAGGACTGGATACAGCCTTCGTGTGTTTGATTTAAACAGTGTGCGGCAGCGTTCAGGGTTCTTAGAATTTCATGCTGACACTGGAAAGGCATGCTCCCAACGGTTTGCTCCCTGCCCTCTCCCAGATGATATTTGAAAACAAAGATGGGTGAAGAGGGGAGGGAAAGCAGAATTTAACCCCCTCCCAAGTATTTTATAAAGACTTTTTGTAGTATAGGTAATTAAAACATTGATTTTATCAGTTCCTGACAGTACTGGGTAAAAAGAAAGTCAGGTTTGTCTTCATATAAAGCTTCTGTGCAATTTTTCTGATTTTCTAGAGGGGAAAACAGGAAACCCCCCGTTCTCCCTGCCCGAAGATGAGTAAAGGCGTTGGGTATCCAGGTCACAACCCCACAAGACATAGCGATGCTCTTTCAAAAAAGAGATTCAAGTAAGGCATTTTTCTTTGTGATTCATGTGGAAACTGAAAGCCATACTGTTCAGCCTGGTCTTGAGAGGATACTTCTGATAAAAATGTCATTTGGTTACCAAAGCCTGTTTCAGCAAGCTTATCAGAAATCTCTCGAAGCTGAGTTCAGACCAAGAAGTATTACCTGCCACATCCTCTGCTTTCAGGGGCTCACTTCCTCCTCAGCACTCATCTAGCTTGGAACCTTCTACAGCTAAACTAGTGGCAGATTTTTTAAAAAGAAAGAAAGAAGAAACAAGAGAAGGGAAAAAGAAAAGCAGAGGAAAAATGTCACCCTTGATCTAAAGAAGTCTATTCTCGTGAGCTTTGCAGCTCAGCTGTGTTTTTTTTTCAATTTGTGTACTTACAATCAGCGTCTGACCTCCTGCGTAACCTCACCCTGAGCACGCAGAGTGCTGTGTGTCAGTGTGAGAATCCGCGTCGCTGCTCCTGCCACCCCCGCTTTGAGATCTTTACAGATGCCTTTACATAACAAATGGATTCCTAAAACTGCTTAAGAACAGTTTCTGAAGAAAAATTAAATATGATCTTTTAAGATGAAAAGAGGAAGGCCAACTACTCTGTCTAAAATGAGTTGGTAGAAGGCACGTTAGGTGCTGGTGCTGTTAAATAGTAATGCCAGCTCTGAGAACAGAACTAGAGCCCTGGTCCTGTCACGCCCTGAAACAACAAGTATTTCTGGCTTGGTAGTGTCCAGCCTGGTCGTTGTCTTTGTGTTTCTTTTAATAGGCTTTAACCCACGGTATCTCTCTGCATCAGTATCCCCCATATAATGATGATCCGTGCTTTGAAGGCTTTTTAGACAAACTACAGCTATTTAATATTTTCTGTTACATTCAGCGGGTCTTTTCATGAGGCAGACCATAGCGATCGAGCTATACAGCCTAGCACCGCTTTGTCTGTTATATGATTGTTATGTTTCCATTTATATCACAATCTCCTCGGTACTATTCAGATCCAGAAAGAGGGGGAAAAAAAACGACTGCAGTTACATTTTCTGTTTGTAGAAATGCATTTGGTAGCTGCGGGAAGGTGTGTTTTCATGAAGTTTGATTTTTTAATATCATCCAAGTTTCTTTTCGCATCGCAGCTACACTATGACAAAGAATTTGCAGGCGGGTGCCTTTCACAGAGAGAATGGAGTTGTGGGGCTCGCTGGTGTCCCACTCGCGGCCCCTCCAGCTGCTGGCCATGAGGCACTGTGGCCCAGACGCCCCTCAGCACGTAGCTGCAGCGAGCTGGGCAGGACTGGGCTCCAGGGGGCCTCGTGCTGCAGCGGGGATGGAGGACAGGGCTCCGCAGCATAGCGGGGACAGCCATGGCAAACCTTTGTGTTTTCTGAGCAAGAGGGCCTCTTCAGACTGCCCCTGGTTTGCATCGGGACCCTGCACTTCCTCCTACAACCCTCAGTGCTCAGCTCAGGGTTTTTATGAGGGACAAAACAGTGATAGCTGATTCTTTCTCTTCCTCCAACTTCAGCTTCCAACATATTCCTCATCGCATTCTCTTCAGGAGGGCTGCAGTGAGATGAGCAGCTGTGATGCTGCAGACCTTGGGCATGGGAAGGCAAGGATGACTTTGATCTTCAGAGCCAATGTGCAGTTGCCTGAGAAGGACACCCTGCCATGGATGTTGTGCCTCTATCGTTAACACTGAAAACCTGTGTTGAAACAGAGAAAGCACAAAAGCTTAAACAGAAAGATTCTCAATAATGCGTCATAGCCCGCTGGACATCTGCTTGGTTTTACCCGTGTTTGTCCTTTGAATAAGCAGCAATTTCAATATTTTCACTTTCCAAGATGTACTTCTTGTTTTAGTGAAAATATCTCAGGCACTTACTCCTGGGAGTTGATGTTACAGTGACCTCCAAGAGGGCTGCCTGCACTTTCCTGTGCGACCTGCTGTAGGGAACCTTCTTTAGCGGGGGCTTGGCCTGGATGATCTCCAGAGGTCCCTTCCCACCCCCACAGTTCTGTGATTCCTCCAGCCATGTTAGTACAGGTCTCAAATCTGAATTATTTCATTGAATGGCTTTATTTCTGGCTCATAACATGAAACTGAGGTTACTGTGCCCAGTGTTGTGTCTGTAACTGCTCTTTCCAAATCCTGATGATAAACCTCAGTTTGCTCAGTAAGAATTACCACCAGTGTTTTGAAATCACCTGAAGACAAGGTGTCCTGCTGAGCACTGCATAATTGCAGAGAGGAGCTGTTGTATGCTTCCTTGGTACTGTTTTCCCCTGTTCAGTAACCTTTGATTGTTGCTGTCTGTTGTACAAGGCTTATACATGCTGTTTTCCAGCTTCAACTGTGTGTGCATCTCTCTTGTTATTGTCTGTATGCTTAGGTAATCACTCATGTTGGCAGAGAATTTCCCTCGTTCTTCCAGGTCAGAGACCCTCTAGTCATTACATTAATTTTAACAGTTTAGGAGTGATCAACAGCAAAAGCAGTGAACACCATTCGCTTTCTTTAAATAAACAGCTAATCTCCCTGCAACTGCTGTACCCTCTGCTTATCTCATTCTTATGTGTTATACTGCAAATTTCTGCTGTCTGTGAACTCTCCTGGATTTTTCATAATTCTTTGGACTGCATCCTTGGAAACAGTTCTCAATTGCAGCTCATCATTAAGTATGTTGTCCAAGAGTCTGAGACCAGGTGCACTGTGTTGTGAAGCTGACATAGTTCTAACACCACTAGTATGCTGGAGACCTTTTGATAAACTCATTGAAAGAAATCTCATTTTTTTCAAAATGATTGTTTTCTTAGTCTTTACTTATATGGTTTTCAGTGGGTTTCAGCAAGATCTAGATTTTGTGGGTTGTTTTTAACCCAGCATGACATCAGAAGTGTTACAGAGTCATGTGGGACATTTTCTTCTGTTCTTTTTTTTAAAAAAATCAAAAGTTCACATTAATGACATTTCACACACAGACAATTCAGTCTAAGCCCTTGCTTCAGTTTAACACATTCACTTTTCCACCTTAAACTGTCCCAGTCTCAAGAAGCTGTGAACCCCTAAAAGCAGTGTAGTGCCATCCTACAAGTGACAGGTTTAACTCTGGACAAATCCATGCTGAATTTGTTATCCTGTCAGAGGGACCTTTCAGTGCACAGCCTGCTCATGTCCTGCAGTTTCCAATACCCAGAGGTGGTGCACTGGTAGTTGTGTTTGGTTTCTGCATCAAGCTTTACCCATTTATGTATTCATACCTATAGTCTTCCGAAAATATTTTCTGAATGAATCTTCCAATGTTTAATTTCTGGCTGTTTTACACATGCAACCACTGTTTTTCTGCAGTTTCATCTTCTAAAAGGCTCTTGGCTCTAGATGAGGGATTCATGGCTAGGAAGGGCTACAATGTTGAGCAGTGAGATGAGCACAGAGACGACTGGAAGGTGGTACCAAACCCAACCATCTTCTCTTGCCTCCTGACAACCAGCAACCTGGAAGCTGTGCATGGAGCTAAGAGCAGAGGAGTGCTGTCCACTCCTGCAGCTGACAGAGCAGACACAGTCCTGCTGGCTGTGTTCATACAAAGCAGCACAGCACAGCTGTAGCGCAAACACACAGTAGCCTGTCCTGAGCAAAAGCACAGTTAATGCTTCATCCCTCTTCAGACGATGACATCTCGGGCGGGATTGCCACTGGAGATTTGCTCAGGGTGGCTTTCTGTCCTTCTCAGCATCTGCCCAGCAGAAACTGTGCAACTCATAAGCTGCTGAGTAGGTCTCACATGGAAGCAACTCTTCTTTCTTTGTGATCTGGCCTGAATTTGAAGTAGCCACTGAGGGTAGAAGGCTGTCTTTGGTTAATATCTCCAGGCAGATATTCAGGAAGTTCTCTACCCTTTCCAGTTTTGAATTAAGTCATGTTGTTTGGGATATGTAGATTGAGTTCAGATAAGCTTAAAATAAGATCCCCTATTCCTCCCCACCTACTCACACATGTAACCTTTTCATCCATCAACTTATATCAGACCCTTCCCTTTAGCTAGTAGTGGGTTTGTTGTGCTCCCAGAAAACTGCCTGTGCGCTGAGCTGCACAAATTGCAGCTCAGATTGACTGCTCAAATTTAACGATACAGAATTTAATGCAGAATGCAGCAGGGAGGTTGCTAGAGAGCTTCACACCAGAGTGACGTTTGTTCACTGTGGGCACGAGTGTGTTCATCTCAACATCTTTGTGCTTAATCTGGGGAAGCAGAAAGTAAATGCAATTCTTACAAAGAAAAGTTTACAGAAAAATATCTTTTTGCATCTAGGGCTGGAACTTACAAGGGCATTTGAGGCTTGATTAACCATTTTCTTTCCCATCATCTACAATCAGAAGATACGTTGTTGTGTATTTTTTTAATAGTATGTGCAAGGCATATTGGAAAATACCAGTAGCGTGGTACTTTGGGTTCCAACTATTGATTTAAATGCACACTACCTGCCAGCCATATAAAGGGACAACATTGTTGGGTTTTTTTTTTTGGTAAGACACAGCCTCCACTAAATAAATTCAATGTTATTAATAGCTTGTCTCCTACCCTCAATTACTTAAAAGCAACAGGATGTTTTGAGAGAAGTATTGAATTGTTATCAAAATGTTTCAGTCTCCCAGCTCAGGCTTTGACATGTTCTATAGGGAGTTTATTTCTTTAGCCAGAAATATGGCATTGAGGATTCCACTCAGTAACTTCCCACTCAAGTTATAGATTTTCTGTCAGAAAAAATAAAATCATGCTTGTATACAGCTACAATTAAAACATATGGCTCTGCTTTAGCATCTGTTCTTTTTTTCTATTTAAAGACTTGAAAGTGTATAATAAAATGCACAGTTCTATGACTGTATCTACTTTAAGTTAGGGATTTTACACTTACACTACTATAGCCTTTCTTTAAGAGCTATAAAAATAGTTCTTTACTGCTGGTCTCTAGATCATAGCTTCTTTGTGGAATCAGTAATGTTTTAGATTAAGTTAATAAAACACTAAATCTGGAAATGGTATTGAAGTTTATTGTACCAGTACAGCTTAATTAATCAGAAGAATTTCTTAGCCACAGTTACAACTGGAGACCCTGTTTATCCCTCTGAGCTTTCTAAATTGGAGGTAAATTGTGCCATATTTGTAGTGGAGGTCAAGAAATTCCATCCTCTATACCTACCTCGACTAAATTTGTAGATCAGAAAAGATGTATGGAAGCTGCACATAACTTCTGAGCCGTATACAAGTGAAGTACATACACTCAGTGAAGTGTATGGGTTTTAAAATAAATCTTGTTTTCCATTTGGCGCTATTTTTGCTTTTCATGTTCTAGCTTCTGAGTTATCAGATTGAGTGTTATAGTGTTATGGACACAAATATGGAAAAGATCTTGGTTGTTTGGCAGTACCTTCACACTCACTGATCAAACACTAAGTGCCATCTGATCACATTGACAAATCACAGCAAATAATACAGTTTACAGTTGAATTATCAGGAGCCACAGAGCAAAATATGTGCTAACATATTCATCATATTCAAAGTTGAATACGTTAGAGGAAATCATGATCTTCGCATTGATAATCTATGAACCCAAGTATGCTGAATGTAGTGAATAAGTTACTTGTGAATTATTTGCTCAGCTCTGAAAAGCATGACGAGTCTTTTCAAAGTAGCTGTGAATTTTCTGATGAATCTGAGTCTTGAAAGCATCTTGTTTGGATGTAACTGTATATTCACATTTGATTGGAATCTTTTTTCATTATTAGCCTAATGAGAGAAATAATTTCTATTGCTAAGAAACAAATCCTCCCACTGAAGCCTTGGACTTCAGCCACTGATTTGTTAGGACCAGTCCCCTGCAAGTCCCTGCCTGTTCTCAGCAGTCTGGGTGGAGAGCTGGCTAAGGGCTCCACTGGGAAACAAGAAAGAAAATTGTCAACAAGTTTCTTGTGCATATAGTTTTCTATGGCACTGTTAATAGCTTTGTGGCTGTTAAAGACTGCAGAAGGAGACAAGAGATCTCATGCTTCACAGCTTCACGTAACGTCCTGCATAGTTCAAGGAAAAAACTTGAGACAAAATTCTGACTACAGTGACTGTGAGAATGGTTGCATGAGGAGTTAGCCATTGCCTACTGAGACCTAGAGAAAATGAACCAGGGATACAGCTCCTATGAGGAAATCCCCGCCTCAGTCTGCCACTGGTGTCTGGTGGTACATCTCACATCTCTGTGGATCTGTTATTTAAGCCATAATATCAAAGTCTTCTATCAGCAGATTTCTAAATACTTTAGTAAGAATGTATCTCACAATGTCTGACTTCATCTGTGGAGAAGCTGAGGCACTGAGAAGTGACATGACCTCCCTGAAGTTAAAGAAACAAAGCAGGAAATACAGCCCGCATCTCCTGAGCCTCCTTCCTGTGCTCTCCCCATCAGAGTGTCTATGTCCTGTGCTGCTGAGGCCCAGAGACTGACAGTCACATTTTGCTGAAGTCAACTATATCACTTTAGGGCTATTAATTTACATATATTGAGTGTTCCAGCCCGATGTAATTTAAGTATAAGGCATACAATAAGTGCTCAGTCTAAAAAAGTCCATTGCTATGACTGGAGAAATAAAATTACTATGGCATAAATTCTTAGTCTTTCCTAGGGCAGCTGCAGTTTTGCCATCTGCTCGTATTGACTTCTCCCTCTTGGCCAACTTGAGTAGTCAGCTCCTCGAAACCGGAGATTTTCATTGTATTAATGATTAGAGATTACGTGATGGGTGGAGACATAGGCAATGAACATATCAAAAGTCTTTTCAAATGCTCTTAGATTTTTAGCTGTGTCTTGTTCTTGTAAAAACTTCTCCATTTATTACCCTTTGTGGATGCACTAACTTCCAGAATCTTTCTCTCTTGTTACTCCCCAGGGAAAATCTTTCTCTCTCTAGAGTTTTGAAAGCTATCCAAGATGCTGTTTTGTGTCTTTTTCACACTTACTTCTTTGGAGAGACCAGAGAAATATTTAGTTGGATGCAGACTAAGACCTTTATCACTCACACTGCTTTTATTGTAGACTGTACATTTTACAGTTATTTTGGAGAAATGTTTCTTTAAAGCTAAAGATCTCAATTACTCACACCATGCTGAATGCGTTAGGATTTTATTCATCTGCAGGGTCAATTAGTCTTACTAGCTTTGACCTGCCTTGTTGGGAGGACACTTCTATAAAACACAGTGTTTCTCAAAATAGAATCATGGCCATTAGTGTATGGATCCTCAAAGTAAAGCAGTTTTGATTGTTGATATTGTTTAAGGTGTAGCTGGGAAGAAATCAAAGTTAGATGTTGGAAATGAGTGGGAGTTGTAGGACAAAAGGTCATAATGCAGCTAAAGGGGAAGGATGAAAAGGGAGGATCATGGTGGGAATTGCTCCATATTACTTTCCAGGGAAAAATTACATCTGCGTGGAAGCCGTCTAATGAAAGTTCAAAGGAAAGAGTGGAACAGAAGAGACAAGTCAGCATTCAAAGGCCCAGGAAGGACTCCCAGTTTGAGTCCTGGAGAATACTGTTCATATACTAAAAGTGAGACCTTAGCAGTGAGATGGAAAGGACACAAAAAAGCTAGGAAAAAGAGCTGGAAGCGTTTTGTTTAGCCTGCTTTTTTTGGTTTAACCTTGCAAGGGTAGGATTTGGCTGTGGATAGATAGCTACAATCACATGAGCTTGTGTGAAACAGCTGGAGGAAAAGTTGAAAAAGGTAAAAAGAGACAAAAAGTGGTATCTGTTAACATCTTGTTTTAACAGGTGAATATGGGGCCCGTACAGGTCTTGACAGAATATCTGTTGAACGTTAAATGTGAAAATTTGTTAAATGATAAAATCTCTCCATGCCCACTTCAACTTTGTCATGGTAACCGTGGCTCTATAGGTGATTTCTGTCATGTATCAGTCTTGCTGTTAGTCAGAGTTAAAATGAAAACCTATGTGCATAGTACCCACAGAGCAGAGAACTATTCTTAATATTTTGTTGACATTTGAAGAATAATGGGTTTAGTTATGTTTGTTCAAACATAAAGCTGTTGTTGCCTCCAGTCACTCTGTTTGTGGTGGATATAATAAATCTGGTTTGCACTTTCTATCTATTTAAGATCTCAATTCAGATATTGAAATCAATTTATAACAGTACTCCCATAGCTCATATTATCCTTATGTGAGCAGTCTAGTGAGAAAGTTTTATTAGGAAGAATAACTGTGGAAAGAGAATTTTGGATTCCTGTATGTGTGGGAAACAAATGTATTTATGTGACCAGCTGCACTCCAAGTATTAACCAGCTATTGTTTCACCAAAGCTAGACCTGTGATGTACCTGACAGCTGGAAATCAAGGTAAAGATATTCATTAGGGTATTTCTGTTATTAACAGTTAATCATTCAGACTGTAACTTCTTTCCCCTAAAACAGGATTAAATTCATTTTAAGAATGAAGAAACTGACAGAAGTAGCCAGCAACTTGTGCTTATTCTCTGCAAAAGGCCAATTCCATCTCGTTATTTTCCTAATTCCAACTCCTTTCCTTAGGCTTGTACCTGAGAAAGAAGAGAATTATCAAGAAAAAGAGTAAAATTGCGGGAGAGCATTTCCTTTGTCTCTTCTTTTTTTCTGAAGATGGAAAACTCTTCTCTCTTGAATTAGTTCTTCAAATTTGGCCTCAAGTCAGGATTAATTTCTCTAAGTGTTTTTCCTCTGGAAGGATTTGTGTGCTTGATAAACCCACCCTCTCTGTGCTGACATCTGGTCTGTGAGTGCGTCTGTCCCTTGTCGTGTCAGGGCACAGAGCAGGAGGTCTCTGGAATGTGTGGGACCTGTCTCTGAGTGTTCCCATGTCATGTAACTTCTTAACTTCCTGCTGCTTCTTGTTAACAGTAGTCAGACTCAGAAATGGCTTTACTATTTCTCATTTTTACAATTTTGATGGTGTTTTGGCAAAAAGAAAGACATTGCTTTCATTTGCTCACACTTCTGTATCACGTGACCTGCTTTGTACCTCTTTCAGAACTGTTTGCTTAACTCTAGGATTTAATATTAGGTGTTCTGGTTTGCAACTTTCTTCAAGTGCCCTCTGAACAATTCCCTTGTTGCATATGAGACAAATGTATGACCCGTGTCAGTCTGCAGCCTGATGTATCTGCCTTTTTCTGTAAAGCTTCAGGTAGATGTTGACCAAGTGAATGCTGGAAGCAGACTGCTTCCTCTTCTTGAGGAAGAAGCACAGAGTGCATCTGAAGGCTTCTGTTGCAATGCAGTGTGTGCCCCTTACCTGGCCACAGCTAGAGCATCCAATGAAGCCTTGCCTTGGTACATTTTTAGGCCTTAACAGGAAAGCAAAACAATTCACCAAGAAGGGGAAACTTTGTGAAGTGACTAGAATTATTTCTCTGAAACAGACAATTTCAGATTACGCTGTGTCTTTTGTCTTACTTTAGTTACCCCTGTACTCAGAATTGTGTTAAAGAGTATTTTTGGATCTTTTTGGAAACTGTGGGCCATTTGAGGCAAAGGCACTGTATTTTTGTGTGTTCAGGCTTCCAGCAAAACAAGCAGCGATTAAAGACTTCCAAAGCGTTTTTGGAAAATATACGAGCAAAGATCAAAATATGTTGACCACGGGTCGGTAGAAATGGCTGTTGTAATATATTTCGAAAAATCTGCTGTCTAAGTTAGTAATGTTTCTTGCAAAACCGATGTTAAGTTTAATAACCTATAGACTTTCATGTCTTAAATTGCAAGCTTTAATAGACTATTACAAAAAACCTTAAAACTTCTTCATTCATGGGACAAATTCCATTCTGTATATGTACGTGGAATCCTGAACAGTGTGTGAATGATATAAACTAAGTTATGGTGGGCAAAGAAAGTGCCCAGGCAGATTTCTCCACTATGACCTTCAGAGCACCCGTGTGCTATAGATTCACCCATAGTTGCCCACGGAAAGAATGGCTGGTGAACGTGCCAGCACAAACAAGCTGCAGGCCTTGTGCTACGATGGGGATCAGCGTGAAGAAGGCGAACAGAGGCTCTGATGTGAGGTGCTTTAAAAATTACGTCCCTTTACAGCGGGGTAGTAAAGCAGTGCTCAATATTACATTAAGATATGTGGTATTTCACAGCAGAAAAGGAGCCTTTCAAGCCATTTTCATGAAAACAAATTTCAGGGGCATACAAAACCAGATACTAAATAGTATTAATTGTCACTTGGTTATATCTGTGGAACAATCAAAATTATAAGTACTCATTTGTTATATAACTCCCTCATCAGCAGATAATTCAGGTTGATATTGACTTCTTTAGTAAAGATTATCATTATTTAGCGGATGGGAAACTGAGGCACATAAGATCTCTGCGGTCCCCCTGCAATTTGTGCATTAGATCACACTGCCTGCCTTGTACAACAGAGATACTTTTAGAACAGAAGCCTCCTCTAATTAAATCCATTCCTCCTCTCCTGCATACAGGAAAACTGCCAATGGGGCTACGGGAACGGGAATTGTGAATTACTCAGTGCAGTAGATTTGCATAATTTGGGGTTTTCATTCCTTTTCAGTATCTGAGTTTCATTATCTGAGCTGACTTGGGGTCGAATGCCTGAAGGATTTCATGCACCCGAAAGCAACATCAAGACCATAGTTGTGATCCTTTGGGAAATAAAAGCAACATATTATCTGCAGAAGGATCTCAAGTTTCTCTGCCAGCTGAGGAGATGCTTGTGACTTGCCACAGGACAAAGGGGAGTAGTCTGGGATAAAAATCTATTGAACTCTGGATCCTGATTCAATCGTGCACTTCCCAGGAGCTGAAATGACATACAAACACTGAACCATAGCTCTTGCTGCAGAGCTGGGAAGGGCCAAGGGACTTCTCGTTTCTCCTCGATGTTGTAAATGAGGTTTCTGTCCCTCTAGCTCTGCATTCATGGTTCTCCCAGGGAATTTTCAGGACCTAGGTAAGTATTCCCTTCTATCAGACAGAAGGGAAAGAAGCAATCTCTCTAAAAAGGAAGAAACACAAGCATCACAACAGCTTTGCAAACAGAATAGCATGAAGCTTACCAGAGGAAATCCTGGGAAAGAATTCAATTTGGAACAGTTTTATATCAGACGGGAAATGTGAGGTAGAAATCTCAACCATTTTTTTAAGCAAGTGTACTTTAGGAAACATACATTTATAAGTTCCAAAAAAAGCTCAAATAGACCCCAATGAAACCAATTCCTTCTGTTTAACTTAGATAAAGGGAGGAAAGTAAGCCTTGAGCTAAGGCAGCAGTTAATTGACATTTAATTGACATGGTGTCACTGCAGATCAGGCAGCCTGAGGAGTGTTGTGCTGCTGGGCATGGAAGGGAACATCGGTGAGGAAGTGGTAGAGCTGCTTTGTGGACGTGCAGCATGGAAGTGCCTTGTGAGAGGGCTAAAGAAGGCACAGGGAAGGTGGCTCCTTGGGATGCGAACAGGATGAGAGTGCTCCCTGCTGTTATGAGTGCACAGGGATGGCTCCTGGGGCGGGAGGCTAGCAAGATGCATGGGGCACCCTACATCATGTTGCCTAAATTTTTTACTTATTTGTGTATACCTGAAATGTCCCCGATCAGCTGTCTTTTGCAGGAGAGAGGAGGTAGTGTTCAGGCCCCACAAATTCAAGAAAGACCTCACGGTGTCTCTGCAATACAGAAGTGTATGGACAAATTTAGAAGAGGCAGAAGAGCTTTTGTTCCCTGCGGAAATGCCTCTGCACAGCACTGCAGCACCTCTGCAGCTCCTCAACATGCACATCCCAGAACCAATTAACTGTGCCATAGGTTTCCCGGCCAGGAGAAAATCTGCAGTGGTGTGCAGGATTCATTCACAACCCCCAGTGCAATGCAGTGCAACCCAGCAGGTAGAGATGTCCCTGCTCTGACACCCTAGTTCAAGAAGGAACAATATTCCTCTGCTCCCATCCCACATTAACAAAGAAGTGGCATCCATGCAGTTATAGAAGGAAACAGTCAACAGACATATTCTCAGAAAGTTTACATACAGGTAAAGGTACAAAAGAACACGATCATATATTGTATTGGCCAAATTTTGCTGAATATTCAGGGGCATGTACTTGTGTAAGGTTACATCACTAGCATGCTTCTTTAAGCATTTGACAATAGATAATACATTTCTGCAGACTAGCAATCAGGGACTGAACCAATTTCTAATATTCCTGCTAGCAAAGTAGGATTTTGCCAGTTGTGCCATTTGTTGTTACGTTTACCCCTGCTCTTAGTAAAAATGACTGTAATGCCTTTGTTCAAAACCTTAAAGAGTTGATCTGGATGTGCTGTAAACAATGCTGGACAAAACCTGAATGCTGCCTCTCCCTGTCTCTCCCGAGAGGGTAAGAACACTATATTGCTTAAAATATTGAAAGGTTAGTTTGAAGTTAGTTGCAAGATAATGATTGCAAGGAAAACTAGTATTAGAAGCACTGCTTCTGAACTGATCCCAGGCACTGGTTTCAGTGGAAATGGCAATGCTTTCTGCTAGAGTCAGCTGAGTTTTATACTGTGAAATATTTCCAAGAAAAGAGGTACTTGGTATGTTCTTACACGAGGAAAAATAATCGTGATCTGGATGTCCAGATACTGATTTTAGTAGTAGTAGCGTATTATCCGCAGTTGAAGGACCGCTGTGTCCCACTGAAGCACGATATATCAAATGTCATGAAATGCTGTTATGGGTGTGCGGGAATCACAGCAGAGACTGACATGAACACTTCTCTCTTCTGTGCAAACCTATAAGACACAAAAACTGTTAAGACTTTACTGAATGTATCATTTCAGGTTTGGGTGAAATTTTACCTCAGTAGATAGGAATCTCAAATGCCAGTGGTGGCGGTGGCATTTTGCTACTTTATATACAATATTTTCTTAGTCTGTTGTTAGAATTGCATTTAAAGGCAATAAGCTAAAGTAAAACTGTCTGGCTTAGAATCCAGGGAGATTATAGTTTCACTCAGCTAAAGGCTGTCAGATATAATAGCAAATATATAATTAAATGTATATATAAAAAATTTTTCAGTCAGGATTCATGTTGAGAAGTGAGTTACTCTAGTACTATATTCATTTCTTATCTCAGAACAATTAAACATGGATAGCCATACTTTATTTTACTTAAGAAATAACAGCAAGAGAGCTTATTCTACATGGGAGAGACAATCAGTGTTCAACCTCTTCCATTCTTGTTGGCTTGGTAGTATTCGCCTGGATCTGTTCTTCTGGGAGGACGTGTGAGAGCAGGGTAGGAGGGTAGTGAGAGATTTGGAAATGCAGAAGCTTAGGCAAGGCTGGCAGTGAGAGCAGGCAAAGCTCTAGGTCAGTGGCTGGCAGATGGCTTCTGAGCTGAGGAGTCTGCTGGCAGATGGTATTGACAGTGTGGACAAGACAAAGATTTTGGCTACAGAAAGAGAGCTTTGGAAAGACACTAGAAGTCTATCTTTCCTGATAATATCACCATCCAATTTGGATGCACATCACATTTTGGTTTTTTTTCCCCCCATTTTTTTTTTAACAAGAGGAAAGGTAGAGAGGTTTTGCTGCAGCAGGAAAGAAAAAGTAAGTAGAACAGAGAATGTGAGGTCTGTTATTTGGTTTAGCTCAGAAATCCTGACCATTCAGTAACAACAAAAAAACCTTGCGGTGCGTAATTGGCACGTAATTATTTGCGATTACCAGTCTGATTCCTCTGCTTCTCTCACTGTTAGTGAACTAATTATACCTCTTATGCAACATTAGCAAATTAAATCATTCAAATTATCTGCGTTTATTTCCTTTCATCTACTTGTGTTTTCTCTACTGCTGTAGTTCCTTCTCATCACCCGGTGCAGCAGTGCCTGTCACAGCTCCGCTCACAGCCTCACTTCTTCCTCCCAACTCTTAGCGGGTGCGAGGGCCTGGCCGGGCCATGGGCACGGCTCTGCACCACGCTGTGCCTACCCCATGCACACCTGGCCCAGCGCAGCTACAGGCACGTGCTGAACTAGGGCCGTACCCATGCGTGCAGACGCCTCAAAGGCAGAAGGCCTGTAACCCCCAAAGGAGTTTGAGAATAGGGGGATCACTTGAAACAGAGTAAGAACTGGCTTAAATGCTCACACACACAGAAGACCAAGTCTCAATATTCAATTACTGCTTATTTTGGTGTTTGTTCACTTGAGGACACCAAAATATACAGGGCAGTGAACCCTTAAGCAATGTGAAAGTGCTGTAGGAAAGTGGAGGATCTGCTGTAGAACTATTTTTCCATAACAATATTCTGAACAAGTTTTGCAGAAATGAACAGTGGGGATTTTAGCAGCACTGCAAACCCTCTCCCCCAGCATGGCAAGGCCCCACCACAGCCAGGACCCTCACGGGCTGGGAGGCAACTCATTGCTCTGTCAGGCCTTGGTTGCCCTGGCCAGCCTCACCTGAGACCCCCCCATCCCACCTGTGGTCCCAGCAGCTCTATAACAGCCTGGCAGCTCTGTTCCCATTTGGAGCTTAGCTCTGTACCCTGACATGGGGCCTTGCCTTGTAGCCTGGCCTCAAGGCTGCCTTCTTGCCACCATCCGTGCTGCTGGTTTGGCCTGGGGCTTGACCCTGGCTGCTGGTCCTGCCTGGCACACCTTGCCTGGGGCTGTGGGACCTGCCTTGCCATCCCAGCTGCGTGGTCCTGCTCTGTTTCCCCTGTGTCAGAGAACAGTGGTGCCATGCCCTGACACCTCTGCGGACTTGTTTCTCCTGGAGGCAGGAGATAAGACTGAGTTTTGCTTATGGTCCTTTCTTTATTCCAACTGAAATGCTTTACTGTGGCAATTATATTCTGCTTCATAGGGTATAACACATTATGTTTTACAGTTTCAGGGGGTCCAGGCAGCACTGTGTACTTGGAATGTTCTACTTCATGGTATGATTGAATGTTACAGTGTAGAATGGAAACTCAGGCAGAGGTGCTGCCCACTTTGCTGCCAAACAAACGCTATCAGTGCTGCACATGGAACTTCTGTTCCTTCTCTGGGAGCAGCCACCTGCAGCTGCTCCCCCCCGCCTTCAGCATGGCAGGCTGAGGTCTGCACGGTGTAAGTCAGGCTCAGTACCACAGCTGATATAAAAGATTATTGTGGCACTTCTGGGTACAATTTGTAATTTTCTTTTTCTGCACTTAATGTGTTAGATCAAGAATAATGTCTGTTCGCTTAAGTCCTTAACTGGGAAAGCTTTTCCCTGTGCAGTTGCAAATGAAATACAATTGCCTGTTTAGGTCTTCTATTGGTGAACAGATGCTTTGAATCACTTGGTTTTTATTTCCCACTGTCACATTTTCTTTTGCTAATAAAATATCTATTTCTTCTGTTTTCCTTGCTCTGACAAAGAAAATTTTAACAGCAAAACACACATTTTTGCATTTAACCTCAGGAAAAGATCACAACATACTCCCATTAGGAGCACCTAAGTAGGAACAAGAATAGACACTGGATAGAATTACAAAATAATTGTTCAAAAAGGAATCAGTGGGAGAGAAATCACTATTCTTTATTTCGCCTTGTAGCTTGGATCCAGTGTTTGAATTCAGAAGGCTGAAAATATTTAGAAGGCGATCCAGAATGATCTTGCGTCCCAGCTTGAGCACTGAGGAGTGAGGCTGGGAGTGTATTTGCACGTCTCAGGCTTGCCTTGCTTTTTGCACTTGCAGAGCTGAGAACAGGTGAAAGGCTTTGGTAATTAGTCACAGAGGGATTTTTTGTTGCCTTTCTTTGTAGGTAAAGGCCTTGCTTTGTGTGAAAACTGGAAGCAGACATTTAACTTCTTTAAAGGTCTTTAATGTATTCCCTCCAGAAACAATATTGGTGTTTACTATGTGGCAGCAGGGTGTAATCTGGAGTACTCAGGACTCTGCTTTATAGAAGGAGTATCCAGCGTTGCTGAGCTGTTATGAAGCTATCATAGGAAATCTTTAAATTTTGCAAAGCGGTCTGCGGTAAAACCTAATTAATGCACTATATTAGCACAGCTGTGGGTATGTTTAATTTGTCATTGTCTCTGGTCTGGCGCTGCAGTGTGGTGGTGTTTGGTTCTGAATTCCAGCACACGTTTGAATGAGGACTGACTTGAATCAGGTTTGTGTGCGTGGTGGTAACCTCGCCCGAGTAAGAGTGAAAGGCACTGCATGCTTGTTTGTGGTGACGGATAAGATTTAAGTTGGATAAACAATCCTGCAGAGTCTTTTTCCGGATTTTGACATATGCAGGTATATGAATTTACAGGTTTGTGAACAGTGAGGAGTTTTCATCAGCCGAGTTATCTACCTCTGCAGCAATCTGAAAGTCTGAATTCCTCTCACTTCCTCCCAGGAGAATGTAAATGATATGGAAGGAATTAAATTTGTGTCTTTATGTCTAAATTTGCTGCCTTCTGCCCTTTAAAAAATGAGCAGCAGCAGCATGATGTAGAAATTACTGTCACGCTGAACACTTGGAGGACTTCTAGTGAGTGCTGTAAACTGTTTCAGTTTATCTTAATGGAGACTGCTGAAGACTTCTGTTAAATCTGGCAACTTTAATGTTTGAACATAAGCTTTTAATTGCTGAAGTGCAAGCTGCTGATTGAGTTTAATGTGGTAATAGTCTGTACGAGCAGGTGAATTTCAGTCAGTGCTTACCAGTTGTACTGTGAGATGGGTGATATGTTCTTAACATTGTGAACTAGCCCTGTGTCAGATGTGTGTGTTCCAGCAGCTGTCAGTTATATGTATCAGTATTTACCCATTTTACCAAACTTTCTGGCAGTTCTATTAAAACAAAAGAAAAGAAAAGATCCCTGACAGTGGTTCTGTGGAGATGCAGTAATTTGCTTTTGAAAAAGTAAAGTTTTGAAGTTCCATACTTGTTAAATTTGCTGGCATCTTCTTGACAAGATATTCTTGGTGTTAACTGCACTTCTCAGGTACTGCAATTCTGGGAGCATGATTACAATATTTAGTGTGATACTGCCATCCATTATCACCAACACCACCTACTTCTGCAGAGCTGTAGCAGTGGGCGTGATGCTATCTGGTTCACGTTTATTGGCCTACAATTCCATACAGAGAAAAAAAACAAACTTCAGACTTATGGTAATGTGGGTATACATTTTAATTTACTTTTAAGTTTATTGTCCTTATCTCTAACTCAGGAATGTCTTTTTGCAATTGGAAATGATTTTCACCAAGGGAGGTGCAGCTCTCTTCCTGTGGCTGTGTTTGGTCAGTGGGTAACGCTGTTCTGAGTGGGACAAAAGCTCTTCACACGCTCTGGAGGTTGTGAAAGCTGATGCTGTGTAGAGATATCTGTGCGTCACAGCCAGCTTAATTGCTGTGACCTTAATGAATCTTCTTTTCCAGTTCGAGGCAAGATGAAACAAATAAAATACTTGCATCTTTCAGAATGACACAAGGTTAAAGAGCAGGTGCTATGTGAGAGCAGGAACTTGTAATCTGAGTTGGATCTGATGCAGAAAATGTTGTTGGATCTTTCCATGTATAAAGCAACATTTATCAGCCCAATCGTTGTTACCATACAGAGGTCACACAGCAGAGACCATGGCGAATACTTGGCAGTTGATACTGAAAGCTGCAAGCATTGTCTGTATTTTGTGTACTGTGTGATGAAACGCTGCAACAGGGACTGAAGGCTTCTTTTACATCAGCAGCCATCTTATAACATAGGAAGACGTAGTGTCTGTGCCACTGGCTTACGGCTTCAAGGTAGGCTGAGGTGCTGCCAGACTTGCTGCTATTGCTCTTTTCTGGTCCATCACTGTCCTGCACTGTTCCCTGATCTAATGTTCACTAGTCAATATCTGTTTTCTATTACACTATGAGCAGACTTTGGGGGCGTGTAAGGTACTAGACTGCGCTGCAGGGTTTCATTTTGCTCAAGGATCAATATGTAGTCAGTTGCTCGGTTTATTCGTGTCCTTATGACCTTTGGTCCCTTTTAAAAGGGATGAGGAAGAAACTCCTGTCTCTCAGTTACCTTTTGTTCCCAAATTCCTCTCAGCTCCTTCAGCTATCATTCTCCCTCCAGGCAAGAATCTCTGTGTGAGCCTTTCAGCCCTTCTGTCTCTGTTCTCATTCTGTAACAGCACTTCGAAGCCTTCCTCTTGGATAATCAGCTCAGCTTCCCTTGGTGGCACAGGGCCGTTCCGTGGCCCACCGGCAGGAGGTAGGAGGCCACCTGTACACTGTCCTGGCTGCACTAAGTTTCCTGTCATGAAGCCAGTGATTCTGTGACATATGCAGATATAATAGTTATTGCAGAGAATAATTTCATTTAGAAATCACTTGAAGCCCTTCAAAGGAGCAAGAGTTTCAATAATCTTATCTAGATTTTGAGCTGCATACTATGTAAACAACTTGCATAACAATACTTAAATATAAGCACAGATGAATGAAGCTTATGTTCAAGTTCAAATAGCCTTATTTCTTGCACTGTGATTGAGAAGCAGTAAATAGAAGAGAATCTTAAAATTAGACAATTCTCTGCAGGAAGAACTGTTTCTCCATGCAGGGACCACTGTACATACTGACTTTATATTATGTTCTGTTCATACTACTGCAGTACAAGGTGAGTATATTCGACCTAGTACAGGATGAAGTTAAGATGCTTGTGACAACTTTGGATTTGTCAGCTGTACACAGTTATAATAAGCATGATACTTGGGATATCTGGGTGAAAACAGCAGTCTGGGGGCATTTTCTACACTGTCAGGTTGGATATGGCAGGAATCTTTTTATGTTTATTCCCATTCAGCACACAGAAGCACATACAGCACATAGTCTGTGTTCATTGCAGGAGAGCTGGACTAGATGACCTTTAAAGGTCCATGCCAACTCAAACAATTCTATGATTATACATCTGTGAAATTATTTGAAGTTGTTTCAGTACTGTTCTTCTGCTGGCTGATGATACTCAGCCATCAGAAACAAGATACCTGTGTGTTTTGAAAATTAGATGTAATGAGATTGGACATGCTCAACTAACAGCCAGAGCAGAGAGTGGTGTAAAATGGAGGAAAATGGAAAACTATGCTCCTAATAGTAGTGGTGTTGACAATACTGATCCACAGCAGGTGGATTATTTCCGTGAATTTTCTCCTTAATTGTCTTCAAGCCAGGGTCTCTTGTCTCCATGATGCCAAATCCTGTGGTTTGTTCTCAGTGTAGCAGCCAAGTACAGGCAACTTCTAGAGAGGAGGGAGAGGAAGGAGACTGGCGGTGGTCATGGGAATGTGTGCTGCCCTGCATCTTCCTCTAGCTCAGGTTTGTCTGAAAGTACAGGAAGAGATGCTATTTTCATAATTTCACAATCTGTGTTTAGTAGCTTCTGCTTCATTTCACTTGAAGTTGCAGATATAGTGGCTGGAAATAATTGTGGCTAATACTACTTTTTAATGATATTTAACTTTTGGGGAGATGCCACAATGTAAGTGCTGGGGAAGTCAGAATCAGTGTGCAAACCAGATGAGAAAAGATGATGAGTGCTTTTATTTGACAAGATACTGCACGGAAATTAATGGGAGTGTGTGATTATTTGTTGTTTTATTGATATTCATAGTGGAAAGACTGGGACATGTTGCTACTATATCAGCCTTCTGGTTAGAGTAGGTAATACAAGCTTTTGGTGCTGTTTGTATGCTTTTGATTACATTGGCACAAACTGGCAGATGGAAACAAGTTCAAAAAGCAGGTACATTCAAAAACTTTCTAAGAGCTAAGACTCAGGGCAATGTTGTAAGATTGCCAGATTTCATTGCATAGCTGTTATATAAATTAGAGTGAGGAACTTGTTTTCTGGAACTCATTGCTTTAACCTTGGACACTTGAGGCACAATAAGCTGCAATAAAGTATACTGGGCACTTTGTGTCACAAATGTTTATTTTATACTCAAAATTGTTTTAGAAGATTTTATTTCAGATACGAGACTTAGTTGCATCATGTTTTGATGTATTTGGAATCACAGAAAGAAAATAATATTAACTAGGACATTAACTAGCTGATTGAATTTAGTTTGAAATATCACAGCTCACGTTGCAAAACAGGTGCGCATATGTGAAGTATTTGTAATAAAACTTTGCTCAGAACTCAAAAAGCTTTTCGGATTCACAAATGTACTGATGTTAATGAACACTTTGACAGTGGTGCTAGTGTATGAAATTTCTAGGAAAATAACAAGGTTAGTATCTTATGAAATGGCCAATCCCAGGTATCAAAATAGTTCCATTTTTCAAGTGCCTGTCTCCTATCAACTACAAGAACACGAGCTACTTATTCTGTGAATTCAAAATGCATTGAGATGCTTATTTTAAAGTAATGGCAAATAAGCAAAATGGGACCACTGCAAAAGCATGTAAAATGAATTGGTGTATACTGCAGCGGTGTCTCTAACAAAATTGTGAATTTTGTAGAGCTTTAATTACTAGTTAACTAGATTCAAGATGGATCTGTATATAAGCTAAACAATAGATACAAAAGAGCATTATGCAGAGCATAACATGCCTCTAACCATTGTTTGTTCCACTTGATTTGCAGTTCCACATAATAAGATGCCATTTGGGCTAGAGATTTACAGCACGCCTTATCTTTAGTAGATACGTAGAAATTTTTTAATCATCTATAGTAACTTCTCCAATTAGAAGATAACTACTTGAAAGGTTTTTTTTGTTTTGTTTTGTTTTTTGTTTCCCCCTAGAAATCTTTTCCTTAGACTTCATTATAGTACACCAGAGTATAAATTCATCATTTTTTTGCTAGCTGGAATTGAATAAAAGTTCAAATAGCTTACTTTGAATTTCTACATTTATTATTTATCTCTAATAATTTCAAGCACAGCTTAAACTGTCTGATTTTTGTCTTTATATATGTATATGTACATACATACCTGCTTTTTAAGTACTGCATTCTTCACCACCTGTAGTTAAGTTGCCAGTACTGGGCAGCAATTGCATCTAAAGCACTGGTAAACTGGGATGAAGACTTGAGTTTGCTTTCAATGTGAATCCAGCAGTGTTCAGGTGGAGCACAGTGCTTGAACATGAGGAAAGAAATGTTCCTGTGAGTTTTCCTATTTTATATGTGGCTTGGTAGTGTGACATGTGTGGAACACTCCGGATGTTGATTTGCTTTATGTGGAAGAGATGATTAAATCCTACTGGTCTGGTTTTCCTTCATCTCTTCAGTGAGGATTTCCTGGTTTTGACACTGCAAAGACACTTTTCCTTCTAGCTTCTAGGTTAACGGAGGAGTATTCTGCCTGTGGTAGCTGTCGACAGTGCACCTAGGCTGGCACGCAGCCTCCAACAGATGTGCCCATTTGATGTGGAATCCCATGCCCACCAACAGCTAACTCAAGGCTGGCTCTGGTGAGACCTGCTGTAAAAATGCTCCCATCTGAAGAGAACACCCTTGTCATTTTATTAAACTAGAGGGGAGTGGCAGGGTTCAAGTGGTATGCAAGGAACACTGTTGTGAATAAAAAATGGCAGATCTCCACAGCTGATGGGATCTTGGGTCAGCTTTGTGTAAGCTATTGTTGATAAATCCCAGATGTAGGGAGTCCAAAAATGGAAATGTAATTAACTCACAGCGTAGGCATCTCGTCCTTTCTTCTGACTGTCCTGAACAAAGTGTATCTCACAGTGTATGTGTTGCACAGATTCCAGTAGTTCCAACATGATGTAGAGTTTTGGTTGCTTTTTTTTGTTGGTGGTTTTTTTTTTTTTTTTTTTTTGCTAGTATGTGGTTTACTGAATGAATGCAAAGATCTAGGGGATGCATTATTATTTTTAAACAACTTTAGAGACATCTGAGTTGGTTTTGTATCCTTGAGAAAGCAATTGTAGCAACATAATAGCATGTATGAAAGAGCCCTATTGCGTTGTGCAATTGGTGGGTGTTTATTTGTGGAGCAAATGGCATTTACAATTCATCAGAACATAAATTTGCAATCCACATTTGAAATTCAGTAGTATCTTTCATCTCTACTCACAAATATAATTGTCCTCCCTAGAATGGCTTAAATTAATTTCTGAGAACTGTCAGGAAACAAGGGTACTAAGGCACATTTTTCAAGACAGAAGGAAAACGTTGGGAAGCTTCTGTTCCATAACGTTATTGAGGAACTGGAGAAATGCTGCTTTGAGTCCTTGTTCCACCTTCTTCTGTCCTTTCCTTTCCTCACTACCTCAAATTACTGAGAAACCACGGAAGCTTTCGGTGATTGAACAAGAAGTGCTACAACTGGGTAACTGGCAAAAGAAAACAAATAATATGGTGAGGGACTAGAGAAATGATATGGTGAGGCTTTTGGCCATGGGTAGGAATGTGAAAGCTACTGTGGAACTGTGAAGCTCTCTGCTGTGGAACAAGGTGGAAAGGACATTTGATAGTAACAAGGTAATAAATAAGCTATGGGAGTGTGCTGCAGATGTCACCTGGCGCGAACCATTGAAATAGCTTATTCTTTTCCACACTCTCCACATTTGAAGATGCATTGTGATGTTTCGTCTCCTGTAACAGCAGCTTGTCATTTGTTTATTGCTGACGTTGTAGAAAAGTATGATGAGTAAGATGTCTGTTGCTTTTTGCTCTGAAGCTGCCAGTGGGGCAGAGTAAACAGGGAAATGGTTACACTTGTATTTTTGTGCTTGTCCAAGCTTTCATGCTTTGGTGCTCTTTTCTGTCCTCCTGTTGAGGATGGTTTGTTAGGTGTGGGGCAGTCTTACAGTAACAAAAAGCAGGAATCTAAGAGCTCAAACTTTCACCTACTCTAGTAGGGGCACTGAACCATGTGTTGTTTCATTTGAGGCTTAAAGTGGTTTATTACATAAGAGAATAGAAAGTAAAATAGGTTGTTTAATGCAGGAAAATAATCCATAAACACTTAGTACATATAAATCAGGAACAAGTAGGCCAGTAGAAGAAAGATCAGAGTGCTTTTAATGTCACCATTGGAATCATCATCGAAATGTGTGTTTTTGGGTGCTAGGTCTTTCTCCTGAATTTGTAAGTTAAAATCAGATATCAATACGAAAAAGATCACATATTTTTTCTATGTGATATCAACTTTGCCGGATTTAGAATACGAACTGAAAACCTCAAAATTGCATCTAATGAAAACTACATTATTCCTTAGCGCTTAGTTGTGTGCAAAACTACCTAGACAGGTGTGCAATAAGGGTCCCTGTTGTAAATGCCTTGTTTTTTTTCAGGTTCTGTTTTAAGGTGAGTCAGCTCTTGGTCAGCAGGTGGGACTTGCATAGATAGTAAACCAGAATAGTTAAATGCTTTCAGAATTTGTAGTGTTGGTACCTCAAAGCTGGTAGATTTTCATGCCAAGCTGCAACCATGGCACATTGAAAGACTGCGTGTAACTGCAGTTTTAAAGTCTTGACTTATTTATTAGCCAGAATCATTAGATATGATCATTTTCACTATCATAACAGTCAGAAGGTGATTAAAAAAAATAAAATGCATTTTTGGCAAAAGCTGCAAACCATTGTTACTCATCAACACAGAAAGGTGATAAATTTCAGATTGTGTTTTGTGAACAATTTGCTTGTAAGAACTTTCTGTTGATATATATGTATTGTTTTTTGTTTTTTTTTTAATTTGAAGTGTTGGAAACGATTCCTTTCCTTCAGCTGTTAGCTGTGTCTCTTGAGAAATAAGTGCATAGAGCTTTATATCGAGATGTCTTTGAGGATGCACAGTCTCAAATGTATCAGCACAAAGGAAACAGCGGAAGAGAATGCTGTCCCACTCTTACTCAGATCAATCTCAGCAGAGTCTATCTGTGTCCAGTTGCTTTAACTTAAAGGAAAATCTGTGATCTTAAGGGGACTTGGAGACTTAAAGAGGTAGTGGCCTGGTTTGAAGAAATGCGGTTTGTGGCAGATGCATCTCCTGTTCTCCAGTGTATGGTGGGGTCTGGTCTGGATCTGGGTTTCAGCCCAATGCAGGCCTCCATGCTGCTGAGAGGTGCTGCTGGACACCTGCTCTGTCACTGCCTTCCAGCTTCCTGCTCATCCATGTGCCAGCACAACATTTACTTAGCATGGATATATTCTTAACACAGACCTGTGCTGTATATTTGGTGCTCCGGAGGTTACCAGAGTGCAAATCGATGGCAGTTTGCTGGATTGCAGTCCTGTCATTTTACCTGCATGGGATGAGGGTACAATATGGGGCCTCTCTGACACGTACACTCAGACTTTGGATGAGAGAGAAGGTGAGGCTTTATCTAGTGCTTTTGATAAAGCTACCTTGAATGAACTGTTAGCTCTGGTTGTCTTTCAGTCCAAGAGGGAGAGAAGTAGATTTTGGAAGCACTTTACGCAAGTAGCCTGCTTCATCTACAAATAGGATAAGGTAACTTATCCTTTAATGAATAAGCCACTGTGTCTCAGGGAAACTGTTTAAAAGAGTACAGTGGGAAAGAGTGTCACAAATGACTTAAGAGATGAGACACCACTGACTGGGTTTCAAAGATACGCAGTATTTAATTACTGGGCAGATATCACCGTAATCACAGTATCCAGGCAGCACCCGTGGAAAGCAATCCACTTTTTGAAAGAATTCAGGGAGATTTGGATCTGGATACAGCCCAGACCTGTGTTTGCTTAATTATCCTACTTTTGAGGTGTGACTAAATAACGTTAAATATTTGCATAATGTCTCTTAGCTAGAAAAGGCATTTAACTACTGAAAGTTAATTTAAAGCACATAATTGCTTCAAAGCTGCTTGTTTCTTCTTAAACCATTGCAAGATGCATAGCTTTTGCCATGAATTTTTACGTAGAAAGGAAGCTACAGCTGGTTGTTAGGGTATCCCATTGCACTAGGTGACAGGGTGCTCTAATGGACATGGGCACATAAAACATTGAGGGAGAAAGCAGGGTGTGTGTTACAGCGCATCAGCTATTCTGCAGTACTTGTCTGTGTGCATATTCCTTGTCTGCAGAAAGCCTGATGTAGCAGCTTTCCTGCTGGGCAGAGCACATACGGGTGGTTACGCCAGGATTACGCTGGGGAGGGGGCGGGGAGGGATGTAGCATGCGCTCTAAGCTCATACCACAGTTTGTTTTGCAAGTATTCATTCATATCCTGAGTTCTGATTCTGGCACTCTATAATAGATAGTTTGTGAATTTCAGTGGAAATAAGCTGTGAAGATAGCCAGTACCCTGGGACAGAGTGTTTGTTTGTTTGTTTTAATTTAGAGTAATGAAGTATTAAATAAATTTGGGGAATTATCTTTCTGATAAATATGCTAAAAAATGTCCACAGTGTTATGGCATAGGCATGATCATGGCAGGGGGGTTGGAATCTGATGATCCTTGGGTTCCCTTTTATTTTTACTATGTTAGCACTTTGTTAGCATTTAGATCCTTCCCTCCTCTCCCCACAGATAAGGGCTTTGGTGTGACTGCAAATAACAAAACTCCTTCTTGAAGAGAGGAAAGCCTTTTTTTCCTTGTGAAGGATAATCTCCTTTTATGCTGGCCTTTCTGCTTGTGTCCAGAGAGATTACTGGAGGGTACTTGAGTGTAATGTCTCCAGTAGAGAACAATTTTTAAGGCTCTTCATTACAGTCTTTAGTAACTTCAGTAAGAAACCTGACTTCTTAGACGTTGTGATAATTGTCAAGGTGAAAGTGTAATTATAGGCCAAAGCTAGTGAAAGTTTTTGCATACTAAAGAGCTGTTCTGAAACTTATTCTGGGGCCATTCAGTTATTTTAGTTTTGTGGTGGAAATAAGCTGTTCAGTCAGCATGAATTTAAAGGAACACATTTCATGCTGGCCTGTACTGTTAGGAAACACATTAGAATCTGCAGGAATCCTAGGGCTCGTGTGATGTCTAGAAAAGGACTATTTGATGTAGAAAAACTGAGTTTATGCTTTTTCTTTACTACTGATGATCTTTTTCAATTATGTGAACAAAAAGAATATCTCTAGAACTGGGCTATCATTGACTTGAGGAGAGCGCTAGCCAACCTGGTTTTTTGTGTCTCTCTCTCTTTTTTTTTTTTTTTTTGGCTGTTTTTTTTTTCTTCTTAACTTGCGGATAGATGTAACAAAGATGAACTGTTCTGTCTCTTCATGCACAGCACATTCAAACACTGATCCCATTAGGAAAAAAAAATGATTTTAGGTGGTCATACAATGTAGCCATTGGCAGCTCAGTTCTAACTAGCGTGGTTCAGGACTGTTCGTTTTCTTTTTCAGAACACTCCAATGCTTTTCTTTTTATATTGAACGTCTTTTTCCCTTGAGGCTCAAAACATTACTGTGTCTATTGAGCAAATATCCAACACAAACAATGACACACTGTTTATCTTTTTCCTGTTGCTAATAATATTTTTAATCAGGAACACAGACAATTCCAAAGAAATCAATCAAGATCAAGCAATCAGCATGTGGTGGTCCTTAAGCAGAGAAGGTGCTGTTGATGCAAATGCCTGATGAGATAACTGAGTTTTTGTCACAGCACTGATATTCTGTGACCTTCCACATTAGTTATGATGGAGAGTGAAATCATTGCTGTGTATCTGATGGCTCCTTTGGCTGGCATGGAGACAACTGCAACAGACTGTCAATATCGTGTGCTCGGCTTTACTTTTTTTTCCCCTTAGGGTACTGCCTGTTTTGCTCAGCTGGTAAAACCCAGCACATCCATACTTGCTCTCCATTTGTCACTAACTACATTCCGTGTAGTATACTTTTGGACTAGTGCTTCTTTGCTGTATTAGTCCTTTTACTGTAGATATGGTAGCAGCAAGACATAAATGTCACATTCCAGTGGAAATGGTTGGAGAAATCTGTGGTGTTACCTTCTTGGCTGCTTGCTTGTACCATGCCAGTAGACAATACTGGGTGGTGACACTGATTTCTCATGTTTGGTTCTGTGCTACTTGAGAAGAAAGAATACCTCCATACTTACCAGACAAGGCTGCAATACTCGTTCTTTCTTGACTATACTCTCCACATGTCCACACATAGCTGGTGACAAGTTGACTCTCTTCTCTTTCAGTCCCTTTGTGTTGGTACCCTCACCTCTCCTAATGTCTGCCATACAACATGATGAATATGGGTTGCAATGCTTGATTTCCTATCATCACATTGCATCTCATTCTGTGTTACCTTAAGTTCCACTTTCTCTTGGCAACCTAATCCTCTTGTAGAAGTGATTTTTTTGGTTTCTGCTGCTACTGCATTTTGACCAAATGATTTGAGATGGTTTTTCTTTGCTCTTTCTGGTCCATGTGTGGCCCTTTGATCACATTCAAGGGATATTCCAGTGTTTTATTAATCTGTTTGCTAATCCATAACTGACTGCCACTTTTTAGGTCTATAACATTACACAAGAACATGCAGGCAAACTAATTGTTGCTTCTCCTTTAACAACTGCATTTTTTTTTCTCCAGTTCTTCTTATAATATCCCATAACCTTCCTATAAGGTCTATTATGGATTTGAATATATATAGTTCTCCAGAAAGTAATGCCTTCTATTTATTTCCATGGAAACTACAACAGCTACAAAGAGCATAATAACACTATTTGACAGTGCAAATTCTCAGCTACAGCACACTATTTTTCAACATAGTCACCACTGTTAGCCATGCATTTTTACCAGCAATGAACGAGAGCCTGTCTCACTGTGCTCACATCCCCTGTTTGGTCTCTCTAAACATTCATCAAGTGTCAAGGAATATCAGTGGGTGCAGTTTTTTCCACACAGATGAATTCAATTCCACCTCTCTTCCTCATCCACACTTCCATGTCCGACGCCACTCTGTCAGACTGTCCCAATGCTGCCGTCTGTCACACAGTAACAAAATGTAATGGAATATTGGTGGGAAGGGTCTACCTCTACTGCCATTCCACCAACGTCTGCTGCTGACATTGTGGGCCAGTGTAATAAAATAGGAGGCATTACTTTCAGAGCAGCCCTTGTATAGCTACTTTTTCAACCATGGGACAAAATATCCTGGCTTAAAATCACATCAGATTTGTCTGTGACATGGACTAGGTACATCAAGGGTCAAAGACTCCTACGCTTCCTGTGTAGATTGCGAAAGCTCATGAGAATGTGTTCTCATTAATATTCATGAAACATTCTCATTCTGCAAACATTCGTGTGAACAGTGTTTGTCAGAACCTTCTTATTATACCTAAGCCTCCAATAGGAGTTTAACATCTTAGGCCAGCATTTCTTTCAAGGCTGTAACAGGTTATTCATTTCATCAAGCAGGCTGTTTGCAACGCTGTGTTTAGCTGCATGTCAGCCATAGGAAATCATGGATAAGCTACAAGATTGGCTTCTCTATGAGAATTCATGTCGGCTTGCACACAACTTCTTTAGCTAACTCTATTACTGTAAGTTTATTATCAAGTAGATATATGTGGTGCTGACAGCTCCTGACAGAAAAGTGCTTTATTACATAGAAGCTTGCAAAGAAAAAGCTTCAATGTTAAAACATGATAATCTTTTATGCCCAGAAAGCTACATATTGGACAAGAAATCCATATAATTAATATTAATTGTAATGAAGTGTGACAATCAAGAAAGAGTAACAGGAGATCCTGCTCATAAGTCAAGACCTCAATAGAACAGAAGATACAGAGCCAGCCAGAGATGGATGATGGAAGAACACTAGACTGAATAATTCATGAAAGAACACAGTAGATTGCATGTGAGGTCTGAAGCCTTTTAAAGGCCTGCGAATAGATGACAAAGTTCACTCGGTTCAGGTAAATAATGATGAGCCTTAAGAGAGGAGAATGGAGAATGTACGTGTGATGTATCATAAACTATTAATAAGAGTTAAAAGGTCGTATACTTGCCATGTCAAGTGTGAACGATCGGGAATTTAACATGCAAAGAGATGTATGTAATGTGTAGCATGTAAGGAAACAAAAGCAAATATTACCTTTAGAACAGCTTTGGTAATTTAAATGCTTGTTAACTGCATGTTTATGGCATAAAAAAAAACTCGACCCTATTATGAGAGCAATATGTGCACAGGAGCAGTAAAACTAAGTACAGTGCCTAAAATACATGGGAGCAGTAGGTAACTTAGATTGCCATGAACAACAGTGTTAGGTAGCTTGGGTTATAACTGGAGATGAGTGCAAAAAGAGAAAAATTCTACTTGGTATTTGAATGTCATGATCTGAATTAATGTTATTTAAAGAAATTACGGTCACGCTCCTTACGCAAATCTTAAAAGCAAGGATATAAGGTATGGGGGATCTGGAGGACTGGCTAGAAAAGATGTTTTGTCCTGAATTAAGTTTCCACTAGAGACATGAAAAAGTATATTTCTGGGGAAGCATTTCCTTAGAGAGAATATTGTATGGGGAAAAAAAAAATGCATGTTTTGGGGCAGTTCTTTTAATTTTCTCAAGCTGAACAAATTAAATACTGCAATAAATGGGAAATGAGTTTTTGGTTATTTCATCTACGCTGTTATTAGTCTGCCAGTTTTTTTCCTTACTAGTAAAGCTGTTGATTTAATTCTTTACATGAAGATATAAAGTAAGAAAGATCTTAGATTTAATGTGAGAAAGCCTAAGCAAGTAAATGGTGTTCTGAGGTGAACAGCCTTGCAGCAGTGTGGAGCAGCCTTTGGCTGAAACCTGCGAGGAGCTGGAGGGAATAGGGTAGCAGCGTGTGGCAGCAGAGGCTGTGGGCACCAACGCTGCTTCCTATTCTGTGGTTTGGCAGCTTGGTTTCTTTGAGAGCATTGTGGGGCAGGTAACTTACACACCAGTATTCAGGAATGCCTTACTGACAAAAGCCAAAGGCATAAGAACCTTCTGTATAGAAATAATAAGCTTGTGTAGTTAAGAGAGACTCAGTACGACCAATACAGCTCAAACCCTGGTGTGTGAGGCAGTTTTGTACTGATAAAGGTCTTGATATTCTGCTGCAACTTTTCCCAGTGTAATAAACAATATTTTTTTTATGATTTTAAGTCTGAAAATCATGGATGCAGCTAGCTATGATATGTCCTTTGTCAGATATTTGGAAAGTCATCTGAGCTCATTTTACACTGCCCTACCTTTCTCATTTCTGATGTGACAGATCTGTGTTAATGTATATGGTTGTGCTGAAGAGGTTGTCACAGGAAGTGAGAAGTTCTGGCAGCTGAGTAAAGGGCGTGTGGGAGCTCTCAGTGCTGGGAGTGGTGTGGGACATGATTTGGAAGCTGGATACTGGCGTGTTTTTGCCTTCAGCACTGAAGGAGCAAGCAGTGATGCCCTGAAACAACATCAGCGAAATGTTCCTACTAGCAGGAGAGCTTATTTTTGCTGAGGGGGTAAAAATAAACACTATAGAGTATCAAAGTTACTTCACCTATATACTACTCTAGCATGGGATACTGGCAAAGAATGTACAAGCTGGTTGGGTTTGTTTGTTTGCTTGTTTTTGTTTGTTCATTTGTTTTCAACAAACATTTGTATTTGAAAAGAGTTTGGGAAAAATAGTGATTCTGTCACCAAATAATGTTCAGCATTTCTCTGCAGTCATTTCTAGTATGGAGCTGAAACTTCCGAGTATACAGAAATAGCACATCTAGAAAACAGGGAAGGAGCCCTGTCTAGGGAGTCAGGAAGGCATATGTAATTGTGGCAAGGTGATCACTGAAGACAGATACTTGCAGATGTGAGTGTAAGAGCAGATGGGAAAAGGCACTTAGAAAATCTGTTACTATATAACTGAAGTCTGTTTCAAGAACTTACATAAATCCTAGTTTTAGGTGGAGTAAAGCTCTTAAATAAGCAATAGGAGTTGGTTGGCAAGATGGTCTTTTACACATGTATATGCTAATGTAAATGTCCTAATGCAAATTTAAGCGCTGAAGAACATTGTGCGGATTTGGGAAAATCCCTTAAAAATTTAATTCCATAAGCAAAATATTATTTTGGCAGCACATGACAGAAGTAATCCTGCTCCCAGATGTTTCATACCATTGCAGTTGAGACTGCTTATGTGGCCTTCTTCAAGACGGCTCTAAAACAGTGCAAAAGCTTAGTGGAATATGAAGCAACTCAGACATACAGGGGAGCAGAGTGCTGTGTGAACTGCTAACGTTGCAGACTTACGGGGAAATACCACAGGGAATGGAGTCTTCACCAAGCTTTGAAGCATGTTGATGAGAGAGTGAACTGGAAAAAAAGCTTTGTAGTCCTCTGCAGGTTTATATGGGTGCCATGGCATGCCACATGTTGGCATATGGGGGCTGTGTGCTGACAACCGACTGCTGCCCTATACATGGTGGAGGTGTCAGAGCGTTCCTTCTGCCGTGGGCATTAAGACTTCTGGGTTCCTTTTGTAGAAAGGTGAAAAATATTCTGACTACTGGCTATATGCTTATGTCAGCAAGCTGAAATGCAGTTATTCTTTTACTCCAAAAATTGAGTCTTAATGGAAATCATTAAATGCTGAGCGAAGTACACAGGAAAGCTTGGGTGTGTTGCTCTATGACCAGGAGGGCTGGGTGCCATCGGTTTGATGCTTTATAAACCGTGAGGAGCTTTCAGATGAACACTTTCCTCCCCCCCCTTTTTTCCCCCAGAGGATAATTTTAAATGAGTACATCTCATTTAAAATGCTTACTTTCGTTGACCGGTTTGTTACAAGAGCTAAACCTGGTGCAAATAGCTCTCCTCTTCGCTGCTTCCCTCACCAGTAAGGGCGGCTGGTCGGCTCAACCCAGAGCAGGAAGGGCCCGCGCCTTTCGGACTCATTCCGCTGCCTTTCATGCAGCTGTACTCAAAGCCGTGACTATTCCCTCAGCGTGCATCAGCGCGCGCGCTGCTGAAGCAGCCGAGCGGCAGAAAGCAAGCAGCTGCGCTAGCATCTGAGTGCCCGGGCAAGGGCCTGCGAGGGGAGGAGCCGGCCGCGCGATGCCTGCTGCGCCCCTGTGGCGGCGCGTGCACGGCGCGAGGCGGGAAGCGCCGGCGGGAGCGGTTCCTCGCGACTCCTCACAGCCCCTCACAGCCTGCGGGTGGCAGCGAGCGCCTGCTCGCGGGTGGGAGCCTGCCCTTCGTCGCCGACTGCCCGCCCCTCAGGTATTCTGGGCGCTCGGGCCGGCGGTGGTGGAAAGGCTGAGAGCTCTGTGGCCACAGAGAAGCCCCTCGGGTCCTGCAGCTCGCGCCTCGCCGCCTCAGCACCCGCTAGCAGCCATGTTGCGTGCCCGGCTGCTTCGGCACAGGGGAGCCGAGACTGCTGACCCGGGTAGCTCAGCCGTTGATATCACGGAGGCCGGCGGCTCCGTTCATCGTGCCCTTGAGTGTAAATTCAGGCGCTGAACCACGTTGGGAACACCGAGGTAAAGTGGGAACGACTTGAGTGAGGTGGCACAGCCCTGAGCCCGGCTGCCCTGTAAGCGTGGAAGGCGTGAGAAACCCGCTGCCCTCGCCTGACAGGGCTGCCCTGAGGCTTCCTGCACCGCGCTTCTGGATCTGCTGCTGCTGTGACCCTTAAGTGGCAGTTTGATTACCTCTGTGGTGATTACGTCCACTCTCTTTCAAAGTACCTCTGCTTTTTTTATGATTGTAGTTGAAGTAAGCGCAGAGGGCGAGTGGCAGTGTTACTTGTGTATGGCTTTGCCCTGTGTGTGCATCTCTTCGGCTAACTGGCAGAACTTCCACAGCTGTGACCTGGGCCCTGGTGTGTGACTGCAGGCAGCTGCTGCTCAAGATGGAGAGATGAACCAGCTGTGTTGAATTTAGACAATCAATTGCTGAGCAATTCCTTTGCCGTGCTAGGGCATGGAACAGGGTATACCTTGTCTAGAGGGAACGTGGCAGTGTTGTTCACGCAGTGAACGCACACCTTTTGTGCGTAAGTAACTCTAGAGGGAGGGATAGCTGTGTGAGCTGCTACCGAGCAGTGAATAGTAGCTGCTCAGCAATCGCTGATGGGTGGAGAGAAACCGACAAGAAGTGTTTTAGACCCTTTACTCACCAGACATGATACGGTCACAGAAAAGGGCAAATCTAGATTCAGGTAGGTGGAAGAAGTTCATGAGCTGTTTCAATGGTTATGTAAGCACGGCATGTTTTTGAAAGGGAATAGGAATGTAAAGGCAGATGAGGATCTGCGGTCGGAGGTAGCAGGCACTGTAGCTCCCACATGGCCTTTTTTTCCTCTTTCTTCCTGAAGTGCTGAAGATCCTGGACAGGGAACTCAATTTCAATTTTTGTGGTCTTAAGCACTAGACACAATCTGTTGTGGGGCAGTGAGTGGCCTCGTTTTTGTCCCTCCTGTCTACAATTTCTTTTTTTTTCCACCTTGATAGCCAGGGAATGTGTAATTGCACCAGTATCTATTAGCCACAAAATTTGAAGGCAATCTTTTCTTAACAAAACACTTTCAAAACTGGAAAAAAAAAAAAAAAAGCTTATCTCTAAATGTTCATGGTAGGCTTCCCCCAGAAATATAATTAACTAGCACAGCCTGTTGATGTACTCTGCTTTAAGAATTAAGTTTCTTTTCATGTTCCTGTGGTTCTTCTGTGGTTCCATAAGGCCCTATTTATCAGCCTCATGACAGTATGGCACTTGTCCCATGACATGGCAAAGTGTAACAAAGATACAGCTGTACACAAGATGGTGGTGACACCAGCTGTCACTTGGTCTGTAAACGTCAGTAGCAAGCTTCAAATGTGACTTCTCAGAGCTCTTCAGCTACTTGTATTCTTATGAACTATATTGTATTGTAAATATGTTTTTCTTTTCTGCTGCAGGATAAGTTCTACCTGAAGTTGATTATACCAAGTGCAAGAGATTTCCTCTGTAGCATGTCTAGTTAAAGATGGAAATTCTAACTGTGAACCAGCATATCCCACTTCTGTGAGCAGGTTTATCCTGGAATGCTGAAGACTTGTGTATGGTGAGTCAAGTTATTATGTGTGTGATATAAAAGACCGGAGTATGGAAATCACACCAGAGACTGGAAAAAAAGAGATGCAAATACTTCTTATCGTTACAATGCCCTGAAGTTACCTTTTATATGTTTAATGTGTACCATAGTGCAGTGTGTTGTACAGAAGCTTTTCTAGGCTGCTTACTTGAGTGCAGGAGTGAAGGGAAAGAGGAGCAGGTATTCCCTCTCTTGTATTTTGGTATCATAGTGGAGAGTGCTTTATAGGTATACTTGATTTCTTTTTGTTCTAGTGTTGTTTTTTTTTTTTTTTTTTTTTTTTTGTTAGAGTACACTACAGTTTTATGGGATTACCATATTGCGTATGAGGAACGCAACTGAAGAGCGTTCTGGCAGTACTGCTGATTCTGATGTCTTTTGCTATTATGAGTGTAGAGAATGTCTGATATCTAAAACTGGGGAGAACTTGGTTAGAATTTTGAAATATTTACCAGCAATAAAATAAAAATGTAAGTAGTGGGGAGAAGTCCTGTAAAGTGATATTTGGTGGTATAAGAGCCAGTATAAGGGTGGCCTGAATAAAAGGAACTTAAAGTGAAGCAGGGCTTTTTCTAAATGCTTCTCATACTCTTCAGAAAAAATAAAGGTAATACCATGTTGAACACTTACAAATTTAATTACGAAAAAAATCAGAGGGACTAACTGAAATCTCTTAAACTCATAATAACGTTTCTTTCTGCATGTCTATGTAGTGTACAGTTAGTTGTTTTAGTTGTTTTTTCTTAGAAGCTAGAAAATGCTAGATTTCTTTTTATTAACTATTGTTAGATGAGAAACAAGGTATGAGCTTGTTAGTAACATTCTGTAAGGCACTTTTCCCATGTTCTAATGTTACAAGAAGAGAAGGCAACACTTTTTTTTTTTTTTCTGTTCTCCTTATGATCCCATAGTTCTTGATAAGTGCTCCCCTGGGGTACTTCCAACCTAATAAGAACAAGCTATGTAAATAGTGCTTTCATTCCACAAATACACCCCTCCTTAATTGGGGAAAGACACTAGTTTTTCATTAGTTAGAATGGGAAGCTAACTCAAGCTCTAAGCCTCACTTTTGACCTGTGACAATACTTAGAGCTTTCCATAAGAGGATCTCCACATGCATCACAATCATTAACAAATTTAACTTGCCAACTGCCTTGTGAGGTAGGTAAGTACTACATTAGCATGCTCCCTCTTCAAGTGGGGAAGCTGAGAAACATTACGTCTGTCTTATTGCTTGAAAAAGCACTTTGCAGAACATATAGAAGACATGCATGCCTGCGGGAGGTTATAGCCTGAATAAAGATATAACAAATGGATACGAGAGAACAAAGGAGATTGAGATGAATGAAGCGACAGGCTGGAAGACCATGTGGTCACTTTGAGACTGATATGCACAACTTAATCCTATGGGTGTGGGTGTTATTTCATAATACTTCAGATTTTTCACTGTGACATTTGTAGAATTGAAAACCAAGGACAGTTTCCAGAAGCATCATGGACACATTAAAATGATGCTAAGCAGCATAGAGGTCAAATTCTTAGGAAGAAAGCAAATCAAAAGCCATTCATCTGCCACAAACGATAGAATAGAAGGGCTGGCATGCTATGACTTGAGTGAGACATAGACTGAAGCGGCATTTGGGTTTTATTAAGTGTGGGGGAAAAGCCAGAATTCTCTGCCTTACTACTGCTAGCATAGTACATAGTGCTAACTGCTCAGAACAGGGGAACAAGATGTCCTTTGAAAGCTTGTCCCAACAAGTGGGGAGAAGCAGCAATTAAAAACAATCTTTTCTTTAGTTTTCCTCTATTTCAAGCAACTTTTTTTTTTTTCATTCTCTGAGTAATCGGTCTTGGGTGATAGGCACTTCATAGACAATCCTGAGGAAGGAATGTGCTCTCTGTGAGATGATGCTAGATCTGTGGGTGTTTCTGTAATAGCTTTGGATATCTGATCCTATTTCCCAGTGCTGCAAGCTCCATTTGACTCTTTCTGCGAGCCTCTCACTACTTGTGAGTGCCTTAAATAGTTAAGGAATCACAGAATCGTGTGTAAACACAGAATCATGGTGGCTGTAAAGCCAGAAAATTCTACCAAGGAGATTCTGTGGAATTACAAAATTGAAATAAATTTTAGAAAGCGAGAAAGTAGCTATTAAAATCTAATGAATGTTGGAAGCAGTATCTCTGGTGATCTTTGGATATAAGAGTACTACTGTTACTTTTTTGTAGAAGTGTGTGTCATTGTGGATGGTAATGCAAAATATTTATTTTGCTGCTAATGCTTTTGTAAGATACCATAGGTATTGCATTAGTAACTGTCTACAGTTTTGGTGCCAGCAGATAAATCTGCAGCTTGTATTTAGCAGCTAAACAGCATTTCTCTTCTTGGGCTATAGGAGTAGTACCTTTTGCACAGTGGTGTTTGTTTTCAGCTAGTTAAATGCATAGTGTATTCTATTAGAAGAAAAAAAGAAAACCTTCAGCACTGGAGAGGAGGTAGTGGCACCGATGACTGTTAAGTGGAGCTCTAGAAATAACTATTAATATCTTTCATTTTCAACTCTGGTATATTTCTGGATATCAAAAAAAAAAAAAGATTCCTAGGCCTTTATCCATAGGATCAGTGTAGTAAAAAGTTGCACGTAGAGAGGGGAAAATGGAGGCTGGCTACTCAGTGCTAGAAACGATTGGCTATATTTTGATTAAATGTCATTAGCACCACTTAATGTCAAGTGCTTATTCAGCTTATGATCTAAAGTCATGCAATGCACAGCATTATTGTACATAGGATACATTTGTGCATCTAGTGCTTAAATCAAGTATGTGTTATTTGCATTCTGGAGCATCCCTAAACATTGTTGTTAGAATTGTCATTTTAAAAATATGTTTTGTCCTGCTTTTAGAGCACACTTAATCTTTTCCCCATTAATCTGCTTTCCCTAAACCTTTCCCTAATACTTCTGAAGGATCCCCGACCTGCTGTGCAGGCTATACAACACAGCAAATCTAATCATGTCTGGAATTATCATTTTATCAGTTTAATCCATATTTTTGTTATTTGCTTTCCAAAATCTTAGATATTTTATGTACCGTAGTGAGTAATGGAGCAATTGTGGCGGTTAGTATCTTTTCAAAAAAGCAGCAACAACGCAGCTAAGATAATTGATTTTCTGGAATGTAGCATTAGTGCTCCATGTTCTGAGCTTAATCCTTTGATTTATTGAATATATTTTAGTCTTCAAATTGTAGATCAGTTGAGAAATTGTGTCCCTGTGTTTAACTTTTAGAGCAACTATTCTGAATAGTCCTGATTATCACTTGGGCATTGATTATACACTCAGCATTCTGCTATCTCTCTGAATTTGTTTTCATACTCTCAAATGAAGTCTCAAATTGCTATTTTTTTTTTTCTGGAAAGCTTTTATAAAATGGCTTACAGCTAAGACAGTATCTATTTTCTTTATGCTACAGTTTGCTTTCATGAAGCGTAGCTACAAGCATCTAAAGAGAACACCATCTTAGTTCAAACTAAGTCATGTTTGTGGAGCTCATTTGATTTACAGTGGTCTAAAGAAGGGAATTTGACTTGATGCTTCATTCTTACTCCCCATGTCTGTGCTACATAAGGACATTAGTGAAATGCTAGTGCTGGCAGGGTCTTCCTCTAACAAAGTAACTGCTAGCAATACCCTGTACTAATTTGGATGAGGATGTTTTGTTACAAATACATGAGGTACTCTAGAGCAAATGAGGTGACTTCCTCTAGATTTCATAAATGAAGAGCTGTGGAAATGCCATCCTTCACTTCTGGGGGTTTCCTCTTTTCCTTGATGTGTATTCCAGGTAAGTTCTGTAATCAGCACTGCTTTCTGTTCTACTTCTGTCCTTCGCTTTGTCTTATTGTGAAGCTGTGGGATGCTCAGTGTCAGCTCGCTGCTTATCGTTCATGTGAAGGTCCACTACTGCTAAGGCTGTTTTGTAAAAATGTAGTTTAGCAGAATTCTTGCATAGGTTATCAGGCTGTAAACCATTTGCAGAAAGTTACGATTTGTGCTGTTTTCATTCAAAGTGGGACATTAAGGTTCCAGCCACATTTCATTATCCATTTGAGTAACTTTATTCAATTTAGAGCTCTCTGGCTAACCACGAGCACTAAATTAATACTAGATTTTCACTCTGCCTAGTGGGAACACTAAATAGATAAATAAAAACCATTGCAGGGTAATTGTAGGTGCTGTGGGCTGAAAGCCAAACCGGGCCAGTTCAGCCTTTGAGCTCCGTCTGCCAGCTTTTCTTTTTTCCTTGCCCATCATAATAGGGTATTCAATTATAATCTTTTCTCTGTATGTACAGTGGAGGTTTGCATACAGTGGCCCAGAGGCATTATTAATCTCAGTGCATTTGGAGAGTGAATAAAAAGACTAAAGGTTTAGGGGAAAAATCTCTCTCCCCTGTAGCTGTATTCATCACTTAAGGTCTTTGTCAAAAATGTACTTTTCTTTCTCCCTCCCCCCGTTCCTTGGAGCATAAGCTAGAAATGACTCCAGAAGTTAGAGGACAATGGAAGCATTAGTACAGAGATTATGGATCTCCATGTGGAAGATGGGGGTTGGGGAAGAAGGTAGAGGCAAGGATGGAGATTTTAAAATACGTGGATAGACCAGTGTTTAACAATGCTTAAGAAGCAAGCCATGCTGTAATCAATCAGGGTGAGGCTTTTCTGGCCACTCGGAAAGAATTAATACAAGGGCTATTTCTATTTCTGGCAAATAGATTGTTTAGGTTGCCAGTTGATTATAATTGTCTAGTGAAAATTATTGAGAAAAAAATACATGTATTTCATTTTAATCAATTACAGAAAATCACAAGCTGCTGGAAGAATTCTGTTGGGGAAAAACAGTTCTTCTGAGTAGGTTCAGTGAGTGCTTCTTTGCTTGCAGTTTCTGTGTGCTTCCCTGTAATGTTCACATGGAAACTTAAATAAACTACCTTAGTGTTTTGGAGAAACTGATTATCATGGCTGCTACCAAAAGGATTTTGTTTGAGTTGAGCAGGGGCATGTGGATCCATAGTCTCGTGTCAGGCTGAGCTTTCTAAATCAAGCTAGCATGATTTTCAAGGCAGTTTTCCTGTCTGTTTTCTGCAACATGAGTGGCTTGGATCAGCAGTAGGGCACGATAGAGCAAGTAGCAAAGTCATCCAAGTTGTAATCTCTATTTGTTGTAGGTTAACCATAAATAAAATGTATCATTCCCAATCATCATGGCAAGAAATGTTCTTCTTTCCTGTGAGGACACTAGATATTGTTGCCATATACTTTATTTTGATGGTCAAGCTGCATTAAAGAACTTAGAATAGCATTATTGCTGCCTCTGCTTCAATGAAGTTGCTTCACTCCGTCGGTAGCCACAGAGCTTATCTTACAGTGCTCCAGTGCAGGACCCGCAAATGCTGTTTGCTGACTATTCCTTACTACAAAAGTAGCTGTTTACGGATGTACTGAGTCCTTTCCAAATATTTAGATAATAAAATCTTCTTTGGAGAAGTTTTAAGGGCACAGCCAACTGCCAGATATCTCAGTAGAAATTTTATAAGAATTTACATTATGTTGCTCAATTAGATTTTCAGTTATGCTTATGAAAGCTGCTGTCTCATACGCTACTGACCTAATTAAACAGTATTAGAAATTATTCTAAATGACAAACAATTAGTCCTCTCTTCTCCTGCTCATTCTTCCCTCTTGATAGAACTTAGGCAGTGACTACTCAGAATAATAATAAAAAATACAAATTAAATAACTTGTCAGTGTCTAATACTACAAAAAAAAAAATCAAACCAAACAAAGAAACCCCACAATACTTAAAAAGTGAAAAGAACCCCAAACCACAACTGAAACCAAATAAAAAAAATCCCACACCTCAGATCTTGTAGAATTCCCCAGTGGAAGGCTTCACGCCTGCCTACTAGTAAACTGGTATTCTATGGAATCTGATTTAACCTGGATAATGCTTTAACAGTGTCTTCCAGCATAAAAGCTTTAACATTTCACATCAGGACCTTGATTTACTTACCATCTGCTCAGAGGTCTGTCATCAACAGAGATGATTTCTAGCTCCCTTCAGATAACTGGCGTTTGGCAGGGCTCTGCTAAACAGTCTATAACCTTGAAGAGAAGGAGTATATGATAACTCATGCATATCAGTTAACCTTTCAGAGGCGTAATTGTCTTCTTTCCTAAATAAAACTGTCAACTACTTCATTTTTTTCCTAATCTTTTTTTCCTCCCACAGTCAGAAAAAGACAATAGGAGATAAGGAGAAAACTGTTCTATTTTTGTTTTTATTTTGTATTAACATCGTTAACAAACTTACTTTTATTATAGTAATACTTGTCTGTATTGTTCATTGCTGCTGTAGTAATGTTTATTTCAGAAGAGTTTAAAGAATAACGTACTTGTGGTTGGTACTTGGTTTAAAAAAATAAGCTAGTGCTACTATTTCATGGAGCTTCCCCGGGCAAACTCTAGAAACTTAATGGGATCGGTTTGTCAGAAGTCAGTCAAAAACTGACTGACCTCAATTTTAGCTTTAATACCAAGTCTGACATTTGAGGAGGCTAATAATACATTTCTTTGGCTGTCACGTTAATGATTGAATTAGTCATTAAATTTAAAGAGCAAAAGACTATTTCTACAGAGGCAGCTACATTTTTATGTTTGCTGAGACTGACGTTTCAACGTTGGCTAGGCAGGCTTCCTGGTACAAGTCTTTGTTCTTTGGGCTGTTTGAGGTGGGGGATTTTTAGGATAAGATGGCTGGCGGGTTCTCTTCAGGTAGCTAGAAAGACAACTCCAGTTCGTCCGGATTCACTGGAAAGAGCTGTGCTGTGAACAGAACACTGTGTTCTACCTAATTAAATGTTGTTTCTGATTATTATTTTTATTGTGGGGACAATTTTGATGCTGACAGGGTCCCATTTATAGCAGTAATGAGAACTATAAGCCTGGGCAAAAAATTTAACTAAGATGAGGTAGAGCTCTCCTTCCTGAGCGTTAAACGTATTTGAACCTGGATTGCACAGACCCCTTGGTCTTGGCATGAACATAAACAACTGTTTAGATGAATCCTTTAGATGAATCCTTTTCAGCAAGATTTCATAGAATCATAGAATTAGCTAGGTTGGAAAAAACCTACAAGATCATCCAGTCCAACCATCCACCTACCACCAACAACCCCACTAAACCATGTCTCTCAACGCTGTATCTAAATGTTTCTTGAACACCTCCAGGGATGGTGACTCCACCACCTCCCTGGGCAGCCCATTCCAGCGCCTGACCGCTCTTTCAGAAAAGTAATTTCCTCTCACTGAAAACTCTATCAAAAATGGATTGACTTAGGCCACTCCTGTCAAAAGAAGAAACGAACCATTATAGAAGACAGGCCTGTAAGCCACACTTAACAGGGAGATGGATAGTGGCAGGCATGTTTAATCCAAAACAAAGCTTTATGGCTGAGGGCTTGCAATCAACATCTAATTGAGGCAGATGATTGTAGTTTTGGGTGGGGGAAAAATAAGAAAAACCTTGCAAATTTGACTCTCTTTATTTTTGCAGTAATTTTTTAACCCAGAATGTCTGTGGTTAACGGCTTCTTTATTCTACTGTTCAGAAGCAAATTGGAATGAAAGGTGACTTTCTAAGGAACAGGCTGTGTGCGTTCTACTTTGAGGCTTGTATATTGTGAGGGGGAGCGAGCTTCCATGTTCGTTGTAGTGTCTGTTTTTTCTAGGTACTTCCAGCAAGTTAGCACAGGTCTTTTCCCTGTGTGATAGGGAGGGGAAGTCTCACCATAGTAGCTGATAATTTCTTACTGGAATTAATTGAGTTGATGCAGTGAAGGTCTGGTAACTGCTTACTTCCTCCTTTTGTATTTGTCTGACTGTTGGGTGTGTTCAGTGTTTATAAGCAGTTGAGAACTTCTAGATGCTGTCAAGCATACAGTGAATTAGTGGGCACCTCGCTGTTTTGGTAAACTGAAATAAATTGACTGGGACTTACTTGGATTACTGTTGAACAGGTAACAGATGAAAAGCATAACTGCTGAAAAAATGGCCTAGGTCCATGATAGGTTTACCATAGGGAATGCTAGATTTCTCTCTATTACATGAAGGACTAGTAGACCCAGAGAGACTGAGCAAAAAGTCTCAACTATGTTTACTTCATGTCATTTCCCTATTTTACAGTAATGAAAAGGTGATTGTGAAACTTGATTCTATGGAAAAATCTCTGAAGATGTATACAAGCTTCGCATGTTAGCAGCTCTCTCTTACAGAGCTCTCTACAGCTTGGTCTGTATAAACAGGACTGTCATTACTGTTTCACATAAAGAACACACGAAGAATATTTAGTGTGAAGTTGGATAACAATGCCAGTCTGCTTTTAGGTCTCTGGAGGCCAGCAGAGGATTATATTACAAACTGCCCTTCAGTCTTTGCTTCTAAAGAAGCTGAGTTAAAAGGAGACTTTTTAATGCTTAATTCTTAAAAATATTTCTTCAATAATATGTCGGATGGCCTGGATATCAATTTTAATGGCATTATGCCTGATGTACATTGTTTTCTCTGAGATGAAAAGCTGAATAGCATGACTCTGAATGGTGTCCAGGTGCAGCAACACCTTCTTGTATTGCATTCAAATTCCTGACTATGCACTAGGACTGCAATTAATTCAGAATAAGGTTTGGCATAAAACACCATAATTTGGCTCTAAAGGAGCCCAGCTTAGCTTAGCTGTGATTAGCTTATGAATGTTTCTGTACTGTTAGTGATTGACAGGAGTCCCGCAGACTTCATACTACAAATAAGTACGATTTATCCGTTAATGAAAGTCGCTTTTTTATTTCTAGGCATGTTAAAATAAAAGAAGCCACACTGCAAATCCATTGTTGTTTTTTTTAAATGCTTAAGCTTGTTAATTACTGTACAAGTAGTATTCATCTGTATTGTAAGCCACTGTTGTCTCTGCATATGTACATGTTTCTTTTCATTTGTGGGTACTTATGAGATGAGGTTATAAAGATCTTTTGCGGAAATGTCTGAGCAGTAGTGTATACAGAAATTGGTCATTTGTTAGGCATGAGTTCCTGTGCCTCAAAGTGTCTTGTGACAGATGTCAAACACATTGAGATATTTAGATATCTCAATCTCAATATTTATCAAAGCTAAAAAGACTGCACTTCTGCAGAAACTAGTTTTCTGTTCCTAGTGTATTGTAGAATGTACAAGTTTGGGACTTTCTTGGTGGGATTTTCGGAAGTTTTAGACTCTGGCACTCATCTAAAACAGGTGATCTTGCGTGCTTAATTCTGAAGTTCCTTGAAAAGTCATACTTGTTGTCTTAATGGCTACCTGCAGTTCAACTTAATATGCTCTGCTTCAATTATGTTCTGCAGAGGCCTGAGGGAAGCTGGAAAGGAAGCAAACTTGTTTCTCTTTGAGAGAAAGGGAATTCATTGGTACTAGAATCTTGATTTTTGTAAGTTTTTGCCTAAATTTCTCTCTTTGGGACTGTCATCCATATTTTTGCTTTGTATCCTTCTGCCTTCCATGCTTTACATTTTTTTATTGTGCTTGGTGAAACTCGCTGCTGTGTAGATCATCAGGCAATCTTTCCATTTTCACTAAGGCCTTCTGTGAAGTATCTTTTCTGTCTTTCCAAGTGTCACCTACTCTAATACCTTAAATTGTTCTGACCAGTCTTCAAAGCCAGGAAAGAGTTACAAAAACCTCTGTATATGGAAACCCTTTGCAGGTATTTTATTTAAAATGAAAAGGACATCTCCTAATGTTAAAACACAGGTGTAGAACTCTGGTTTCTGAACATACGGCTGGTTTAGTTATCAGGTAGCCCCTCTGAGCTGAAGTAGCACAAATGAATGGATTTTTCATCTGCGAATGGCAGAGAGAAAGGAGGAAAGAATCCTGAGTGGACAGAAATCAATTTCTACTTGCTGATCCCCTTTGGCTTGTGATTCTTTAAGTCATTCACTGATGCCATAAATTAGAGCAACATGAAGAGTCCAGAATAAACCAGGGCAGCCTGCTTCCGAAGGAGCGTTCAAGCTTCTGTGTATGACACAAGTCCATTCTCTCACTTCCACACTGAGTGGAGCTCTGGCACAGAAGGGAGGACCTTTCCCTGTTCTCTCACTTTGTTCTGATAATCTTAGGTGTCAGAAATACAAGAGCATAATTATTTTGTAGGCACTTAATATTCTTTTGATATACTTTCTGTATTTGATTTTCTAACTAGCTAGTCTTTTTATCAAATGTCCTAGCTGTGTTTCCCTGATTTTCTTTCTTATTTAATACTCTGACATCTCCAGAGGTCATTAGTAGTAGTAGATGATTTTGATAAACACTTGGAAGCTGTCCAGTTTCTGCATCGCCTTCAGATAAAGCAGTCTTCTTCTGTTTAAAAGTGAGAAGATAATGGAGGACCTCTAAAGTTCCTCCAAAACGTGTGAGAGCAGGCTGAAAACATAAATTAGACTTACAGAAAATACATTCTGCTATCCTTAGTTGTATTAGGTAAGTAGAAGGTAATGCAATCTGGTCATGAACCAACGACCAGAAATGAAAAGGACCAGATCTTCTCTCATCTTGTCTATTGCTCTGGAGTCAGAATCTTGCTATTCCACGCACTGCATTGTTTCTCTCTGGTGGCTTAGTCTTGGAGGAAAGATGTACTCTAAGTCTGTATGAATTGAAGTTTGATTCCTTATTCAATAGATAGTCTTTATTTTTCCAAGTACTTATTGCAGATCATTATCTTTTGTGCTATTTTCATCTTTTGGGAAGCCATTTTCATGTAACAAATAATGAGAGATTAATATTAATTACACAAGCTTTGGGAAAACAATCTTCAGAAAGCAGGTGAAATTATTCAAGACGCTTATTAAAGTGGGCCTATCTTTCTATAGCTATTTTGAATACTTGTTTCATATTTTACATTCCCACTGTGGTCAAGATTTAGGCACGATAATTGCTATCCTACTAGAAATCTACTACATTTTGCAGTGGATATTTGTACCATAATGATGGTAATGCAAGCCACGTCTTAATTTTCAAACAGATTGTGTAAGGGAATAATTCATCTGCTGCAGGCTAAAATTTTGGTGCAGATCTCTGGGTGCCTTACAAACAAGACAGGTGTAAAGACTTCAAATGCTGAATCCTAATCAAACTTGATTTTAATGAAAATATCTTTAAGAGAAAAGTGAAAGTATGTAATTGACCTGTCTTTGTTCATCTGAATGTGATTGAGAAGAGAAATTGAATAATAACCAACAGAGGCATCACTTAAGAATACAGAAACTGCTACTGTCAAATATGCAAACACAGAGGGGAAGGAAAAGCCTCCAACTGCTCTTTGATTTCAACTGAGATGCATTACATTTATAGATACCCAGCAATTCTGAGTATGTTTAAAAGTGTTGTCAGTATAATAAAAATATACGTTCTTACTACAGTTCTGGATGTCAGGAATGGTTGGGAATGAGTCTGACTGGAATAACAAATTGTCACTAGTCAGGCTTTCACTGGATGTTGGTGGGCACCAAGCCTGTTATGCCACAGGAAATTTTCACTGTAAATGTGTTAAGGAGCTTTGAGTCTGCCTGGCTTGTTGAGTCTATTGCACACACAGTAGTGGGCTCTGCTTTCCAAAAAGGGCCATGAGGGCATGCAGGCCAGAGTTCTGTTTGTAAAACAAGGAATTCAACCCAGAAGCAGTAAGTACCCAGCATTCTGGAAAAATAAAGTTGCAACAGGAACCAGTGTTGGAAGAAAACTGGGCTAATCACTAGGTTTTGTCTGTTGAAGGTGGGGCCCAGTTCTGCTCTTCCCATCCCAACTATAAACCGTTAGCTTTGAATAGTCTCAATACAACTGGGTGCAATATATGCATTTCTTAGTCTGTTTTCTGCAGAAACGATGCCTTGTTATGTTTAACAAAATGAACAATAATGCCAAATAATTTGATAGCCAGAAGAAGCTAAAAATCTGTCAGGGACAATAAATACTATCTGTAGATTCATTAGGTAGAAGCCACTGGATCTTGACTTGAGCAATACTTAGTGCATACCAGTAAATGAATGAAATGTTAGCTTCAGAGTAAACAAGGGATGAAGTTTTTAAACTTGAAAGAGGGTAGGTTTAGATTAGATTCATTAATGAGGGTTTTTTTTTGTGATCAGAGTGTCGGACAGTGGAACATGTTGCCTAGAGTAGTTATGGGTACTCCATCACTGGAATTGTTCAAGTCTGGTTGGATTAGGGACATTAGGGATGGGGGATTAGGACAGCCTGATTGTGGCAGGGAGGTTGGACCAGATGATCTTTAAAGGTCCCTTCCAGCCCAAACCATTCTGTGATTGTAAATGAGAGAAAGAGTTTAGGTTTCTAAGGGAGGGAATGAGCCTCTTGCTATATTAAATACAATACGGTTATCTTGGCGAATAATAAGGCTAGAAAACAAAATGTTGTATTGCAAAGTTAATATATCAGGCAATTAAAACCACAAATCAGTACTTCAGGAGAAATAATCCACCATAAAATCAATTTTATCACTGTGAGAAGCCAGATCATTATTTTTTTCCAACTTTGATTTTAAAAAGAGAAATCCCATTTGTCCTGGGAGGTAGAACTGTAGTTCTTAAGAGATTGTAGCTGCCATATTTGGCTTCACATAGCTCATGCAATGCTGCAGAAAGGATGTGATCAATACGATATAGTACAGAATTCTTGTAAGGATTTAACTAGTTTATTTTGATTAAACGTGCCAGCTACAAGGCAGTGACAACAATTTCTGCCATATGTAAACAGAACAATTTTGTAATCAATTTATTGACTGTTGTTACTGATGGAAAAGCTTTACGATCAGCGCAATATGTTCAAATCATCCCTTTTTCTTCCAAAAAACCCACTGCCACCAACAACAAAAACACAGACCAGCAGGCACAGGCTGTGGAGACCGTGAAGAGTCCTGTTGTGCAAGCTAGTCAATAAAGAATTACAGTCATCTAATCCTGAAGAAAGACAAAAGTGTAAATAGCCTTTTGAAAGGCTTCTTGAGTTGGAAATGACAACTACTTGGCAATAGCCTTTTCAAATGGTCTGGAGATGTTCTTGTAATGGAGATGAAATACTCCTGTGTTCTAACATGATTTTTAAATGTTTCCAGCTGCTAAAGAAACCATTTGATTGCAAATGAGAAAAATATATGGTGGAGAAATAACCTCCTTTGAGATTTACAGCCAGGAGGCAGCATGACTGCTTTGTCCAAGGAAAGTTTGACACAGGAGATTGAAAATTCACCAAAAATTGTACACCAGACATTATCCAGTCTGCATTTGTTTAGTGGGTAAGCTTACACACAGCTTCTTGACACAATTACAGCTCTTTAGGTCACAATGCAATATCTATACAGCATTCATGATGTGGGACTATGTTTTTCTTAGGGTGCAGAAAGACTTACCGTATCTTCCACAGTGAGCCCGGTCAGTCTGCCATCTTTGTTCTCTACAGACCTTTGTGCCAAACTCCTGGACAACTTAAACTCATTATTGCTGATTTTTATTTTAACCTTTTTTTAGGACTTAAGAGAGTTTCTCTTAATATGTTGTTAGTAATGATGTTTTCCATTTCATACACGCAAGATTTTAGAAGTGTAATGCTGTCTGATAGAACAATAAGGTCTCTTGCGACCACAGTAAGAATTTGACACTTGCAGTCCTGTGAAAGAGGAAAACCACGTCTTTTTTCTTTTATTGTTAATTTCAAAACAAAAGTTTTGAAAGAAAACTATTAGTAAGAATGACTTAAGCTCTGCAGTATTCTATTACTGAGCCTGTTAGTAAAAAATCTGAGGTAGCTCTTGAAACTGCATAGTTACAAGATCAGTCTGGAGGTTTACATTGACTCAAAAAGCAAGACTGATTCTCTTGTAATTCCAGTTAGATTATTTACTGCAGAAATTCTGAGTTTTCTGAAGGTTGATATTAAATCAAGTGACTGCTTTGTTCCTTTATATAATTTTAAAGGGCTCTTTTAATTGTTGAATCTTTTCTCCTTGAAATGGATACTTATACGCTCGTAAATCACCACATTTCCTAAAATTACTCTGTAGCTGCCCTCAAGTTTATAAGATTGGAAGTACAAAAAAAATGAAGTGTTTTAAAGCTCTGTATTTTTCAACTTGCTTGCCTTGTGTATCTGAGCTCCTTCTGAATGGTTGTGTTCCCTGGTTTGGCAGTTGTTGGTCTCATGCATGTCTTGTGGGACTCTCTTCTAAATGCTTTTAAGGGGATGCCTAGTAATAGGAGCAGTAGTGCTGGAACTGCACCCAAGCACATGCACCAAAGGATTACTGAGTGGAGACTGAAATAAATAAGTTTGGGATGTGCATGATCTCTTGTGAGAAGTGTCAAAAATAAGTAGTAGAAGTATGTGCTTAGTTCCTATGTCTGGTTACGAGAATGCAAGACTTGCACTGGAGAGTGAACAAAGGAGGGGATTACATGCGCTGTTATCTAACACAGGCCCATTCCTCTGTTTCTTTACTTACAGTGCTTGCTGTCTGAACACGAATGTATTCTTGCAAGGAAGAGTTTAGAACCTGTGGTCACATCAAGCTGTTTTCATGCTTCTGTAGGCATCAGAAGACAGATCTAAATGCAATTAAGCATGCGCTTGAATTTCCTATTAACTCCTTAAGGTGCTGTTTGCACTAAGAGGCAAATCTGAGCATTCAAGTGAATTATGTGATAATCTTCTAGAGAGGAGGACGGGCTTGTTTCAAAAGATACAAGGCAGCTATGGATATTAGAAGTGCTTGATTCCAAGCGTTGCATTTTATGTAAGAAGCAAATATTCTCAGGGTCTTTTCTTTTTTCTTTAGATTTATCTTATGTTCTAAGAAATTGAAGTAGAGATACAAAGATGCTCTTTGAAGTTAAACTTCGTAATTTTTAATCAGTGCCCTGTTTCAATAAATTTGGAAAAAATAGATAGATAAAATAGATTTCCACTGACTTCTTTCAGGGGCAGGTAAGAGGAGAACAGCATCTTTGCCTCGATCAGAAAGCAGTCCTCTCCAAAGCTGGGAAACGATGTTGCAGGGATGAGAGCCGTGGGAGAAAGGTGTGGCTGAGACTGCCAGAGGTGTGAGACGCGAATTCTGGCAGGGAAATGAGACAGTTGTTGCAGCTTCAATGTTCAAGTAGAAGTAGGAGCTAAGCAATAAGGCTGAGACAGGGCAAATATTTCAAGAGAATGAAATGCATAGAAAGTTACTGGAGAAGGAAGACCAGTGAGAAATGGAGAGTGATGGTACAACTGATAAGAAATAGAGACTAAATAGGATTGCAATATTTCGGATGAAGTTACTCTTCTTGAAAATAACTGAAGTAATTAAAGAACTCTGTTATATATACAGGTGAAGCAATGGTAGGAGATGTGAAGAAATACAGAGGAAAAACCTTTTTCTTAAGCAGAAAGTTTATCTAGAAAACAGTTTAAAATCCAAAACTTCGTAGTAACTTTGGCGTATATTTGTACAACTCTTCAGTTGCCTATTTGCTTTTATAAAAATGTATATGTTTATAAGAAGATGGTTATAAAACTAACACTAGCAGATGCTATGAAAAAGAGCACGGATAGCACTGTAGAAACAATTGGTAAATATCTTTTGAAAGCTAATGCCATTAATGATTTTTTCTTGTTTAAAGACTACATGGTGAGCTAGGCTAGATAAACATTTGTTGCTTTCAAAATGTTTTTCTCACATCAAGTAGCAGTTTTTCCTTTAAGATGTGGCTGTATAATCAGTCTGTTGTATTTTCATGAGAGCCTGAGATTAACTTGATGGCTTCTTATTCTTGTGCTTCTTCAGTTTTGTAAATTGGTGGTCTTATGGTAGTTTGGCTTGCTTGTTTTTATTTTATTTTTGTTCAGATTGAGTTTTTATGGAGTTACCACCCTAATTTTGATATGGAAAAACGTACTGCTTTTATGGAAACCAGTTCATCTGCCCCCATTTGCTTGGAGTAGATTAAGTAACACCAAGCGGTATGACTTGAATTGTCCGTGTACGTGTATGGTCATGTCATTGTGATGTAAGGAGATATTTTAATTAAAAAAATTCTTTGCTTATATTGATATAATTTCTGTGACAAGATCATCTCTAAATAGTTAAAATACATTTAGGAAGTTTAATGTGTATAAAAATCTGAAATTTTAAAAGAGATGAAGAATATTAATAATAAAGTATTTTTATAGTTTGAAATTTTCAGAGATTGTCTTTTTAGGCTGAATTTGGAAGTTTTTCATCGTTAATGTGATGACTGAGAAGAATTTTTTAGAAGTCTAATCTATAAGAAGTTCTGATAGGCTTTTTTTTTAAAATTACATGCAATTTATTGGAATATAGGTATTTTGCAATGAGGAGTAGGAGATTATGAAAACACATGGGTCAGAACAAAAAAAATCCTTGCTGTTACTGCTATTTCAGAACCAGAACTGTATGAGGACTTGATCTAAAGCCATCCCTTATGTGAAGAGAATGGTAAATTTTAGAATCTGTGGAAACAATGGTTTCTAAATGTTTTTGCACAAAGGAGAGAGAAGCAAAACCTCAGTGCCTTGGAGTAAGAATGTAAAGTTTTGTCTTTTTCTAAAGCTCTGTAAGGAATGCCTTAGGCAAGGCATTGTGGTGGTAGTACTCCAGCTTTGAAAAGTCTGAAGAGCCTTAGTCCTTCCAATGTGAGTTATAACTGGAAGCACTCAATTCAGTGTGGGATCTCAGTTTTACATTTTTTTTTTAGTAAGCATCAATGCCCATATTTTCCTACTAAAGTATAGGAAGAAAGATCCGAATTTTGCAATGAATAGAAATTTATGTTTGGCTTATTCACCTCTCCTTTTTTGAAAATAAAAGGAATTCATCTTGCAGAGGAGTGCTGTCTTGACCTCCATCGTGACAGATTCAAAAAGGTGTGGCAGTGCCAAGCAGCAAAGCAGAGTTTGTAGAAGCTATGGCTTCCCCTGAGTCCACGTAAGCATGGGAGCTGCAGGATGGACATCTTTGGTGTTGGGAAGCTGGAGGAGAAAACTGAACTGTGTCATGCAGGTTAATCTATGTCTGTAGTCAGTTACTGCAGTTCTCTGCTCATGGTCTGGGTGCCTTCTCCCGGAATGCAGATGTCAGTGCTATTTGCACCTTACTTCATGTTGCTGACAAGCAAATTCACTACTTGGTTAGGGCTGTTAATCACTACTTTTGGGAAATAGTTCATATATATTTATCTTGTAGAGTAGTACCTAAGTACTACATTATGGATTTATACCATTCTCTTTCTCTCTTGTCCTCTGGACAGTAGGGAGAGCTTCAAAAAAAGTAAGGGTAACCTCAGGTAAAGGAGGGAATAGAGGTGTCCTGGAACTTTTGTGAGCTCTCTAACTGCTGAGCTATTAGATGTAGAAAGAGTCCTTTCTATAACTATTAACAAAAGACAGATGCACCCTTAGTGGTTTATCATGGAAAGGCCTCAGAGTTGGAAGTTCAGCGCGGAGGCAGCTGTTTTCCTGCAGTGAGAATTGTTCACCTGGCGTCTGGAGCCTTAAGACACAGCTCCGGTATTGTGTGAATCTCATCCCTCCTTAACCCTCCTTTGGCACTTCACAGGAGCCCTGGCACCTAACTGGGCACTGGGGATTGTTTTAAGGCTTTGACTCTGAGTTAAGCGTTGTGTCATTGTGCAAAAACTTTTATGTGAGTTCTGTTCCGAAGTCTCATGAGCATTTTTGAAAATACTTAATTTTCTTTTTCTAAGCCTGATTTTCAAAGGTGATACAGGAGCCTCTGCTGAAAAGGGGCTTGAACTTCATGATCTACAGACAATCAGCACTGTCTGAAAAAATAATTCTCAGGCTTTACTTCCATGGAACTCAGTATGTGGTATTACATCTTGAAATGAATGACCTCTTCAAGTAGTCTTTATTCTGATCTTCCCATTTCATATACTGTAGCAATGCCTTTGAGAATAATCCAGATAAGCCACTAGAAAAACTTATTTTCTGAGTGAGAAGTGTCTGTCAGAAAACTGTGAGGAGCACTCCCTAAAGAAAAAAAATGTTTCAGGACATCCATTGTTTTTGCTAAACTTGCATAAACCTTGAGTGATGTTTAAGACAATGAGTGGCTCTCCTTGACTGGAAAACCTGAGATTTTCAAAGCTCACTCACACTTTTATCCAGATTTCACCATACTGGGTGTCAACGGTTTACGGGCGTTAGGCCCGATTCCGTGACAAAGGGGACGGGGGACCCAAGGGCCCACGTCCTGGGAAAAGGGGAAAGGGGAAATGGGTAGGGAGATGGCCCTGAGAGCAAAGAACAGCGGCAACAATCTGAGGAGAAACAAACTAATTTACTAAATAAAATATCGGAATGCAAAACAACACACTATAATACAATATAATCACAATTTAAGCTGATAAATCCAATACAGAGAGAGAGAATGTCCCAAAATCAAGGTAGGCCTTACTCTACTACCGACGATAAGACGGCTGGAGAGCGAGGTGCTGCCAGGACGAGAGACGGCGGAAAAAGGGACGAGGTCTCGTGATCTGCAAGTTTTTATACTGCGAGCTTCTATCTTTTCCCTCCGGCTGGAAAATGGTAACAAAGGAGCAAAGTACCGTGGGGACTGTAGTAGTCCTTCTCTTCTGAGAACTAGGTATGTCCACTACATGATGTTATGATGTGGAATACCAATAACCGAAAATCACAAAACCATGACACTGGGTCAAGAAATGCTTTTTAGATGCATAAGGTAGTCCATAGTAACTTAATGTGAGGGCTCTGACTATGGTGTAGTTTCATCCGTTTTCTTAGCAAAGCTGAGAACTCTAGTTGAGGTGGATGCAAGTGATCAGTTTACAGTTACTTTTACCTGTGTGGAGCAATTAAAAAAACTTAAAAAGCTGGAAAAAATAGCAGAATGAGTGATTTATTGTGATTACCATATGTTAGAAACTTGGTTTTTTATTTATCTGTTTTCCAGTAAGTCCTTTTCTCCCTTTATGAACACTAAAGCTCACTATTTTTTCCTCTAGAGATCTTCCCAAGGTTCCAGCACAGAATGCATTTCCATCTACTTGTAGCTTCTTTAATGGTACATGGAAATTTTACCCAGGAGATGACTTTTTCCTTCCTGGGGTTGTATAACAGTTATTATTCTATCCTGTATTTATTTAAGCATGCAACAGGAGAGGGGTAAAGCATCTGAATCCCTTTATATGGAGAAATAACTTCAGAAAACTGTGAGATCATGCAGTGTAATTCAACCCAGTAATAATTTAAAGCGTAAATATAGAATCAAGTAATATGGAAGGCATTTAAGTTCAGTATCAAAACATCCACTGGTCTGAATGCTGACACTTTTTTAGAAACAACATGATTCAGAATTACCTGTGAAAGTCTGGAACATAATCCTCTTAATGCATAAGAGGTGGTTGCAGCACACCACTGGGTTAATATCCAGCTCAGCAATTTCTTTCTGTCCCTCTGAGCGCTCGAGGAGCAGAAAACTTGACAAAGAGCAGCTCACACATAACACAGTCCCTTAGTACAAGTCTCCAGTTCAGCTTAACCTGGGCTGCAAATGTACCTGCTGCAGCTACTCAGTATCTTCATCTTGCTAAATTGATACAGAGTGCCAAAGTAATTCTTAGTGTACATTACTTAAGATCTGATTGCACCTCATTAGCTGAATGCAGAAGACACCAATCTGCGGGCCTGACAACAGTTAGTCTGTGGTAAGGTGCTCCAGTTGGCAACATGCTAGATGACTTGCTTTTTTGACTTGTACTGTAAATGCAAGGATCTGGATTTAAACTGTTTGCAGATGTGAAAAGCCCATTGTTCAGGTCTCTGTAAGAGGAACACAGCTCTGGATTTTCTACTCCTTTACTCCGTTTTCACATGATCTCAGGTATGTCTAGTTCGGAGTGCGTTCAGGACATAATGTCAGTCTCCACTTTCTTTTCTGTATTTGAAAAGAACCCCAAAACTGCAGTGGGTAGAAGAAGATCTCGGACATCCTGATATGCTCACTGCTGGGTTTGCATGATGACTACTGTGTTTTCTGGGTATGAATTTTGCTATTTGTTAATGAAGGTCAGGATCATTCATACCTTGTAGTATTTTGACTTATTAAACAGAGCAGTCTACAGTAGGAATTTGCCAAGTATGATCGTGCAATATTTGTAAGTGGCTTGCAATTAGTTTTGCCAAGTAAATTGCAACGGCCATGTTGATTTTGGCTGTACTCTATAACCTGCCGGATCACCTAAGCTGTAGTAGTTGTAAGCTCTCCCTGAGTTGCCCTGGAACTTGTGTGAGGGCATGTGCTCCAGGAACTGCAGCTGTCTGATGCTTGGAGCCTGCAGCTTTAAGGCTGTTTGTTCCTGATGCCAAAAGATCCTCCAAACCACTCATCTGTAAGGCAGAGAGGTAGGGGTGGAAACGGTTTCTCCCCATACCTTTAGAAGTAAAGAGTTACCACATTGCCAGCGTCAGCATACCTTTGAAAAACAAAATTGGCATGTGGTTTTGGAACACTCTGTGCTTCCTAACCTGCTGGTGAATGGGCCTTCTTTAAGTAAAACGTGGAGGAATTCTGCATGCACTACCAGGCTGTGGAACTTCATCTCCTAAGAGCAAGCCTGAGAGTGATAGGGAAGGAGTAATTCTTTTCCTAATGAAAATACAGAGGTGTGCATGAGATAGTCCATAAGAAATTGCTCCTTCTCAAGCTAAAGCAGAGTTGCAGATTTTCTTTTTGTCTCTTCTTAGAGTCTAGAACTGTGGTCCATGATTAGAATTGTCTGAAACACCTTGGTAAATGATGAAATGTAAATGCACATCTTGGATGCCAATGGTATTGTGGTCCCATTTGCTAATCTACGATGCTTGTTGAGGAGACTACAAAAATTTACTAATTGTCTTTGCAACATGTGAAAAATATATTACTGCTGGTAGGTTGCATGGCACTTTGAACTGCACTGCAATCCAAATTCTTTCTGGAAACCCTGTTGCTAATTACTCTTTCCCCCAGTGTTTGCAAGGGTGTTTTTATTTATTTATTTTTCCTCAGAATGCCCATTGATCGCTGTTACTCTACTTAGACACATGCAGTGCAAACACAGAACTCCTTGCCTTGCTTGGTTGAGCTGGCATTGCAGTTTGTGAACTGCTTGCATTGAGAACCTTCTGGGACAAAGAAAGTGGCAGTGGCCAAACACTGAACTAAAAACTGAAATTAAAAGATTAAGAACAGCCTTGCATAATGTGGAAATAGCTGCACAATATACTACATGCACAGTAGAATAACGTATACAACTTCTTGGAAATAAAGGTAATACCATTCCAATTCACAATGAAATTAAAACAAAATTCCTCCGTAACAAAAAGCAAATCTGTGACAGGACTGAGTCAAGATTGAAGTTTTGAAATGATGTAGGTTCATGCAGGAGTCTTCTCTCCTTTCCCTGTTGACCAGGCAGGGTTCATGGGCAACAGACCTAGTGGGTTACACAGACAACTTGTCTTTGAATGTCACAAGCAGATGGCACCTACTTTGTGACTTGACAGGCTCACAGCCTGTTTGGATGTGTTAGACCAACAGTGGCATGCTTCAGAGCTAGCTTCCTAAAAGGTGGTGGTGGTTTTTTTTTTTCTTCTTAAAGTTTGAGGTTAACCACAATGTTATTTCATTAACCAACTAATTTTGTTCTGTATGCTGTCCTAGAGGTAAGGCATGCTATTGTCAGGTAGAATTTTATTCCAACAGCAGAGCAACTTTGGGTTGGACTCGTGAAAAGGGGATAACAGCTTTCAGATATTGCGTTCTAGTGAATAGCTGGCTATTATTCAGTGTTTACCTATTGCAAAAGTTTGATGAATAGCTGGAAAGCTAATTATTGACTTTCTGTATTTGTGAATCATAGTGCTTCAGAAAGTGCAGACTACTGAATACCACAGTCAAATTTCTGTGAGTATTCACTTAAATTTAGAAATAAATTTACTTCAGCCAAGTATGTCCTCATTTACTCATTTGCCCTTAGTGGCTTTTTGCCACCACTTAAGCATCTGTTTGGAAGGTACACAAAATGTAAATTCAAGACAGTTGAAAACCAAGAAGCAGCTGTATAAAACCTTACATACATTTATTTCTACTATCGCTCGTTACTTTAACGCATTTGGGAAAGAACCAGGATTCTTAGAAAGCTGACGGGTGTCATGCTGAAGTGGGTCCTGGTATGGCTAACTTCTCTGAATGTGCTGCTGTGGATGCTATGCTGTGACAAGTTTGAGGTGGATCGCCTCAACTTCTTGCAACTGTATGTTAAGTCATGCTGTTTGAAACCCTGGGCATGGAGCTCTGACTAGCTGGGGCTGTTCCCATTGGGACTTTGTGGCTTAGATGACTAGGCCTGTCTTTTAAAATGGAACACTGCATTGTAAAAACTGAAATAAAAAAAAAGAGGAAAGAGGAGAGGGAGAAAAGATGTTAGTGTAGAGTGAGGGCTACGAGCAGGTCTGTCACCCTGAGGCCTGCTGCTCCCCTGGATTTGCTTCCTCTGAAGCTCAGTCGGGTTGCTGCAGCTGTGCCCATCAGCCTGACAAGAACAGAGCGGTGTTATTTAACTATTTGTGGTCCTTCTGATTTCTTGCTTCCCTGCACCAGCAAAACAAGTACTGTAACTTGGCTTGAGCTTCTTGACAGCTAGTATTGAGAGCAGTAAATAATCCCACATACGTTTCCAGCAAGATGCTTATTTTGAACCAATTTACTGTTTCTTCCATATTCTTGATGGAGAATCTAAACCAACAGAAATAGGTGGTGAACGTTCTGATTAGTGTGTGGATATAGATACACGCACTCACCCACCATACTCTGGGATGAATACAAAATATGTTTTTTTCAAGGCAGCTCAGTTTTCCAACATGGAAATAGCATTGGTACCTTGCCAAATATAATTTTGTGGTAAAAAAGAGCAAGGTGAAATAAAGTGCAGCTGTGTCACTGTCTTGATAACACTTGGAGGCTGAATCAAAACTTTAAAAACTGGGGAGATTAACAAATAAAATCAGACCTCATATTTCAATTCAGGCTTTTTTTTTTTTTCTGAGAAGGAAGCTTCAGTAATTTTGATTTAATGCTATCGTATTTCAGCAAAGTATGAGTGCTGCTCTGAAAGTAATGCCTCCTCCTTCTGCTGGCCCACAGTGTCAGTGGCAGATGTTGATGGGATGGCAGTAGAGGCTGAACCTTCCCACCAATATTCCATTGCATTTTGTTGCCATGCGTCAGATGGGGCTGTCTAACAAAGTGGTGTCTGACATGGAAGTGCAGATGAAGCAAAGGTGTGTCACTGAATTCCTCCGCATGGCAAAATGGCACCTACTGATGTTATCAGTGCTTGCAGAATGTTTCTGGGCACGAAACAAGCAGTGAATGTGAGCACAGCGAGGCGGTGGGTGATGCGTTTCAGCAGTGACAACAGTGACAGTGTGTCACCTCTGCTGGTGCACATTGTTACGAGCGTGCCATGCAGGCTTGTGTTCATGGCTAGTGAAAATGCATAGCTAATGGTGGAGACTGTGTTAAAAAAGAGGGTTTTCTAACTGAGAATATCCTCTATCAAGTAATGTCATTGTGCTCTTTGTACCTGCTGTAGTTTCCATGCAAATCAACAGGAGGTGTTACTTTTGAAGCAACCTATGTATTTAATAATATGTCACGTAAAGCATGTGACTACTTTCATTATTTGTTAGCTGTATGCTTTCCCAAACCTTAGTTCTCCAAAAACTTAATTTGTAGAAAATACACACAACTCCACTGACACTAAGTTTTGTTTTCTGGATATTTTGTTTGCTCATTAGGTCTGAGATGTACATTCTATTAATTACCTGTAGTTAAATGAGGCACACAGATGTTATTCTACCTGATACGGGGAAATACTGAGCAAATCCATTCTTGACCTGTGTCAGTGTGTGGAGTGCAGGGAGTATGTAATTTTGTCTGTAAAAGGATTTTAAGAGCACATGCAGCAATCATTTACATATTCCATTTTTGATTATAAAAAATACACTTAAAATATTTTTTGAAACTTTTTGTGCCGTTTGAGATTTGTTTCTCCCCTCTCCCACATCTAATCCCTGTCTTTATGGAGGCAAACATTTAGGAAGTTGGACTCTTCATGAGAATCTCTCATCCACAAGCCAGAGGACTGCAGAAATATTACTGTGATGATCAGCACATTCATCTGAAGGGGAAAAAAAAAAGCTGAGCTATTTATTTATCTTTAATTATAAGTGGCTAAACAAGGAGAGTAGACTTACAGTTCTTACTGAACTTGAAGAGGCTTATTTGTGCCAGCTAAAAATTAATTAGTAAGGAATTTTCAATTCCAGCATCCTGGGCTGAGTTTGTGATAAAGATGTCCCCGTGGAATAGAGTTATGAGATCAGATTAGAGGGAACATAAACTTTGTCTCATGAAGCTTGTACTTGGTGCGTTGATGCACAGAGCAGGCTGAGCGCTTTTCTTGCATTGGATTCTAAGTGCAAAACCGAACAGCTGGGAGGCCCATCGTGCCAGTGGAAGAGCCCAACATCCTTGAGTGTAAATGGAAGATTCTGAAGTGGAAAAGTATTAATGGCATTTTAAGGCCAGGTATGAAATTGGCGTCTGAGAGTTGTTTGTGAACCTGAGATGATATAGTAGTGTACAGTGTCTGTTTTGGAAGATCATTATGTACTTCTCCCTCTGTCTTTTCTCCTTGAAGCAAAGATGCATGCAGCACTTGCAGTAGAAGTCATATTGCTCATTTCAAACTTTCATCTAGTCATGTTAGATTTTGGCTTTTTTTAATGTGAGGCTAAAAAGTGAAGAGGACTTAAAATTGCACAGTGAAAAGCAATCATGAATAGTAGATAGGGGAAAAAAATATATATAAACTTTTTTGGCTCTCAAAATCCAGGCTTGCCAATTTCAAGTGTTTCCTCCTCAGACAAATTTTGCAATGCTGTGTGGAGGTAGAAAAAAGATAAGAGTGTCTGTGATATGAGTTCAGATGTACATTCAGACAATCAAAAATTCTTAAGAAGAACTGCTACATTATATTTGTGTGTTAGTTTTGACATGAAAAGCCACAGATGTTGGTGAGGAACTTTGAACAACTTTTTGTTCCTGTGAATGTTGTTCACTGATCTTAGAAATGTTTAATGTTACCTTCAATGTATTGTAAAGCTGTAAGTCTCGGTGGATGGGGAACATGGCAGTAGTTTCCACTGGCAAAGGTACCGGGAAAATAATGGTGTAGTGTAAAGGATTATAGGTAACTTGAAGAAAGTAAAATGATATTTGGGTAAGGTTAGTTCTATAAATATTAAATTATTGGCTTAATCTATGTGAATCTGATGCAAATGCTTGCCATCATGCTCAGGTGAGAAAAAGCTGCTAGAGAACATTCGTGTTGATTACTCTGAGTGACTAATGGCAAGTGTACAGAGATGAGATGAGACGTGGTGGAAGCTGCAAAGAGAAACTAGGAAAGGATCTGTGGATGCTTCACTAATGTGCCCATAGGATAACATTCCTGATGGTTGTGGAAAAATATATTCCATTTTATATAATTAAATTGATTTTCACGTTACTCACTGACAGAACTCACTGGAAGATAGTAAAGGTAAAACAACAACAACAACAACAACAAAAAACAACAAAAAAAAAAAACCCAGGAAAACACAAAAACAAACAAACACAAAAACCAGAGCATAAAAGTAGCTGTAAGTGGCAAGTTCAAATGGAAGAGTGCTCTAAGAATCGCAGTTGTTTCTTTTTGCTTTTGCTTTAAAATTCATAATAACTGTGGGGTATTGGGAAGTCTCCCAGTCACAAGATTTAAACCTCAACTAAGACCAAATCTGTGTAGCAAAGAGCTTTCTATTTTGATTAGAAAACCAGTGAGGCAAATATTTGTCTAGTAACAGAATAAAGCATATCTGAATACATTTGTGAGGATATTTTACTTAACTTGTGTTTGCTTTTAAATAACAGCTTTATTTAAAGAAATGAATCTTCCTAGAAGAGGGGAGAAATGCCTTGCCTGTCCCAGTTGATGTAGCATTTATAGGTTTGGAAAGATAAAGATAGAGAGGGTTGTGATCCTGTGTTCCAGGCTTACCAAAGCTGAAATTCGCTAATTTTTGGGGTTTTGAATCAGCAGGAAACAGTCTGATATTTTGGTACTTAATCTGAATAGTTCAAGATGTACCTAGCATCCTGTGGCAAATGAGTTGAAGATAGTTATTTGGCTAACAATCTCGTTCAATTTATTTAAAATTAAAGATGGTTGCAAATGAAATACTAGAAAATCTGCCCTTTAAATCATTTTTTAACTAGACTGAATACTTCTTTAAAATTTCTCTGTTCTTTTTATAGGAAGATGACATGTCAACGTGTTTCTTCCCTCTGGCTTTATTTCACTTATAACTGATAAAGGTTTTGCAAGTTGTACTCTAGTAGCTCTTTGTTTTGCTGTTTGTAGATTTGTTAGACTGGTCTGAAAGGCAGAAGTAGCGTGTTTATTCAGCAGTATGGCTGTGGGCATTGCCATAACCAGCTGTTACTCTTTACAATTCATCCTGCGTATGAGAGTTCATAGGTAGCCACAGAGCAAGAAGCACATTCAGCCAAAGGAGAGGTGAGCACAGCTTGCCTGTGGCTTAAATCCTTGTTTTGGAAGAGCTTCTTATGGCCTTACACAGATGTAGTTCTTAGAATGCTTGTCCTAGATCCAGAACCCTGACTAGGAAAGCTATTTATAATGTTCTAGGAAGGCCTAACTTTTTCATGTCGATATGCAAATGTGTCTGGAAATAGTCTACAGCTCACCATATTGATGGTTCAAACGTGACCAGAAAGCTTTGCCATATCGTAAATGGGTATGGATTGACTTTTGGCTAGACGAATCCCTACCTGGGTCAATTGAAAGAACTCTTTTTTGTGTGTGTGTGTGTGTGTGTGTGTGTGTGCGCTCTATTTGTAGAACTGAAGAAGAAAGAGGAAATATGCAAGACTGACGTTGCTTTTTTAATATGTTCAAAAGGTTTGTTTAAAGTTAAAAATCAAAATAATGTGCATTTTTCAGCATTGTACTTTGAAGTGTATCTACATCTGTTTTTTAACAAGTAAAATATTGAGGTGCAAAAAGCATCTATTAATTTCAGGTCAAATATTGTTTGATTAAAGAAATACTTTTCCCATTGTATTTTTCATCAGAGAAAGCATGAAAGCTGGAGAGAAGAAAAAACAAAACAAAAAACAGAACTGCTTTAGATTTTTGTGCACTATTGAACATGACAGCTCGAATAGCAACTTTAAAAAGAACCCCCCCCCCTTTTTTTTTTTACACTATTATAACTGTCAGTTGTGGATGTTCTCTTCCCTCACTCATCTCCAGGCACAGGGGAAAACCAAACCTTTTCTTACTCTACCTTTGTTCCATTAACACACTCAAACATATTTACTATGGAATTCTTCCAAGGATTTTTTCAGCTTAATACTTGAAACTTCATCTTTCTAGCCCATATAAAAACACATAACATTTTGCAAAAGACAGAGGCTTCACGTGCATATATTTAAAAAAGAAAACAACAAAAAAAAGAAAGTTGTTTTATCCTAGACTTTCAGTATATCTTAGACTTTTTAGTACATCAGTTTTCTTATTCAGATCCCCTTCTCTGTCTCTCACTGTTTCTTAACTCAGGTTAAGAATTGTGTCACTAGGTAACATCAGTTGTGTGGGAACATGGTACAAAAGTAATGCAAAAACCATTCAGATAATGAAGTCAACCTGCATTACATTGGCATCTCATTAATAAAAGCATTTTATTGTCTCCAGGGCAAATGGAAGGGTTAATGTTTTTTGCTTTATATGCTTTTGCTCTAGGAGTAATATTATGTTGTAGAGTGTTAAGTTCTCAAAGAGTAAAGCAGGCAGGAGAATGCTTTCAGCAATGCTGGGCGTACACTAGTTGACCTTTGCACATAGTAGATGGCTTTCCATTTTTCTTTGAAATAAAAGTATTTGTCGTGATACGGCGTTTAAATAAATCAAATGAGGCTTCAAATTATATACAAGCAGAATAATTATTTTACATTAAATTGCAGCTTTCATTTCTGCCTTTCTGGTATAATTCAGTTTTAATGCTCATCTAAACCCTAATGTCTCTGCTGTATATTTGGGCTGCTTGAATTAGCTGATGGTTAATGTAATTTTTTGGTACGTGTTAAATGAAGGAAATCTTTATATGTCTAAGCTAGCTAGAAGATCAAGTTTTGTGACCTGGAGAAAAAGGAGGGAAATCAGAAGGTACAAAAAGCATGGCTCCTTGCCAATGGGGTAGGGTGCTGGGGAAAGCTTCCCACCTGCTGTTCAGAATGTGTTCTTCGATTGCTGGGCTGTGATGAAGTGGGAAAACTTGCCCATGTTTCAGAAGGTAGTGTGTCAGAAGGCATCGTTAATGGTGAAGTGAAGTACACAACTATCTAGCATCACGAGTTTTGAAAGGGAAGTGTGGCAGTGCTCTAGTAGATATTATGAATCGTTGACTGTGGCTACGTGTCAGCGTAGTCAGGCTGTACGTGTCAGGCTGTTCTTCACGTACCTCAGATATGTAGGTATCATCTTTCTTTCCACATACTTAGGAGAAGTAAATCTCAGAGAATATTATTTGGCCATGTTTTAGATTGGTGCAAATATGTACTTCGGTTAAACTTTATCCTCCTGTACGTGCATTAGTTCCTAGAAAGTATCTTATTAGTGACAAGTTAAATCACAGCAATAGAAGATAACTTGTTGTTTTCCTATTCAGAGTGATTTAGATGTCTGAACTTCTAATCTAATACGCTTTTCTCGGCTAGTACAAATTTCCTCAATGATTTTGAGTGAAAGTGAGCTTTCCAAGTACATGTGAACTTTCAAATACATTTAGATCCTGCCAGTGAGCCAAATAAATCAGAATGGTTCTTTCAGGTAAGATATCCTGAAGGGGGTTACTGACAGGCTCTGCTGGGAGGATGACAGACACATGAAGGAATATGACCAAGGAACAGTTTAACGGTAATTATAATATTTCTTCTAAATGAGAAGTGGTTCTTTCTCTTTGCTTTAATTTGTGTGTAACCTACAAATGCTTCTAGGGAAACACTTTGTTTTGTTTTGCAACAAAGAATACGAGATATGAGTCTGCTATAAAGGAGGAACGAGGTAATAAACACTGCATTTGAGAGAACAACTGTTCAGTAAAAATACAATTAAGAACAAAGTACTGAAGGAAGAGTTGATTAAAAACCAGCCACCCTTTCTTTGGATAGAGAATGATCCAAGATTTCAGAAATGATGCCTCACTGTTTCACTAGAAGAACTTCCATTTTCTTGAGAAGAAAAATGTATCTTTAGATCTGATTTTGCTCTTCAGTGTTTCCCTTCATGTCTCCAGAGAATATGGCCAGGCTGAATTGCTCCTCTAATTTGATTAGATTACCTTTGTGGGAGGAAGAGGTTGTCTGCAATTGTATGAAATGTGAGAACAGTGTTCATTTTGCTAAAGGAAAATATGCTGTTGTTTTTTTTTTTAACCAATCACAGAAAAACAGCAGCAAAGACATACTGAGGAAGACAGACTTCTCTTGGACTTTTGCCTTAATTCATTCCCAAAGTATTGAATTTTTAAGAACTGGCCTCTGCTGTTGCTGCTTACTCTTTACATACAGGGCGTGCTGATTGTGGATGTGGCGCCAAGCGTTAATTGATATGTTCTATGCTTCTCTACTTCCTTTTCTCAGAGATGGAAAATCCTGTAAGGAATGAATACAAATGGCCTGCTACATACTTGCATGAGTCCAGAACTTGCTCATCTGAACATCTACTGTTTTTTCTTCCATCTGTGACTTTTGCTCTTTCTTCTTTTCCTGAAAAGCCGCTAAAACCACAGATGCAAACTGGTTCAGTGGAAGCAAACGTGCCTTAGTCTTGGCAGCTTGTTGTGCCGGAGGAGCTGGACAGGAAGAATTTGGGGGAATGTCACAAGAGAACAGCAAAGACAGAAAATGCCACCGGCACCAAAATACCTTACTAGTTCTTCCCATGTACCTAAACATGGCTCTGCATCAGTATGCTCTCCACAACTGCTACACTGGAGCTAATAAACTTCCTAGGAAGGTTTGACAATTGCTTTTGACATATTGTGGCCAAAAGTCACTGTAGTGCAGATCCACAGAAGGGAATGCAGGCTACTATGTACTTCTGGATTGGGAATGTACTTTGGCATCCTTATTGAAGTAAGATATTTTAATAGCCCTGTTAGTTATGTAATTTGAGGTACTCAGTCCGGGCCGTCTAATTCAAAATGTGCTTGCGTATTAATGGATCGCCACCACTAAGGCAAAGCAGTGGTGCTCTGCTCTCCTGTGCTGTATGATTTTCCTGCTCGTGTGTGCTGTGTGCCTGTGCCTGTCCTGCCGTCCTTTCGGTGCTGTTGGCTGTGTGCAGTACAGCTGTTCTGCCATGTAGTCTGTCACCCTGGCAGTGTCCTGAAAAAGTGTCTGCATCATCCTAATACCTTGTCTACTCCAGAGTTGCACAAGGTTTGTGTGATTTTTTAATTATTAAAATGTTTAGTTACTGAACATCTATATGGAATCAAGAAGATAAACATGAAGTGTTTGGCAGTGTTTTCCCTTTTTGTTCCACTACTGTTACTTCCGAAAGAATCATTTCTGGGCCACTCTAGCATGTAACATTCCCAGCAATTTCTAGAGCGCTTTTAAATCTAACCAACCCTTTTATCTTCAAGGTTCTCAGCGTACAGAAACTTGATAGATATCTTTGCTGCTATTGCCATCTCGCTTGTTTAAACAGGCTTAGTGATCAAAGTTAATGACCTGTGTTTTGGACTGAGTTGGAAGCTAGACATAAAGACCAAAGATTGAAGAAGACCTTTTCTGTGCCCAGGAAATGTCTCAGCAGAGCACCCGCAGTGAGAGGGGTCTTGAAAGAGATGATGGTTTTCCTCAGTTATATAGAGCATGAGCAAACTGAAAAGCCTTAGCTTTTCCTGGTGAGGTCCTCAGGTTTTTCAGGCACCCTCTGTTCTTATAAAAGAGCAAAGCTGTTCTGTCTCTTTGCTATGTAAGTGCTGTGAAAATATAGATTGTTGCCTCTCCGGGCTTGCTAAAGGGCTGTCCTGCTTTGGCTGGTTCCTACTGCTGGTGACTTGAGAAACTTCAGAGTGCAAACTAATTTTTTTCTCTATAGATTCAGGTGCTTTAGACACTGGTTTACTCCTCTGTGACAACCCTCCCCCCCCCCCCAATTTCTTTTTAAAAACAACAGCTACAACAAAAAGCAAATGGAAGAATCACTTAGTTTTCGAAATGGGAGGAAGGGTACACTAAGTGACAGTTATGTTGTGGGGTAGGTGTATTAAATCTCAGCAGCCTTTAATACATCCAGGGAGGAAAAAAGCCCATGCTTCTTCCTAATTTAAAGTATTTGGAATACTAAAAACAGTCCTGCAAAACACTCACTTGAATAATCCTCACTGTGGCAAGTAGCTTGATTGTTCCTGGTACTGGTGAAAGGCAGTGGTCTGGCAGCTTTGAGGAATGAAGTCCTCTTTTTTTATTAGCTGGGCAGGTTTCCCAACACACACTGCCTGGTCAGCCTGCTTAAACCCTGAAGAGAGAAGGATAAGCTTTCTCTAAGGATAACAGGCATTTCAGTTTCCACAGCTCACATAATTCTTGCTTCTATTTGGAGGCTGCCAATTAGTGAAAAGTGAAGGAAGAGAGTTTGCAGGAAACTGCAACTCTAATCCAACGAACTTGCATCACAGAAGGACCACCTCGCTGCTCTCGGCACATTCCAGCGAAGCCATGCCAAAAGGGCTGTGAGCCGGAGTTAGCAGCACTGCAGTGTAAGGGTGGAACCTTGCCCCAAAGCCTCAAAGTAAGGCACTGGGAGCAAACTGTGCTCCCGCCTCCCTCATTTTCACCTCCAACCCCCTCCCTGCCCACTATCAAGAAGGAGGCAGAGATGTCTTCATTTTTCACCGGCGAAAAATTTCACGGCCTTTTGTGCTCCTGTGCTGGGGCTTCCAGGTCTGCAGTAACTGAATACTTAATTTTCAAGGACAAACACCACTTACTCAATGGACAGATCTGGAAGTCGAGCTCTGATCTCTGCAAATCTATTTGCTTTCTGTAAATGCAGAGTTGTTATTCTAACTAATCAGAAATACCATGTGATTTTTTTGTTTGTTTCTTTTTTTAGATACATGTAGCTGAAACTTCGGGACCTCCAAGTCAACTAATGCAAGACTCTACTTTTACGATAAAAGACTGAATATCAACAATGCAAGGGGTAATCTGATTTGTGGATGCGATCCTGGAGCAAGTATGACATGGTAGGTTTCAGAACTATTTTTGAGCAGGCCCTCTTTGTGAGAGAGCAGTGACATTGGGGCCATGGGGCTGCTCAGGCTGGGTTTGTCCAGGGTTTCCCTGGGAATGCCATCAGGTACCAATGCCAGCAGTGTTGATAGCAGTAGCACAGGACAGCACGTAGGTCCTTGCTGGCAGGAGGTGGCATATCAGCTGCCTGCATGCAGTGTAGCACCACACTGGAAGAGCTGGCACTGGACTAAGTGCTGATATCTTTGGTTCCCATCAGAACCTTCTGTGCAAAAGGTTCTGGGCTCCACAAGATGTGGCCTCTTACACAAGAGGGATGCATCCTTCAGCCTCCTCCTTATGGCAGATGTTACTTGATTTCAAAATGGGGTGAATGGAGCGCATCACTACACCGTGCCACACGAGAATGCTTCCAGAAGTCCGACCCGATGTAGGAGTTTTCTGGTACCTCTCCCATCACCTTTTGTCTTGTGTCAAAGTGCACCTCATTGAAAGGGAGGTATTGTGTGAAACGTGCCTGCGTGGCTGCTGAACGGATGGGTCCTGAGACGCTTAACATGGATGGCATCTTCTGCTGCAGCTCCGGCTGAAACACCAGGGGAGGAGAGGGCCGTGTTTCGAGGCTCTTCCCTCCGGGGTGAGGCCGGAGCCGCGAGCCCCCCGGGCGCGCTGACCGAGCAGGAGGGTCCGGGTTCGGGAGGAGGCCGACCGCTTCCCGCCGCCCCGGGCCGCGGCAGCGCCTCTCCTCCCCCGGGCCCGGCGCGGGGCTCGGCAGGGGCCGGCCGGCCGCCACCTCCTCGGTGCCCACCCGGGGCCCTGCCCGCGGCGCGGGGCCATGGCGGAGGGCGGCGGGGCGCGCGGCTGGCGGCGGGGCGCGGGGAGCGCGGGGGGTGCGGGGGCGGGGGTGCGCGGCTCTCGCTAGCGCTGCTTGTGGTCACAGCCAGGCAAGCTCGCATCCCATCTGGATCGCGCTCGCTCTCTCCCTTCTGCTTTTCTACCATAGAGTTGCGCTGGAAACAGAAGATAGAGGGAGTGTAGGAGCTCGCCATCTCCAAGCGATCTACATTGGGAAAAACATGGAGTCCGCTCCGGCAGCCCCCGATCCAGCAGCCAGTGAGCCGGGCAGCAGCGGCTCCGAGGCGGCCGCCGGCGCCAGGGACACCCCGGTGAACCTGGAGCCCGCCCGGAAAGGCGATGCGCCGGCTCCGGTCCGCAGGCAGAGCTACTCCAGCGGCGGCGGCAGAGGTAGGAGACTTGGGGAGGGGGGAGGGGGCCGGGGGAGTGGGATCGGGGTGGGTGGGAATAGGAAGAGGGGGGCAAGAGAAGGGGGAAATGCGGCGATTTCATCCCCCGGGGTGCCGCTGGCGCTCGTGGCAGCCGCGCACGCACACACGGCGCGCTCCTACCCCCTGCCAAACCTCGCAAACTTTTATCGCTTCTTTTAATTGCGGCGGGAGGAGGGACGGAGGCGATGGAATACGGAGCGGGGCTCGGCGCTCCCCTCGCGCTCCCGTTCGCCGCCCGCGGGGTCCGGATGGGCACCGCGCTCCCGAAATTACATAATTTATAAATATATAAAGCAACAGCCCGAGCGTGGGGAGGCGAGGGAACAAACTTTCAAAGCTGCGGTGTCCTTCCTGCCCCCCGCCCCCCTCCCGGCGCGTCTCCGTTTGACAGTTTCCCAACCGGTGCGCCGCGCCGTGTCGCGAACGGGGGCTCCGCGGTTAAAGGGAGCTCGGCGGTGCGGGGAGGACCCGCTCGCCCTCTGCGTGCCGTCTTCCCTCGATTCGTCGCCGTGCGCCCTATACCCGGCGGCTCCTCGCGGAGCGGGCGCTCTCGCGGCCGCCGTCGTTCCGCGGAGGCGCGCAACTTCGGAGGGGGCTCCGCCGCCGCTCCTCGAGGGGAGCCCCCGGGAGCCCCTCCCCGCCCGGCCCCGGGCCGCTCGCACCGCGCGGGGAGGGGCATCGCGCCCGCCGGAGGGGGAGCGCGCCGGGGGGGCTCGGCTCGGTGCGGAGGGCGGCGAATTAAATAAAGGCGCACGACAACGCCCCGCGGCCGCCGAGCGGGGCGCCGGGAGGTGCGGGCCGAAGGGAGCGGGGCCGTCCTCGGCGGCGGGGCGCGCGCCGCGGGCCGGAACATGGCTGACCATGTGCCGCCGTGTGTTTTACAGTATTTTTCCCCGCTTGGCCACGCCCCCTCCGCGGGCAGCTCCCGCTCGGGGACCCCGCGCGGTGCGGGGCGGCGGGGGGCGGCGGCGCTGCGGGCGGGGCCGGGCCGGGCGTGCGGGGCGCCCGCCGCGCGGTATATTTAGCGCTCGAGAGAGAGGATGTGGCGTGCGAACGCCTTATGTAACGGGGTTAATGAGAAACACCGGAGAAACGGCCTCGCTTCGGCGGGGAGTTCTCCGGGCGCTCGCGGGGCCGGCGGCTGTTACACAACGGGCGGGCGCGGGCAGACGGTGCCGCGGGGCGGCGGGGCCCGGCCCGGAGCCGGCGGAGGGCGCCGCGGGGCGCCCATCAATTATGTAACGCTCGGCCGTCGCTGCCGCCGGGAGCGGCGGGGGCCGGGCGCGCGCAGGACGGCGCCGGGGCGGCCGCGGAGCGGAGGCGCGGGGCCTCGGCGCCGCTGACCCGCTGACCTACATGTCCCCGCTCCCGCGGGGCGCTGCGGGACGGGGCCCCGCTCCGCGCCCCGCGCCGAGCCGCCCGGGCACGGCCGCACGCGAGCGGCGCCGGTTATGTAACGCGCGGCTGCGGCGCGAAGGTCGGCGGCGGAGAAGGCGCGCTGCGTGTACGGCCCCCGGCGGTGTGCGGGGCCGCGGGACGGGGACGCCGGGATGGGGGGGGGGGGAGCGAACGGAAAAAGAAATGTTTGGGTTTTTCGGGTGATGTAATGGAGTTGGCAGAAAATCCAAGCCTACTCCTAGAGTGCAAACAGTAAGAAAATCGGAGCTGGCGTTCTGTGCTAATGTTGCAGAAATTACAGTATTGGAAATAAATTGAGCTACACGCTGTACAGCAGGAGGCTGCGGTACTAAAAACACGAAGGTACAAAACTGGGCAGGAAAACATCATGGTAGTCGCCTTTTAGCCTCCCTGAAATCGGTACTCAATACTGGCCGTGCAGGGTGGTCCCTGCAGACTTGGACCTTTTACTATTGTTATTGTTAATTATTGAAATCAAATTTTACTTCTTGCTTCTTTCACGTGGTTTCCTACAGCAGCAGCATGACCTTACTATGTGCCTGGTACAGGTGAATGTATTTTTAGAGCAGCTGCCTGGAAGCTTGTATGTTCAAGTGTGCACAGGTGTAGGAATTTTCCCACTTGGGCCATGGTTCTGCAGCACGATCCGAGCCGGCAGCGCCGGGCTCTGGGGCGGCATGCAGGGAGGAGTGGTACCATCAGCGCAGCTCCATGTGCACGCAGCTGTCTGTCTGCAGGAATCCTCGCTTGACTCAGCAAACCCTTCAAAGCAGTAGAAATGTTTGGTTTATGCCCCTTATTTTCTTTCGTGGTTGTGTCTGCTGCAAAGCTGTTTTAATACTTCAACATTTGTGACAGCCGGCTTATCTGCAAGGAGGGAAAAAAGTGAGGAAAGAGCTATTGGTGAAGAGCAGACGGGGACAGTTTGCCGTAGACTAAATTCTTCAATGCAGCTGTTGTTACTCTTACGCTAGCATTTCAGAGAACCCAGCTCCCTGGTACGCATACAGGAATGCCACGTCCCCTTGTGCCTGTTTCTTATTTTGCTGAGGTTGTGTTGTTTGTGTCACTGTGTGCAATGCTGAACTGAAAACATAAATTCAGGAGTTATCAAAAGCATCTTTCAAACTGAGAACGATTACCTGGTTTACCTGGGATACGGGAGCACGTGTGTATGCCGGTACGCTGCAGAAAATGTATTTCGGTCTGATATCAGAACTGATTGTTGGAAAGGTGACAACGTATGCGGAAAAAGCAGGAAACTATTGGAAAAGCCTGTTTTCTCCTCCAAAGGATGCCATTACTGTTGACACTAATTGTAAGGGTTCCCCTAAGAGCAGTTACTGTGCAGCAGTTCAATCTCAGCCTGTGTGCGCGTTCCCACTGGGGCTGTAGTTCCCCGTGGCGAGCAGGGACGATGCTTGGCCCAGTGGCTGTGGCCCCAGCCCGAGGCTGTGAGTGCTGTGCATTGTCCTCTGTGGGCCCGGTGGCCGTGCAGCTCTCCCCAGGCTTAAGGCCTAATGTTCTACCCATCTACTTTAAAGTAGGCATAATTGAATAAGCTGTGTTCTAATACAGAACGATTGTCTCATAAAAAATGAGAAGTATGTAAAAGCTTTCTAATCTGATCAAAATGCTCTGGTTTTGGTAACCTTGGTCTTAGTCAATCCAGAGGATGTTTTACTGGGAAAAAAAAACCTGAAGACAGCATTCAGATCAGTAGAAGGTGATGTGTTTAAATATTGTCACGATGTCTGGTATTTACTAACGGGAAGCTGCAGCTGTGTAGGTGCTTGTGGTCCTCATTCATGTTATCATGCTGTTGAGCTGCTGTTGATTGTTTTCCAGAAGTCTTTGGAATTTAATATATTGCCTCGTCAGCCCGATTCTTTTTCTTCCGATGGGTGGGGGAGGTGATTTCTGTGTTTGATTTTAAGTTGGGTGCTGTTCCACCAGTAGGGATGTGACATCAGTAGGTTTGTTTTGTTCTTTTTTTCTAATCTTCTGCTGCTGGGTTTTCTCTGCTTCTGGGTTGAGACTGCTCCGCAGAGTATAGTTGTACCAAATGTTGATGTGTTGTTTTGGGAGGCCTCTGAATTTTTATGAATTTGGATACGTTGTGTAGATGCTGAGGGTTGCCTTTGTTATCACCAAGGGCTATTCCGCATGCACTACTGGCTTAGTTGTGTTTTGGTGTATGATATGTGCAGGGAACCCTTTAAAGGACAGCGCTGTTTAAAATGCTTGTAACACAGGAGCAATAATAGCAGCAGTATGTTGTTCTCTTAGGAACAGCGCAGCTCCCGTTTCAATAAACCGTAACCTATTCTCTTATTTTATTTGCTTGAAAAATATCTCAGGAGCTCATAAACCAGTATGTAAATACTGTTATCATTCAACTAAGCACTGTAATTTTACTAAATAAAGAATGTGTTTTGTAATGGAGATTAACGGGCTGTGTGACAGTTTTGGTTTGGGTACAGCACTGCGTTTGAATGGAAAGGGCAATTTCAGCTTTGGGAGGTTGTCTGATTTTTCTAGTATTTGTTTTCTAAGCTACAAAAACGCGTACTGGGAAAAATCTGGAATGTCTCAATTGATCTCGGTGGATTTAATCGGAGAGCTATCCCAGTGAAAAAGAGAGGAGAGAGAAAAGCTAGTTCTAAATTACTCTGCTATCTATATCTCCCTTGAAATTAATTCACATGCAGGTGATCCATTCCCCACTGAAACACGGTTGAAGAATGACTTTTCTGTGGCAGGCTGTTGTAGAAGAGCAGATGTTAAGAAAAAAATGGGGGTATATCTAAATGTAGTGGCCAGTCTGGGTGCTTGTACCCTCGAGGTTGCTTACAGACTGTGTTTCGTTGCTTCTAGGCCCGCAGCAAAGGGGCCTGCAGTCAGAGACCGGTGCCAGGCAGCTGGGTAAGGCCGGGAAGGAGAACGCCAGGCCCAGGCAGGTCGCAGGAGCCGTCGGAATGGAGCAGTGCACTTGGCCTTGGGCCCTTGCTTTGTGTGTTGCCAGGCAGTTGTGCCACCTCAGTCACATGTCTGTCCTGGACTTTTGGCTGCAGGCACCCACCCCCCCGGCTGCTGCCATCTCTGATCTGCAGGGCAGGATGTGTGCAGGGAGCCCGTAGCTGCTCAGCTGGTGCTGAATCTGTCGCAGTGCACTTACACCTGGCCTGGGCTCACTAGTTTTGTCATTCTTCTGATTTCTTTGGCTTTGGTAGAAGCAAAAGTTAATACAGGTGTGAGGTCAGAGAAACCTTTAGGTGGGGGAAACTTCTAACATTTCATATGCAGAGTTCTGCTGTCCTGTATTCTTTTTCTCGTTCTTTTTTTTCTTAAGTATCTCATGTGTCATCTCTTGCTAAGGCACTCCTTGTAGGCTTATTAATCACTTGTGGAAATGTAATACACAGAGTTGTTAGTTTTAACATTCAAATATGTGTGTCTGCAGCTGGCAGACGATTTGTGCCTCCGTACTGTGCTGATCCTTACGGATCCATGGAGCAGGGCTCTGTGGAGCACTGAGTCCTTGTGCTGTCACTACATCCGTTGCACAATTCGCATCGTAAACTGATTGAACTTCAGTTTAAAGGCTGTTAGCTTTTCTGGCCGCCCTGTCCTGACAGTAGGTTTTTCTACAGCTTTGCTGTTCAAGTGATTAAAAGGCTTCTTCTAACTAAATGCACCTGCGACCAGTTAGTTCTCTCGCTTCTTTAAGTACTGGTTATAAAATCTCCTTGGACTGAAAATGAGAAGGAGGCTGGTACTGTGTTTTTGATAGCTGAACTAGCATACCAAGCTCTGTTCTCTGATTCGTGGCTTAGATCTTCAGCCTGTCTGTTGTAGATGGTCTGTGCTGATAGAAACGCAAGAATAGCTTGAGCTGCATGTTAGGAGGAGTTAGTTGTATAATTTTTGAATGTGAAGGTTGTGAATTATTTCTCATGCTCTTATCTGAGGGCTCATCTGGGCATGTTACATGTTCAGCAACGACTGAGCTCTTCAGAGACTGAAGGTATTAGGGTGTGTACTTTTATGAAGAAATTGTGGGGCTTATTTTACGGCAGTTTAATCTTATAGTTTAGCCTCATTGCACCATTCATTTGGAAGGATCCCCAGGTGTTTAAAACTCTATCGGGAACCATTTTGCTTATTACTGAAATCCAGCCACTTCTAGTGTGGAATCTGACAGCTGCTTAATGGTGCTCAGCCATGCTAAGCAGATCAGAACAGAAAGTGAAGAATACCATACCTGATTGAAACACTCAGAGGGATTTTAGGTACAGATAATATAATTATCTACATTGGAATTGGGTCAAACAGCACTATTCCTGTAGAAAATTACTAGATACTTTCAGGGACTGTGTATGGTCAAGAAATTGGTTTAAAATATCTTCCTGGAAATTGTACCTGCAGCAGTGAGATAATCGAAGATCCTGCTGCTTACTCTGTTATGATCACCAGCTGCAATATTATCAGCGTTCTCTTCAGATATTTCTGTGTATGTGAGCTGTTTGGTCTGGTGCTGGTGTGTGAAATCTTACAGAACAGAGGACAGAACTGTGTTGTCACAGGTCTTCCTTTGTGAAGCAGATTGCCGTGCAGTTCTTCCTTCCAGAAGCGTTCTGCGATATGTCCTGATATTAACAGAGCTTTTTACGATGCTTGTGGAGGTTCTGTTGGCACTTAGGCCGGGAAGGAGTTGAGTGCGTGTGTGCCACTGCCCTTTCTTTGGGAAAATGTGGGGCTCTCTTCCAGTTGTCTTCAGTTTCACTTCTTATATCATCTTGAAAAACAGGATGTAAACAGAAGGTCTGCAAAGATGCGGAGGAACAAATGTTAAAATTCACGATCAGCCGAATGTACATAAATGGTCCGGTAATCACGACTGACTGCAGAGTCTCTCATTTGTAATTTAATCTAATAATTTCCATGCACTTCTAAAGGAACGCACTATGAAGCTGGCAACTTCTGAGAAATTGCTGCGCTGTTACAAACAGCGTTTGAGCTGGCATTATAGCAGCATGATAGATAGGGGGATGGAGAACAAAGTTAGCAGTGGAAACTGAGCTGAGAAATTGCTAGCAGAATGTGAGAAAGCGGAGTAGGATTATGATAACCTCCCTGGTAGAATCAAATTAAACCTTTTTAAAGGTATTATTGATTTTAGTTTATAGTTGTACCATGTATTTACCTCACATGGGTGCAGGAGATTAATGAGGCAGGTGTAGTGATCAAGGAGTGAAAAACTGTGGTGCTGCTGTTCTTTTTTAAAGGTTTCATTTTGTACAGACTGTGGGATATTTACAGCTTTAATTGACAATAGGTCTGTGGGCTTTAGTTCTGCAACTGTTTAAATGGATTGGAACTGTTTAATCTACGGCATTGGAAATGAAAGCTCCTCAGCTCTGGGAAGGAGGTTGAATGGGCCTCCCTCCCCCTTTATAACTCACTTAAGAGTCCTTAAACAATGCATACTTGTCCGAAGAGACACTTAGCGTAAAGAATGGTGAATTTTTGGCTGAGAAGGCTACGGGTAGTTTTGAAATTACGGCTGAAAGAGTACAAAAAAAAATCAAAAGCCAGAGGTAGACCATTTGGTGTAAGCGCTATGGAGTATGCATCCAAGAGTACTGCCAGCTCCTCTCATAGGAGAGAGGAATTTTTTTCCATACTTATATAGAAGTGTTTGCCTTGTATTTCTGAAAAAAACATGTTTTTGCAGAACTGTAGACACCATGGGGAAGACTTAAATTATGTATTAGTAGAGCTTGACTTGACTGTTCTGGAACTGAAGCAAGGTCTGTTAGATACAGTCAGGGATAAAACCAAGGCCAAAGCTTGTGAAATACAGATTGTAGGTTTTATTTTCTTCCTGTCACGGAAGTGTGAGAATACTTTAAGTAGAGGTGGGAAAAAGCTCCTTTATGAACTGATAGATGACGATACCAAAGCCTCTACCAAATGCAAATCAGTTAGAGGGCTGTGCTGCGTCGCATCTGTAACTGAGGGCAGAAAGGTAAGGTTTGAACTATTACTTTGAGAGAAGTACTGAAATTTGATAAGACAAGCTGAGACACAGCTTTTCTTAATACTTTACTCGAAGTCAAAAACTGTCAGTATAAAAGCGTCTTCTAAATCCTGTGTATATTAAAAAATAAAATAAAATGAAACCAATCTCAGTGGAAACTGGGGCATAACAAAAATCTCTCTTTGCATCATCTTTCATTTGTGTAATTTTCAGGAGAAGTTTTGTAGTCATTTATGTTGTGGTTATAGAAGTTAGAAAGGGTTTTTTCCTGCCTAGATTATTGTCAAGTGTCCATATAAAAATTCTAATGGAATGTACTCCGAATTATTAGCATCTGATGTTGAATCATAGTGTTTCTGAGGCCATACACGATAGTCTGTTATCAAAAGCACAAGCAATTCTTTCTAGGGCTGATGCTTGGAAGAATAATTAATGAAGACAAATGTAGTCATTTTGTAATTTCAGTCTCTAAGCATTTTTGCCCATTAATCACTGACCAGTTTGTCTTCAAACGGAGACTTTCATAACCAGGCCAGTAAGTCATTTCTAAAGATTTTATCATTCAACACTCTTGATATTTTTAGTGATACAATATATTCTGCTAAGTTCAGGTGTACTTTGAAAAACTGAAATCATATTTCCATGGACACCGATCTGCAAGAGATCAGATTTACACCCGTTGTGTTAGCAGTCTGAAGGCTTTTGTTGGCTATAAGAGTTCTGATCTGCTGGCAGAAGGCTTGATCCTCTGACATTTCATATCTGTGTTTAATATTAAGCATTGTGAATGATTCTGTTGATGTTAGTGATACTGTATAAATGTACAAAGCTGTGTGTTTGTTAAGGATCAAGAGAAGACTGCTAGCAATAAAGAACTGCACTGTAAAGTTGTTGAAAAAAATACAGATTTGTAATAGCGATGAACATAACTTTGGAAAAGGAATTGATGGTTGTTTTCAGTGTAGGTAGCACTGGGTGAGTAATTGCAATTACTTTGGCAGATATTATCCAGCTGTAATCTTGCTTCAGAGTTGCAGTTCTATCACTGGAGAAGAATCAGTCCTTGTTTAAGGAGAATCTTGTGCTTGAAACTGCCATTCCACTTCTTGGATCTTTGTGTATCCTGTATGTATGCTAATATTAGTAAAAGTTTGTCGTACATAATTGGTGAAATCCTAGCTCTATTCTTCTTATAACAACCAAAAAATCTTTTCTGTGTCCTGCTGGAGAGTAAGAGGGAGGGAAAGGGAAACAAACTGTAGGGATTCAGCTGCAGAAAATCAGGAAGCTGGTTGTTGAGATGATTGGGCTTACTGGTGTCTGTATCTTTAGACATTGGCTGGTTACCAAATCTGTGAATGCTGGCTTGATTTCATCCAAGAGAGTGTGTCTTATAACTGAATTCTCTACCTTCCCCCCCCTTCCCAGGCAAATTACACTTTAGGAGTTTACCTCTTTTTAGGGCTTCCTGACTGTAGTTTGTGAGGAAATTACAGTTGACCAGAAGTGCAATATCCAAGGATGTGCAAAAGATCAAGGTCTGATCATACTTATTTGTTTTTTAAAGGGAAACAAATTCCTTTCAAAATTTCAGCTGGTCATTAACTTTCCCCAGCAGTGAATGCATCTCTCGGTAGATGAAGCAGATCTGTCCCTAGAATCTTTAGTTTTGGTTCTCCAAAGAACATTCTCTCCTACCACATTCAGCTTAGAGGAAACAGACTGTTTTAGACAAACCCAGGATCAGTGAGGTTTACAGATAGCCTGCTGAATGGAAGTTTTTGTCCCAGTGTTGGGTTTCTCTGTTCTAGCTGCGTGCTGAAATGGCTGTCTGGAGTTCCCAAGTCCACCTTCCTGTTTCCAGCTCAGTTTAGAGGTTGCAGAAGTGACTTGTCACAGATCTCTGGAATTGGCAGTTCTCTTCTGAATTTCTTCCGCATCTCTCTTCTTTTCCACAGCAGAAGTTCAAAGTGAAATGTCTTTAGGGATTTGAGAGCAAATGATCACAAGTGTCTAGGAGGGGACTTGAGCCAATATACTGAAAATATTTTCTTACATTGCTTTTGTCTGCACACAGCAGAATGCATGCTGAAAGCAGACTCAGTTGTGGAAGAACAGCAATAAAAAATGTGAAAACAAACCCAGAAAGGAAGTAAATGAGGCCAAAGGGGAGCTTGGTAGTTTTGGGTAATGAACAGTAAAAGAAAGACGTGGTGCTTAAGAGGAGTAATAGAAGGGCATAAAGGAAAGATGACTGATTTGGAGATCAGCCTGAAAAGGAATCCAAACACATTTGGAAAAGGACGAGAGTAATGGGAGAAACATCGGTGCCTACTGGAGGGAAAGGATAGGATTTCGTTGCCTTATGGCCTCAAGACAATTCATAAATTAATATTCTGTGATGTCGCCTTTACTACGGAACGTAATAGAACATTTTTTTAGTGGGCGATGGGGTCTCAAACAGTTGCCTTTTGCAGATCTGCTTCAGCACCCTATTGTTCTCAATGAGCTCTGACTAAATGCTTTTGCCATAGAACTGCTAATGTGTTATACGAATTATTTGTCTTATCTCCGTGCTGTGAAATTAGAAGCCCTTCCCCACAGTGTGTTAAGCAGATTAAAATGAAAGCCTGTTTTTATGGTCCAGCAAAGTGCAAATATCTTAAATAAACAAAGAAAAATAATGTGATCTGATAGTGGGGTGCTATTAGAAGGCTGTATGAAGCAAATGCGTTTTGTAACCTAAATGGTGAGATAAGTTTCAAGCTTTCCTTGAAAAGTTTTATATTGTTTTTTCTGATGCCTTAAATCAGAAGGAAGAGCTTGAGATCGGTAGATTCTACCAAGATAGCCTTTTTTGCTGTTTCTTGAAATTAACTTCCCAGGCAGCTGTGCCTGTCTCTCTTCTAAACCCTTCTGCTGGCTGAAGGGCTACGTTTACCTTCTGGCAGACCATCTTGGGGTGGATTTTTGGCTGTCCTGGAAAGTGTTAAGCATCATACTCTTGTGGGGTACACCTGCTATCTTTTGTTTACAAGAGAGAAGTTGTTTGAAGTAATACTCATCTGAAGGCTTTGCAGAGGTAGATACAAAATTCAGGGTTAGTGTTGCTCTCTTGAACTGCTGCCTTGTGTACCACTCCCTCCTATCCCCCACTTCCCTGGTGGGTAGAATGTATTTTAGTTACAGCTGGATGTTAAGTTACCGATTTACTCTTAGTGCTGCAGTATTCCAAGGCACTTCATGTGTTAACTGCTCTTCTACCCAAGTGGTCTTTGTCCCACAGAAATTCTAAAACTGTAATGCCATTACTGCAGATACGACGCGCTTAAGGTAAAAAGAGGATCTTACTGTGTTTGAGCAATAGCTTAATTAAGAGATCACATACTATTGTTATGCATTTGGGAACAGACAGAATAATGGTATAATGTCAGAAACGAGCATTGTACTTTTTCAGGACTATTTCTGTAGTTTTCTTAATAATTTCTCTTATTTCCCTATGTGGAAATAATAAACAAGATTGTATCTTGTGATGTCAGTGCAGTGCTGGTCCTTGGAGCCTCTTCAGTTCCTGGTCAGGGTTGAGAATTTGAAAATAGTTACAGGCTACATTGTTTGGAGGTTTAGACTGAGACATGCTGGGTTTCACATCACTAGGACAATAAAAGGCAGAGGGGAGGGTGTGTGAGGGAGATGCCCTGTCCATGGGTTTACAGCACCAGGCTGAGGAAGTGTCATAGGGTGTACTTCCATCATTGACTTACAGACATTTGCTTCCCACAGGAAATATAGAAAGGGATAAGCAGAAGTCTGGCATTATTCCTCCTGCCAGAGTTAGAGAAGGAGGAGGTGGTAACAGCTGAGCTGATTTCCCTCTTACTCTCCAGCATCTGCTCTAGGTAGCTCCATGCAACCGCATGTCCTTGTATATTTTGTTGGTGCAGGGAACCAAAAATGTATGCTCTATACCTGATATTGCAGTCACAACTACTGGTGTGGATGCAGCTATGCCAGCAGAAGGGAGATTTTAACAATTAATCTTGTGTTCAGGAGAAGAGTTTAGCTATGTCAACACAAAAATGTTTTGTGTCCTAAAAATTGTCCGTTGTCAAGATAGCCGTGCTGGAGGTAGAGCGAGGGCTGGGGAGGAAGGGGCTCTCGTCACCGTCGCATCAGCAGAAGCCGTACTGCATAGATAGTGGGGGAAAAAAAGATAGCAGTCCTTCTTTTGGCATGAATTTCTAGCACAGTGGAGAGGTTTGTAGTACATTGTAAAAACATGGTGCTCAAGGGACTGCCATAACAAGTAGCCTGTTGACATATTCCATAAGGACACCTTGGAAGAAAAATAAAGGAACTTCTTTCAGTGGCACAGCTGTGGTTATAAATTTGTTTTCTGTTGCTGGTGAAATTTACTTGTGAATGTTGCCATTGAGGTGCCCGTTCCTTGGAACTTGTTTAAAACTTCATGGGGTCAAACTGGGGAAGGTGGAGTGCGGGTATCGTGGCGTGCTTTGCTGAGTATCACACTTGTTTGTTTGCATACAGGCGTCCACAGGGGTGCTGTGCTCAGGATAGGGACAGTGGTTTGAAATCATTCCTAGTTGGTGCATTGCAAGAAGTGAATTCAGTTGTATGCGTTGGTTAAGAGTTCTCACTGTGGCCACTGCATTATCAAGGGGAAGGAGCCCTGCGGGGAGAGAGCAACAAACACAACCTCAGAATTCCTTGGTAGCAGTGTTTCATCTGGTTGAGTCTGCCTGATCAAATCTGTACTTCAGAAGAACTTGTAAGGGATGATACGGCTGTAAAACTCCATTTCTCCAGAGCTACATTTTCCTTTGGACCCAGGAGAAGCACCTTAACCCAGCCCACCCCCGAAGTTTAGCTGCAGTATCACAGTGCCTGCAGCCACCTCAGGCTGCACCAGATGCAATACAGCCAGGGGCAGCTGTCAGCCAGAGTATCCCATGGCTCGGCAGAGTTGGGGGCTGGGAGGGCTCTGCTTTGGTGATGGCCACCTCAGGCACTGCTGCCGATTTGGAACTTAAAATGCAAGTGCTCGCTGGGTGTATCTCATCAGCCGTCAAAGACTCTTCAATACTGAGCAGAGTCTCAGATTCAGGATGTGAAAAGGATGGGAATACAGTATGTTATCTAACTTCAGTTAATATGCAGTTGTATTACTGATGATGAAGGACAGGTTCTGTTTTGTCCAGAGAGGCTTTTAGGAGCTGGAGATATCCAAAATATTATCAGTGAACCTTCCCACTTCTTATTAACAGTGTCTTGTTCATGCAAGTGTTACTGTGAACACTAGTAAGGAAAGCTGCTGGTTGATCAAGTTGCATTTAAGTGAAGCAAAGGGGCTGAAGGTCACTGCTGTTTCTTTTTCTCCAGTAACCACCCCAAATAACAAAATCCAAATTTAATCTTAATATGAAGAACTCACGTTGAGGTGTCACTTGGAACCTATTATTAATGTAGTGACTAACTTCATAATATAAGAGCATCTGAAATGCTTAGAATGAGGTCACGATACTGTGTCCTCCAGGACTGTTCTTTAAAACAGTTCTGTCCTAATTGCTGTTGATGTAAACAAGGAGTTGTCTTAGGTTCTTTTGTAAATTTTGGCTCAGACACTTAAGAATGATTTGATTTTTTTTTCAAGCTTCAGTAGTGGAAAAATATACACAGTGTGTATGTTAATTCCTATCAGTGTTCTGTTGGTTGGTTTTCAGCCACCAATTCTTCATGTTTGTGTCAGCTATCTTGAAGACACCCTTTATATTCAGCTATAACAAAATGTTTCAGGTTACTGTTGATTCCCTAATTTTCACATCTTTGCTAAAATGAATAATACTCTGAATTAAAACTCCTATTTCAAGAATAGAAACAACAGTTGAAATTACATCCTCTTACTTTCTCTCTATGTATATGTTGTCCTTTTGAAATGGCAAAGGCTTCTTCCCAAGAGACTAGGGAAGCTTCTGCTGTTCTTGTTTGAATCTTGCTAAGGCAAGTGCCATCAGGTATTGTCTATTAAATCAGCAGCGAAACAATGTTAGTTCATCTTTTTTCTGGATGGTGGAAGGAAGCAGGCTTTACTCTGAGTGACTTCCGTGCACATTTGGTTCCCAAATACTTTCTTAACACCAGAGTTCTCAAAATATTCCTATGTACGTAGGTCACTCCAAAAGTAATGCCTGCTATTTATTTTCATGGAAACTACAGCAGATACAAAGAGCACAACAACACTATTTGGTAGAGCAAATTCTCAGCTACAAAACACTATTTTTCAGCATAGTTACCACCAACAGTTAAGCATTTTAGCCAGTGTTGAACAAGAGCTTGCATGCTGAACTTGTGAAAATCTGCACCAGTGGAGGTGATTGTTTCACAGCTGCTATTACAGTGTAGAGGCTGGGAAAACGCTGCCCTCGTAGTCCATCTTTCATCAGCCCAAACAAATGGAAGTCAGAAGCTGCCAAATCTGGACTATATGATGGGTGTGGTAGGACAGTCCAGCCAAGATTGGCAATGTGCTTCATGGTCTTCAAACTGGTATGGGGCCTGGTGTTATTGTGTTGCAAGAGAAAGGTTGTCCTCTTCTCTGGTCTGACTCTGGAAGTTGGAGCCTTCAGCTTAGTCAGCGTTGACACAGAGGTCAGAGTTGATGGTTTGTCCAGGTTCTGGGAAATTCTGAAGGATCGCCCCTTTCCCATCCTGAAAGAGAGCACATATCACATCACCTGCTGAGGGCTGCATCTTGAACTTTTTCTTCAGTGGGAATTCACACTTCGCCACATCATGGACTGTAGTTCTAACTGGCTCGTAGTGGTGTTACCACAGGAAACAGTTATCGTCAGCCTTGTATTGGTTCAGTAGATCCTGACAAACTCGCACATGGTGTTCTTTCTGTTCCCGTGTGAGCATTTGTGAGGCCCACCTGGTGCAAACTTTGCAATTTTCCAATGTTGCCACCATCGTTTCCAGTGCATGAAGCTGATACTGAGCTCTGTACACAGTCCCCTGGTTGTAATCTGCCATTTTTGGTAGAAGCTCTTCGTTTCATGGTGCGACAACTGTGCATGGTGGACTGAAACGTGGCTTGTGAAAATTCACCTCCTCATATGGGCCTGTGTGATTTTTGAAGTCACCCATTTGAATATAAGCTTTTAATTGTTGGGATCAGTAAGATTTTCTACATTCGAGATTAAGGAGAACATCTGGAGAGAAGCAATCAATTCTAAAATGGCAAAGGAGGATTTTAGAGAACAGCAAATGCAGGGGACGTGGTGTCCCATTAGCAGAGATCATCTCCCAATCTGTTGTTTTTTTAATTGACAAAATTATAACAAATGATGGACTGCTGGGATCAACATGTTGTAATGACCAATTAATGGAAACAAGGAGATGATTTTGTTTCAGAAAATTGATGTGGTGAGCAACAGGAGCAGATGTAGGTATGCTCATAAATTGCTAAATTGATGCATTGAAGTACTGCTTCTGAAAGATGAACAGCTGGGTAAGAGTTTGAGGAAGTGTTGATTTTTGACTTAGTGAGATAAGTACTGATAATCGCACTAACAGAAATAATGTTTGAGTATTATTCTACTGGCTTGTATGCTTTGTGTGTTGAAATTGTAATTGAATCGAGGTCTCTCTCCACTGAGGATTAATAAACTGTTTCATTTGTGTCTTCTGTTGGAGTAATTTTGCTTTTATATTGTTGCTTTCTCACCTCTGTGCTGGTTGTGCTTCAGCCTTCTCACCCATAGATATTTCTCACTTATTTATTCCTTATATATCTTGTTCCTCATTTATAGCAAAGAATGTTTTTCAGGGTGAGTAAACTTCACGATAGCTTAATGAAATTTAGCTTTGCTTGTTGCTGTCCTAACAACCTTCCTTCTGGCTAGACAAAATTAAGCTCCAGTCTTTCAGAAGACATTTTTGTGTACAGATTTGACAAGTAACTTTAGCTGATTGCTGAAAACAAGCTAAGATTATGGGCTGGCAGTGTTTGCTACCAATTCTGAATATTAAAGAGGCAGTATCTAGTACTTGCTGGGAAAAGAGCCCCTGTTACAGCTGGTGATTTGATAAAATAAGCTGCTAGCCCAGTTGTGTTTTAAGAAGTACAATGACCTGAGTTCATTATTTTTGGTGTGGGGCTGATTACTGATGTTTTTGCCATGTTCTTCTTTTCGTAAGACTCGACCTGAGGGAGAAGGATGTTGTTCATAACTCTGAAACCTCATTGCTTAGGTTAGCTGACAGCAGTCTGTGGACCACTGCTGCTGTAGTCTGCAGTGTATGTCTTAAGCTTGGCAGAAGCTATAAACATCTGTAGCAGAAAACATCTGCAGAGGTTTAAATGGCTCTCTGATTGTTTCCTACATAATCTTTCACTTCTGAATCAATTTGTTTACACTTTGTAAAAAGTAAAACTTGTGCCGGTTTTTTTTTTGTTTGCTTTTGACTGTAATGCTAGATATGTGATCGGTGTTGCAGTATTAAATAGTCATGCAATACAAATACAAGTTATTTCCAAGCAACCAGGATCACATTAACAGGCTCCTAAAGGGCAAAAAGAAGAATATTCCCTAAGTTAGTTGTGCAGAGAACAGTTTTTTTGCTATTGCCATAGATGCAGTAACCGTCAAAACTATAGCATTATAATGTACTTAAAAGGAATTTTTGGAGGGGATTATTTTGATCACTATATATTTATTTTCTTTAAACAGTACAGTAATTTCTATAGTGTAAAAATTATCTATGTAGATTCTATTTTTTACCCAGACTGTACAGAATCCTGAGAAACTTGGATACATTCTGCTGCCTTGGTCCCTTCTTTGGGGAGGTTGTGTGTGTGTCAATGAAATTAAATAGTTTTGGCAGAAATGTGGAAAAACCCTGCTGGTGTCCTGAGTAGATATTGTCCCTGGAAGCGTAAATCCTGAAAAGCAAATGAAAGCTGCTGTTTGGGCTGGGGAAAGGAGTATGAAAGTATTGCTTGCACGCTATCCGATTAATGGGCTGATGAGGAAAATGCCTGGCGTGGACTGGGAAAAAGAAGATGAGGGCAACCCTGTACAGGGAGGCTTCCAATGCCTGGAAACCAGCTGAATGAGTTACATACTCTACAGGTTTTGAGATTTGCTTCACGTTTTTGATGCCATAGTGGAATTGTATGGATGCTGACTTGCAAATGTGTGATTGTGTCACAAGTCCAGTAACATAAAGCAGTATGGTGGAAGATGTTTACCCAGTTTGCTGGCAGTCTAGCTTTTTCTGATCCGCAGTTTCTTTGTAGTGGCCACGAAGCTTCAGCCATTTTCCTTACCAGTAAGGTCTGCATTATCTATCCTCATCAGGTTTCTCCTTCGTAGTTGTCTGAAAAGCATTAGAAGGGAAGAGGCAGGTCTCCAGGGTTGATAAGAAGCCTCATTGTGTTTCACTTTCCACTCTGATAACTACCATGGGGTGTTCTAATACTCCTTGTCTTCAGGTATGCAACACTGATACCTCCTACTCATTCAAAGTACTGAGTGAGAAGGAGTCATCTCATGTTGAATTGATCAAACAATTTGTAGATGTTTGCACAGTAAGTTTTTCAAAATGTCCCATAATTCTTAGCAAAAAAAAAAAAAAAAAGGCATTTTTAGAATATAATACTGGAACATAAAAATTGTGAAGGCTGATATCCAAATTAAGTCAGGGAATCACTTGCAGCCCACCTCCTTCTCTTGTATAAAGTATAAACATTCCATGAAGTGTTCCTAGTGTTTTAGGGTGTACAGCAGATTCAGGTATCTACACCATGGGTGTTTAAATGTAGGAGTGGGAAAGAAGTGCATTTCATTGGCATAGTATGTAGGGAAGAATTCTATGGGTAAGTTTACTTGGGGTGTACTTCCTCCTGTTTAGAAATTTTAGGACAAGGATAAACTGAGAGCAAATGACTTAGCTACTTTTTTCTTCTAGTCGTGATTTAATAAAGTTAATTGTTGTGAGTTTGAGTATTGGCTCTGTGTGTATTTAAATGGCAGAATTTTCAAATTGCTGAGCATGGCTGTCAACCCAGTGAAGCTGAACATGATTTTAATGTTAGAGATGCAGTCCTCTGTACATACTAATGCAGGAAGAGTCCTTCCTTTCTTGTGACTGTTGCATTCCTTACGGGCTTAATGCAGCAGTCAGAAAAGTCACTCATAATTCATTAGGAGCAAAAAAAAAATACGATCAGAACTGTATGTTGGAGAATAAGTGGCCCACTGCAGTTAGCCTGGTTCAGATCTAAAACAGTTACTGTTATAAACGGAGAGCTCTTCAAATTCCTTTTATTCAAGCACTATATAATGTTCTCCGTCTTCAGCTAATTTGTGTGCCACTGATTGGAAAATACTTCAGATTGAATGAAACGGAAAGACACTTCCAGTTCTTTGTATGCAATATTTAATTTTTTATGGGTGACTCTTGGGCGTAAATACGCTCTCATGTGCGCTTACAAAGCTGCTATGAGAATCCACTCGTGGCATAACTGAGGGTAGAATTTGGCCTTTCATAGCACTGTATTGTAGTTAAAAAAACAAAAAAAAAAACAGGAACTCTCATGAAATTGTCAGAATATATATGATATTTTAATAGCTGAAAATATTACAGTCATTTAAAGTTTCACCTTTTATTTACACAACTCCCTCCTTGCCCCCAACTTTCTTGCTTTAGCTGCTGCTCTCTGACTCTCATAGGAATCATTGATTTTACGCCAGAAACATTAGTGGCTCAGTGGACTTTGAAGATTAGTAGGTCATGACCAGGTACAGAATGCATGTTGTAAAACGCAGGCTCTTGCATTTGCTCGAATTCTTCCTCAACAAATGAGAAGGGGTAGCTTTGAACAACAGACATCTTTGAATGGATTAATTCCTTGTGTATTTCAAAGAGCTGAGAATATGCTGAAGAAACTACAAATGTGGAATTAATTTTCAGTGACTTGAGAATTCAGCTAGCTGACAAATAGTTCTTTTAGATAAGTCAAGATGGTGAGGATGGAAGTGAAACGGTGAAAGCTTGAGGAGGAGAGGAGTATGTTCAGTTAAGGTTTTGCTTTCCTGCATTCCCACATTCTCTTGCGAATGCAGATGCACAGAATTGGCTGCCATACTTCAGTCACATTTCTCTGATTTCAAAGCTTTGTTTTCTGTGTAAGACCGGACACTTAAGTACTCTTACATACTCAAATGAAGATAAATATGGCTAATTTGTGTCTCTTGCTGAACCGATCTTTAACTGTCTAGCGTTCAGCTACCATCTTGAAACGTTCTGCCTTGGATTTTTAGAGAAGTTCGACTAAATCCAAGTAGCTTTTGAAGGTCTCTCCAGTGATCACATTCCAGTTGTATGTTGTTTTGCCTGCTTAGACGTGAAAACAGTGAGGATTAGAAAAGGTGGCTGGTTTGATGTGACAGATGAGCGGGAACACGGACAGAATTCCAAGTGGCATTTGTTTGTTGTGAATTGACTGGCCATAGGATGCCTTCATTGCTTTTCCTTTTCTTCCCTTACTCTCAAGATTCTCATCTTTGTATTCCTCTTCATTCTCATTCTTTCGTGGGGATTTCAATTTTAGACACGCTTCTATTTTTTAATCTGTCAGTTTTGGTCATGTTTGACAGAAGGACAGATGTTTCAAAGATAATGACGTATCTACAAGTTTTGTGAGAATAGGCATACAGCAGAGGCTTAATTACATGCAATTAAAGGAAAGTACTTATTAGACACTAGAGAATCTATATGGAGGAGTGAATTTAAAAATGATTCCTCTCCAGAAAAAAATGCAAGCAGAATTTCTAATTGATAATAAAAAGCATCAGGTCACTTTGAAATCTTCTAATAGTGTCAGGGCTCCTTGCTGTGCATCAAACTTCATTTGTGATGAAGCATCAGTAATGTTAGCTGGCAAACCCGGTTCTTCATTCACTGGCTTCCTAGTGTAAAGTACACTTAATTCTTTTCCTACTGCAGCTAAAATTGCTACTAATCTACAGCAACCATATGAGTCTTGTATATTCATTCCAATTAGTAAATTACCTGACCAAGCCTGACCACAGTATTGTTGGGAAGTGAAAGAAAATCTTCCCCAGGGCAATACTGTTGGCTTTCTCCTTTTCTAAGGCATTGCTTCTATTTCTTTTTATGCTATCATATAATATGGAGAACTATATTTGAATCAGCATATCCATAGAAATTGGTATTTGGGGGGCTGACTGTGTAAGGATTTAATCTATTGTGAAAATGGTTTTTGTTTTACTGCATTATTATCAAAGCCATTTTGTGGGCTTTCCCTCACGCTCATTGTTAGGGAAAAGATTTTTCTCTGTAGTTGCAAGGTGTGCACTGAATTTTTAGGGCCACTGACAGTTTAATTCAGGCACAATCTAATTAGAGATCCAGAGAACTGGATTCAGTGTATCCTTAAGTATTGACTGTCCTGAGAGATGCTCTGGCAGATGGTTAGTTCAAAGTGAGTTTACCTTGAGCTCAGTTTCTTTAGACTGACAGCTTTTTTTACTCAATTAAATGAGACAACTGTCAAAAGAACAGACTCTGAGTTGATGCAAATAACTATGCGGCACAGATAAAGCTTAAATGTGTTCCTTGAGTCAGCTGAAACTGTCAGGTGCTTTGAGTAACTAGTTCAGCCAGCCAACAAGGCACACTGGCAAGTAAAAGAAAAGGTTGGGAGGTGCCTAAAAATAAAACAACTCCCAGGTTTTTGCTATCTTTTTCATTGACTTCTGTTTCTGTCACATGCCAGTATAGGATATTGGATACTGTTCTTCACTCTCGCTCTTGTATTCACTTAAGTAAGGAATTCTCGTTATGTTTTAATTATCCTCTGAAGTTTATTTGTTGTTAATGTGCCCAAAGTCCTTAGGCTATGAAAGCGTGAAAATAATGAGCTATTACGGTGGAGCTGTCAGGCAGTCCCCAGTCTAGCTGTCCTTTGCTCTGAGATTTCAGCTGTTTGCAAGTAAATTACTATATATAGAGAGTATATTAATATATAATATATATTACTATATACTATAATTTTTTTTTTGTAATTTAAAAATGCATGTGTAAAGCTTATAGCTAAAATTCACTATGCTCTTCCATACTCTCTCTCTTGACCCTTTCAGTAACAATTCAGATAGTTCTTCCTGGTGAGGTTCTCATTGGGCAGGTGAGAACCTGTGTTTCTGTTCTGTTTGAAGTCACTGCAACTTCCATTTCCTCATGAGTTACTAGGTTTAGTGAACTTAGTGGAGTAAGGAGGCCCTGCTGATGTTACAGCGCTGCTTGGATGGCAGCTTCTCTGCACCAGCATTTGTCCAGTGTAATTTGGCATTGGAAGTGGTGAAAGAGTAGACAGAATATTCTCGTGGGTTAAGCAGAAGCTGCTTATCTGCTGCTAACCTGAAAATGAGTTGCTGATATCTTAAGAACATGTACATAAATGTGAAATAAGAACAGCAGTCATGCAAGTTCAAAAGCCAAAAGCTGGGGTGACTGCAGAGAAGGCTGTGATATTTGGGTACCTGTTCGTTGCTGTGTTTTGAAATGTGGAGTGCTCAGATGAAAAAATGCTAAAACTTTACCGCATTTTAATTGAGAAAAGGGTAAAAAAACATCATGAAAAATCCACCCAAAAACTTTACTTACCTTTTCCTCTAGAAATTTCCAGTTCAAAGAGGAGTGGGACAAAGCAGGACGAGAGCAGCGTCCATCTCATGAAAAGGTAGATTGGTGGCTGTGTGCAGTTATGCAGCTTCTATGCCCTCAAATACGGACTCATGGAAGATTCCTGATTTTGCATTGCCTAAGATGATTAGAAACGTTAACAAACCTGTGTGATTTAAATTCTTAGTAAATGGGCAGACAGTCCCTTGAGAGAGCTCCCATTCCTTCTCAGAGCATCTAATGCAGTCAGGAGCCTTTGTTAGTTTGTTACTGTATCCGCTCCCAGTTTTATAAACTCCTTGGTTGACTGACTGGCAACTTCCATCAGCTGGCTGGTCAGAGTGCTTTAATTTCATTCCTCAAATGTACCAGAAACACGAAGTTTTTGAGTCCTAGCTATGACATTTCTGTACTACTTGCAAGTGAACTTGAGAACCAGAATCTTAAATGTTGGTTTTGGGCGCATCCTCCTTGCCAGCTTGGTGCCAGCTTCCTGAGCGGCTGCCTCCCGCCATCGCTCCCCCCAGGATGGCACTCTGCTCTCTCTCCTGCTGGCTTCACAGTGCGAGTCACGAGAAGTGTACAACATCAAGCTCATGCCAAATACATTAAATCATATTAAATACGTTCCTATCAAATAAATATCAGTCCGACTGTAAGGAAGTGCATTTAAACTTTCCACCTCCCTCACTTGGATGAAAGTTTTCAGTACTATTATTTGTCTGGCATTCCAGCTTGCCTCTGAAGTGCGTGTTGTGGAGTCAGAAAGCTTTCTTTCCCTGAACAAAGCTCAGTCCAATGAGTTCTGTAGAGTTTTTGCATTTTAAAGCATATATATGCTACTTGATACATTTTCATGAACTTATTTGAAAGTCTTTTTAAACTAGGAGCATTAAGCTCTAATTTCAGTGTGAATGAAAATGCTGACTATAATGAAAGTTAAAGAGAAGTGATGAGAACATCAAAGGCCTTGTTATGTCTATTAGGAAACAAGATACAGAACTGTCTGCAAGCCTAGAGGGAAAAGAGAATGATGAAGCCAGGAGTAATTGGGCAGCTGGGTGTGGCTGGTGGGTGTAATCCGCAGGCATTGAATGGGAGAGGAGTGTCTGGCTCCATAGAAGCTTGTGGGTGGGCAGGGCTTCTGATGGCAAGCTTAAACACAGGGCCTCGCAGCTAACTGCTGTCATGCATTTTTTCATTCCTCGTTGAAAGTTCATTTTTTGGTTGACTTGTTAATGGAAAAAAATGTGGATTAATGCTACAACTGAGTGATAAGTATTTCAAACCAGTGCACTTATCTGACACAGCTGCTTGAAGTAGCGCTGGAAAGATTCTGATAGTCCTAGTGTATAATTCTGGCAGATGTGTGTCAGTAGAGATGAACACAGACCTTCATGTGAGCATGATTTATGGGTTGAAGGAACTGAGGAGTTCTTGGTCAAACCTAATTCTGAGTTTTCCTCTATTGGTATTGGTGAAGATTCACAGTTTCATTGTATATGTATGCTTTTGAAGGGAGGGGTGGTGAAAGTGAAAATAGAGAGCGTTATATCATTCATTGCTGGTCTTAGCCTTTGAAGTTTTTTTAGTACTCTGCAGTACTGTGTAGCCATGTCTCTGTCAGACAAGTTTTGAACCTGTAGGATTGGTTCGACCAAAGCTGTGCAATCTGCTACCTGCTGAAAAGCGCTTTGACCGTCCACCTTTATCTCTAGCAAAGAGATGGGATGATCCAGAGTGCTGTAGTGCCTAGATTGTTAGCTGCTCATCAGTCTATCTGATTATTATGCTTATTTGTTGTTTCTTATTTGTAGAAATCATTTGGGCAATTGATGGGGCTTTCACATTTCTTTATGGAGTTCCCTTACAAAGAGAAAGAAGAGATTGCATTTGTGGTGCAATGCATAAGTGAGGGCATCTGCTGGTGTGGAAGGGCTTGGATTTGGCTGTCCATACACTGCATAGGTGGTGTGGGCATGCTCAGTTCAGTGCACTTGGGCCTTGGGCAGTCCAGTGTAGTACTCACAGCTCTTTTCTTGGCTGGGTTGTAGAATGTCTAGAAATAAATCCCCAGTAAGTTTTGTAAATCCTGCTTTTCAGCCCCAACAAGATTTGTGGTTGGAAGAAGGCAAGCATGTTATTTTCATAACCCCAGTGGTATATGGCTGTTTGTAAATATATCAGCGTATGCTTTCTTGTTTAATTTTAATAAACATTTTTTTCCTTGCCTTCTTTTTCATTTCTTTTTCATTTTTCACCCTATAGTAATCTACCGTACTTTGCTTATGAATGCAGAATTATTTTGAGTTTTAAGAGAGATTCTCATGTCCTTGTTTTTTAAGTACATCAAAACATCTGTGGATGCTTTTTCAGTTTATGCTTTCCTGAGGTCACAGTCAAATTTTCGTCTAGCATTGTTTAAGTGTATTTACTTCAAATGCTTTTCCTTCCCAATGGATTTGTCTAAAAAAAAATGTTGACACGTTCTGTCTCTAACCTGTGAACTGGAGGATCAGTTACAGTCATGAGGTAATATGGTGGAAGCTGGTGGTACAGTAATCTTTCCTTCTGCAATGTCCTCATTCATGTATGTTTGAAAATAAGTTTTTCTTTAGAACTAAAGTGGAAACTGTTTCTAGCAGTGACAGTAGTCAGTTTTTGCATTCAAATAAGTGTAAGCCTTTCCCAGTGAAACCTGAAGGGATTTCCAAGTCAGAAGATAGAGATCTCCAGGGTCAGTAAGCGTACAACAGCGAGAAGAAAGGAAGCATCTCTTCTCCTGAACTAGGCTCTGGAGTTCTGTGATATGCAAAGAACTTTGTGATGTTTCAAAATCATTAGAAAAGAGTATGTAAAGACCCTAAAGTGAGTTGATAACCAGGCACAGAGAGGCTTTTCCATAAAAATGTCAGTTGAGAGACATTTGTGTATTTATTGCCACTTGCTTTCTTGTTTATTTTCAGACACAGGTTGTCTGAGCTGTGTTACACTCACCTGATGCTCTGTTCTAACATGGGTGCTAATTCTCTGGTTTCAGTGAACGGTAACTCAGTGACTTGCCTGTTGGTAAATGATGAAAGGAGAACAGATTCACAGATTAATGTTAACTGATAGTCATAGGGAAGCACTAAGTGCAAGTGCTAAAACAGTTTCATAACAGTGCTAATAATACACTTTATTCTCATAATAAGGTTCCCTGTTATGATTTCGTCACGGTAAAGCACGCGCACTTTGGCTTCTCACTATATTAAACTGTGAAACTGTCTGTGCCGCCTGTGCCTGCTGTCTGAATGCATGTGGGAGAGATCAGAGCCAGCTTCGTAACCCAGCAGCCGTGCTTTCCTCAGGATTTGCAAGCTTGCTATTACAGTGGCCATTACCACCAGGTTTCTGTAACAGGCAGGCTGGAGGCTTGGCTTACCTAATTATTTCTGTGCAGGAAGGAAACTAGAATGGGCCCTATGTCTTTAAATTTCTATTATTTCATATGATCTGTCAGGCAGTGGACCTCTGTCCTAAACCTGCAGAGTTAAATTTACCCAGAATGACAACTGTATACTGAGGGTTTAGTTACATAACAGCAGTTGCTGCGTTTCACATTGCACTAATCCAAACACAGTGATAAAGCACGCCATGAAAAAGCTGTCTGTTTTTGGTATGTTACATGGGCAATAGGATAAAGAGCTTTTTAATTTTCCTTTCTGCACTGCTGAAAGTGTTCTTTTGACCAGGGTGTTGTGCCATCCAGCAGCTTATGTATTGTTTTAACCAGTATGCTGACAGATAGTGTTGTTTGATGCACAACTTTGTAAGTTATAAAGATGGATGAGAAGGTGGTTGTGTTTTTAGGCAACATGCATGCACTTCTGTATGTGTTTAGATAATAGCATCAAGCCTGGAACTCTGTGAGGTATCATAAGGATTAAACTGTGCTTCTGAAACTGCTCGTAGCCTGCTTCTGCAGCAGCACTTTCCAGCAGTATGCAGAGGAGAATCCATGTGCTGTGTAAGGCAGTTACCTCTGCGTGCTCACAAGCCCGCAGCGGTCATCTCATCTATCATGTATCCTATCGATAACATGGTACAGCTCAGCTTTTGAGCCCTGCTGAGAGCATGCCGTGGCAGGGGAGGTTGGAACTAGATAATATTTAAGGTCCCTTCCAGCTCGAACCATTCTATGATTCTGTGCCCAAATGCACTGCTGAGTTCCCTTTCTGAGTGTAGACATTCAGTTCCCTGTGGAAATGTTTGCGGAACTTTGTTAAATATTAGAGACACTTCTCCAGGTTCCCATGTGTTTAATCAAAATGAGAACTCTCCCTGGAGGTGAGGAACAGCAGTGAGGAGGAAGGAAGAACGTGTTCAATGCTTGTGTTCTGGCAAGAGCTTGGAGTTAGGAGTCAGCTTGTTCTAGGTCATGTATTTCCTTGAAACTTCCTCAGCATCCTTGCTGAGTCCTTGAGCTTCTTTCCCAGCCATGTCACTTTTGTGAGACTTCTGAAGCAGTGATAGTTGGTGTTTTTTCTCTTTTGCCATCTTGCTTGGCACTAGGTAAACAAAAATAAAGGCCATCCATGCCATATAAAGAGCCTGAAGGTAGGGAGCTTATGCCTCTGATGATCCTGGGAGAGAACCACATATTTTTTTTCTCTGGCAAAATGCCTGTGGTATGCATTGGAGCGTGGCAAAGACCCATTACAACCTCTTGAGCATCACTGTGCAGTGCACTGGTAGACCAGCTTTGTAAGGTAAGCTGCAGCGTGCTAAAGGGTCCTGAGCACAGCGGTGTGAGAGACCCGCTGCAGAACTGCGGCAGTACAGAGGTGGTAAACGTTGTGAAACTGTGCTGTCATCAGTAAGGGATTGGTTTGGGGGCACTGAGGAGAGAAGTCTTAGGAGAGTTTAAAAGCAAGAGCTTAAAATGAAGTTGTTGAAAGAGTGGAGGTTATCGTAAGCCTTGCAGGGTGTTGCCGGTGGAGGCAGACAAATTCATTGCTGTGCATTCAGAAACACTGTTGACTGAACCAAAATAAGAAGTTACAGTACAGGACTTAAATGCACGTTCAGAACGGTATATCTTACTGTCTGTCAGTACAATTTATATATGTTATTCTTAGTCAAATAATTTATTTGGATTTTCTTTACTGTGGTCTTCCTACTAATCTTTATGCACAGAACTGTTAAGATGATTAGTTAGATAGCTATACACTGGCCTTGGCAAAAGTACACTGAAATAATTAGCATGAATATATTACCTTTAATCTCATGCACATCTGTCTTTAAATGTAGAGGTCTGTCTTCTTGGTCAAGAACCCAAAAATATAAAAATCATTTTCTTAAGCAAAATTAATGAAGGTAGATGTATGCAATATAAGGCACAAGTGTTAATAGGTGACCAAAACCAAAATGGTTTGGTTTTTTGCTGGAAGCAAAGCTTCAGGAGCTAATAAGGAGCTGTGGTTAGATAATGTTTGAGCGTTCAGAAATGAGGCTCTTTCTTCTGCTGCAGGATGATTTGAAAACCCCCGCATAATGGATTACATTTTGTTTTGTATTTTTTATTTTGGACAGCCTGAGCTCCATTTGTGAATGTTCCCTGATACTTGCATTTTATCTGGGAGCTAATGGGCTTATTTTCTCTTTTGAATGAACACATGTACTGTTCATCCCAATTAGAATCAGGAGATGCAAAACTTGATTTTTTTTTCTTCCTATTCAGCTCTCCCGTGTTTCCTAATTTGTGTTCCATTCCTTGGACGCTGTTGTATGAGCAGCCATTTTGGTCACCTCTTTCAGGATGAGAAGACTTGAGTGTGTGTGACAGTGGAAGAATAGTGACGAGGAAAAGGGTGATTCTTGTCTCTTTTGAATACTGTCTTTGGTGATGGTGAATAACTGTGTGTTTCCTAGCATCACCTTGGTATGGCTGCCTTCACCTTGGTAATAGAGTTCTTAAGCGTGGATGTGTTACTGTTAATTCATCTCCTTTCAAAAAAAAATGAAACCAGAAATTGTGCAGTCATGGCTTTTGGAGCAAAAAGTAGGCAAATAGGCATCAAACTGTTAGTGACTATCTGTTTTTGCATTCACAGCGGAGGGATGAGGAGAAGGGCCTGGTCTTCATCTCTGAGTGTTACATGAAACTGTTGTCTTGGTAAGGGTAGCACCACTTTCAGACACACCAAGTTTGTGTCCATCACCTCTAATCTCGAGCAGCACTGGTGTGTAGTTTAAGTATTTGATGGAGGTCTGCAAAGTGGAAACAGTCAGTGCCTTTGGTAGTTAGCTTATATTCAGCTTTTGGAAACCCACTTTTTCTCCTCAAAATTTTTTTGCTTTTCAGTGGGAATAATCTGTGTGCTGGGAACTCAGGTTTGAGAATAGCATAATGAAGCTGCTGTGTTTTTTCTTCAGATATCCTGGGCAGGTAAAGCACTGAAGGATTTTTGTTTTCCTTTTGGTCGCTTGGGTTTTGTTTACTTTTTTCTGGTAGTGATTTTCTTTAGCAAGATGACTGTTTTATTCATCTTATAAAAAGACATGTCGTGAAGCTGTCTTTCAGTTGCAACAACATTCATAAGAGATCTTAATGCAACAAGCCCTGTCAGTTCTTCCCTGTTCTGAAGTTTTCCTTGACTTTTATGGGTGTCTGAATTCAAATATAGCCTCCTCCTCCCTTTTTTTTCTTGTTGCTGTTTGAACGTTAGCTTTCTTTAGGGTATCGCTTCATTCCTGCCAATCTGATAAAGCTAACTTAATTAAAAATATTACCATTAGATCATACAGTTCTCTTTATTTGTTTAGTCCATGGGGCTCCTTTTCCACTGGAAAATTATTTACTTCAGAACTTGCAAGAGTAGCCTTCACTGACTTTGTTTAATGCAGCTGCTTTAAAGCTTTCTCTCAGATGAATGTTTTCCAGGTCTTTTCTTGCAGGTACGCTGTTATTTGGAGATAACTCTGCTCAGATCTGCGGCGTTCACTGCGGAGCAGGGATCTGATGGGAGGGCTTTATGGTGAAGGAGCCACAATGCTTTATTTCGGATGACTGGTTATTTACTCCATTTTTCTTCTTTTTTGCTGCCTCCTTGCTGCCCCCACCTTATTTTTTCCTTCCAAGTGAGAAAACCACCTTTTTGCCATATGGGCTGTCTGAAGTCCTTGTTTAGTCTTCCACGGATTTTTTTTTTGCTTTACTAGGTGGGGGAATAGGGAACTGCCGGAGAAATTATATGACTGTTCTCTATTTCTTACAAACAGTTTTAAGCAATAGCATGGACAGCTTGTTTAGTTGGAGGTCTGACCTGCGGGTTTTTATTTATGCTTCTGTTTATTGCTTTGTAATGTGGAGGAGGTACTGGGCAGGATGCTGGAAGCAGTCAGTGTTGTATGTCACATCATCTAGAGATACAGGTTAGAAGAGCAGAGCAGTGTGTAAATTCTGTGCTCTTGAACAGGTTGTGGTGTGACGTTGCCTCTGTTCTTGTGTTGCATTTTCCTTCCTGTATCTGATGTTTCTTGCAAGTATTCTCTTCCTTAGATCCTTAGAGCTGCTGAGACTTCAGTACTACTCTGATGCAAGAGATGGCAGTGAAATTAGTACTGTGGTTTTGTTCTACATATTTAAACTCTTTCAGCACAGATACTCATTTCTCTTTATTCTCTAATCCAGTATATCTAATCAAGAGGTCAAGTTTTATTTTTCAGTAGATACTTCTAAAACCGTGATACAGAGCAGATAAACTTACATTAATACATCAGCCTATAGAAACAATCTGGCAATTAGCTTCCAAGTGCTGTTGCTGTAGGCAGCAATCCCAGCCCGGGCAGGGCCACAGTTGCAGCTGCTGCAGTGGTAACCAGCTACAGGACTGCCAAGGCCTTGCTGGGCACAGCCACGTTCGAGGCTTTTTTCTAACCTGTTCAGTAAGTCTTCTGTTTGATGCATTTGAGATGAGACTGTTATTTCCAAACCTCTCTCTTCGGGGGCATGTGACATGGTTACCTAACATTCCTATGTTACTCTGTACAGCAATAAATGTGCATATGCTCGTAGCATTTTTTTTAACACGATCTCTGAATATTGAGATATTGAATACCCGTGAGGCCAACTCCTCTCCTACTCAGACTAGCAGTCCTGCTGAGGTGAGAAGTGTGAGTGGGGTTTGTCCTCTCTTACCTTGCCTATTTCTTTTCTTGTGGGAAGTGACCGTTGCAGTTTAGGCCATACCTGATGTTAACATGCAGGTGGCACTATTTTTCAGATAGCTCCCTCCCTCATAATTGAAATTCATGAGCAGTTCCCCAGGGAGCCACCTGAGGTAACGAAGTCTTTTCAGTCCGCCATTAATACCCAGGAACACTGAATGCAGGCATTTGGCTGTGTTGGCTCTTCCTCACTCTTCCCTGGCTGGTCGCCTGTGTGTGTTGTGGAACAACAAAACTGAAATCTGGACAATTTATATTTCAGTAGCGATGGGATATTCTCTCTTTCCCTGTCACTTCACATTAAGGACCTGCCACTAATAAAACTAATTAATAACTCTTGGCTCCACACAGAACTCTTGGGCTCCCTGGTGCTGGCACTGTGCCACTGTAGCTTTTGAAACAAGTGCTTCATCTTAGTCAGGGACAGGATGAATATTCCTCCACAGTTGTAATTGGACAAAGTGCCTCGGCATTTCAAAGGCAGCAGATTAGCAGGCTGTAGATACTCCTGGTGGGACCTCCCTTCCTCAGCCTCAGAGGGGAGGGACCACAGTGTCTCATCTGCGTGCTGTGGCACGAGTAGAGTGCAGGAGTGAACTGCACCGAGGAGGCAGTTCCCAGCCAAGGGTTTCACCCTTCACAGAGTTGGCCCTTAGGGAACGTACCTATAGCACGTGCAAAAAGGAGGAGGTATAGGTAGCATGGCTTCTCGCTTGAAAAGACAATGAAGCGCTATCAAAAGAATGCCTCTGACTGTTATAAAATCATCTGACTAAATGATAGAGACAGTACTGACCAAATGACAGTCTTGCTGAAAAGCTGCACATCAGTGGGAGGCTTTGTTGGCATTATGATTCCACTTGTGGGCATATTTTGTTGGTTTTTTTTTTTTTTTTTCCTTCTCACTACTGACATAACTGTGGCAGCAAAATTTTGTAGTATAACCTGGGTTGTGTTATAAAAAACATTGTTCTGCCATCTGCTCTCACCCCTCTTTCTCTGTTTAAAAAGATACTGTTTGCTTGCACACTTCAAGACCTTTCCACTGATGGATCTGTGTTCAAGACAAGGAAGCAGGCGCCAGTGGCCCTGGTGATCCCAGATGTCCTGCTGTATGTATTTATTCATGAACAGATCATTATAAACAAGAATGTTCTTCCTGACAGCCATGAAGCACTCTCTACATGCCTTAGTTCCTGCTCAGACAGGAACAGCACTTCTTTCTGGACACAATTTTTCATACATGCTTCATTCTGAAGGAGGTCAGTACAACAAGGAATATGGTTGAATGTGAAGTGAGCCAGAGAATTTCTTTCAAAGGAAATTTAATGGAAAACAGTAATGTGGTTGAATACAAAGAAAACAAAATCGCAAACAGCGAGCCCTTTTGAATTTTCTCACCTGGGAAAAAAGCATCCAGTCCCTTACCACAATTTTGCCGAATTTCTGACTGTGCCTCCATATAATTGGTGATTATTTTTGAGACTACATTATTTTTCATTGTTAAAGTATGAGAAAGGCTTCAGGCTTTTAGACAACTGAGTAGATTCATAGTAGGAAATATCCCAGCATTGATTTCAGTATCTCATAATGTATCAAGTAAATAAGCATATATTTTCTGCATCGTACCGACTAGTTTACTGTCAATATGACACACTACTCATTTATTATAATTAATTTGTAATGGCTGTTGATGTTACTTTACTGACACAGGTGGATACTCTGACAACTTGTGCAAGTAAAATGAAGCTGGAGGAGGTGGAAAATGTTGGATTACAGGTGAAGGAATGCAGTGGTGACAGTGAGAGTACACAAAAGCCTGGGTTCTTCACAGGGCCAAGGCATTCGTAGCTTTGTACATATGTGATGAGCTAGTAGTCAAGCATACACTTCTGATATGCTTTTATTATTATTATTTTGAGTTCCTGGTACCTCTCATTGCTTACAGACCCTTAGCAATCACAGTGATGGAGCTTCAGCAACTGATACCCATGAAACAAGGAGTGCTTCTATTTAACTATAGTGGTGTCTTTGTTACTAGGAGGAATATGTTGTCAGTTGTGTATATGGAGCTTGTGCTTTTTCAGGTTTTCTGTCCTCTTTGTTGTGGAGATGATAAAAGACAGGACATGAATCCAACCCTTTCACGATGATGTGAATCAGTAGTGCCACTGACTGCACCGTAGTCATTTTGGAAACTACAGACAAGAATTTGCCTGCTGGTCTTCTTGCCAAGTCAACTTAGAAGTGTCAATATTAAATTACCGAAGAGCAGCTCCCGACTCCACAGATTCTGCAGAAGTATTAAAATCCATGTTGTGCTGTCAGAAGAAGGTATGAGTCCCTAACTCCCAGCTACATGCTTTTCCTAGTCCTGCTCCTGCAAGGGTTCTCCTTGACGTTACTCTTTAATCCTTTCCAGCAGAACAGCCAGTTGGCAGCTTCATGGGCTCAGAAAATGAAGTTGTTGTCTCTTCCCCCCAGCATTAAAAAAGGGGAAGGTTGGCTGGGTTATAACTGGTAACTTCAGTTCCTTCATTACACAGAATGCTTTCAACTACTGCCATCTCCTTCAATTTTTGTCTGGATGTCAAGAATAAGAGCACAGCTGAGCAGAAGTGCCTCTCTCTCTCCTGCTCTGGTGCACTGAGTTGTTTCCAGTTTCTTATTTGTGAAGTCAGAGGTGATGCATGAGTGTAAGATCAGTGAGACCTGACCCTTTGTTTTTCCTGGGATTCACTGTTTTCTCTACCCCCTCCCGGATGCTTTTTTTTAATAAAAGGGTTGCGTTTTTTCTATTGAACAGCAGTTCCTTCACAGAAATAGTTAGGCTCAGGCTGTGTTTCCCACCAGCAATTCTTTTTAATCAAATCCAGGTTTTCTAGGCAAAAACCCAAATTCCTCATTTCTTAACTTAAACATTTCAAAAATAATAACAAAAAAGTATTTTTTTTAAAGGTGCAATCCACAGTGGTGCTGTTGGAGGAAAGCCAATGCTGGGTTATTAAATTGCCACTATTTTGCAAATTACCACGTAGCAGAGGCAGGTAGGGGAATGCTGTCAGCAGTAGGAGAGCTGTCTTGGGGTGATATACGCCCAATTAGAATGCCAATTTGGCATACAGGGGATTAGGTGAGAGAGCATCAAAGGAACTCTGGTGACAAAATGACTTGGGCATTTAAGCAGCACCCGAGGAAGCTTGGTCATACAGATTACAGGAATGCAAAATCAGGCTTTGGTTAAAGCACAGGTACTGCTGAAAGCAAGGCTGTTGTTGGAATCAGTTTTGCAGAGAGATATTGCTTGTAATGAGAGGGATTTGTTTCAGAATATTGATTTATGATGTCTTTTCTACTCCAGTTGAGATGTTTTATTACAATACTATTGCCCCCGTAACTGCATTTTGATATAATTACTTCAGTTTTCCTTTAGAAGTTGTACTTCTAGTCAGAACCTAGGATGTGGATGTCTGCTTGCTCGCAGTTCTTGTTCTTTTCCCAATATGTGTGTGAGTTCTTCTTACGGAAGGTATGACATGGTTGCACTTCAGATGCGCCTCGATGTGCTCCGCTTTATTCCATAAAATCAGGAAATCCAAATTTCACCACGTAGTTGAATGCCTGGATGTGCAGGAAATGCTGTGCTATCTTGTGCTGGAATTCTTGAGGGCTGATTAAGGCCATCAGAAGTCTGGAGTATTTCTACAGCTGATCCCTTAAATGGGACTGTTGAGAGATGATCCTGTAACGCTTGCTTGTGGCTTGTAGTCAGAAATGAGAGCACTTCACAGACTGCAGAAGACTCTAAAAATGTCGTCTTCAAACAAAAACAATTGGTGTATGTCAAATCAAAAGCCTGGCTACAGTCCCAGTTGCTGTGCTGTGGCACGCAGGTCTTGCAGCCGCCCTTCCCTCCCGCCCTGGGCAGCAGCAGCTCCCTGGCCTCTGGGGGCAGGTCGGGCTGTGTGCCCTGCTGGGGAGGACCTGCCAGCGCTCAAACCCCTTTGCTGGTGAACGCACTTATGTGAATAGGGAAAAGGGAGCTGGTTTGTCTGTAGTGGCGAAGTAAATCCTTTTTTACATCCAGTTGTTGGAAAGAAATGTAAGAGTTAAGAAGGAGGATGTTTCACTGAGTCAGAAGGTGCCATGGAGAAGATTGAATTACTGTTGAGTGCTCCAATTTGGCGTACAGGGAATATTCTAAAACATCTTGTTGGTTTTGTTTTATTTTAGTAGTTACGAAAAATAATAATTTAGAGCACAGCCTCCCCTAAGTACTCCTCTTTAAAAGCTTTCTTGTTCAAACAGATGATTTACTTGACTGCTTTTGGAAGGCTTTAGAGTGTTGTTCAATACTGAGCTTATTTGCAATTTAAACTTACGGTGACTTATAGTGTTTGGAGGGCGAATGCCAGTTCGTATCCGACTCATATTTTTGACTGTTTGCTCCCTAATGAAATAGCAGTGTTGACTTTGATTCTTGCAAATCTATTATCTAGAAGAATCCCTCTCAGCTTTTACTCCATTGTAAGGTTCATTCATCAGAAATGAAATAGTTCTTGCTCCTGTTAGTTTTGATGATGATATAAATACACAGTGCTATCAGTAATGTCTAAATAAGCTGTGCATAGAGAAAAGTGACTATGCCATAAATCAAGATGGTGGGCTTCTACAAAGTCTCTAAATGGGGACCCATCTCTCTTCTGTTGGGTTCGTTCCATACATTTCATAGGTAAAGTCTGTAATGTATTGGTTACTGTGAAACTTTACTAGTGGGATATAACTATTTGTAGTTGGAGGTCAGGATATGTGATGCTTCTGATAATATGTAATTTGAGATCACTTGAAAGTGGTTTTTTTCTGTATTTGCCAAATGGTTACAGCTTTTCTATAGGCAGCTATAAGCATTGAGATTTCCCTTATTTGTTTTGTATTCTGGAGAGCCTCTCACTGTGATTTCTGTGTAATGTTCTATATGGACGTGCAGATACAGGAAGATTACCTGATAGGGCTTGATAGCTGCATTCATAGCATTCATAGCTGTTTTTAGAGGGGAATCTAGTTGTGTAAATGTTGATACAGTCTATCTTCTTCATGTTTTCTTGAAAAAGTTAAGTAAGGATTTATGACTTTTGTTTTATTCCCAGTTGTGCTTCATAGAAGTGTAGCACTGGAGCAATCTTTTGATACGTTATTTTGGTGCTGGTTGAGGTTTTATGGTACGTATCTGCAAGTTCTCTGGACAGCTGCCAGTCTAGCCTATGCAACAGGAATTTAGAAGGGAATCTGTACAGGAGGAAAACAGTGGTTATTGTGGAAAACAGTCACAGGCTATCCACAGGAACTTCAGTGAGGCATCTGCCAGGCTGTTATTAGTGACAACACATGTATGTAGTTGTGTGTATGCGTATATGATATGTGCATATATATGTACATATAATCAATATGTGATTCTGTTGTATATTCATCAGTTCTAAACATACATTTTTAAATTTGTCTCATGTTTAATATATGGCCCTGAATGTGAAAACATGATATTTTTTGAATTTTGGGGGAAATTTTGAACGCAGGTCTCTACATGTCAGGCCCCTCTGCAGAGCTGATGATTTATTTTAAAATTCAGAACAATCCCTATGAACTCCACACTTTTTATAACATCTCAAAACGTGTTTCTTTTTTCCTGTGGTGTGAGAACGTATATGCCTGTATAAATATATGCTGGCACATGTTTTTTTCCTTCAAAATGACTTGTGGGCCATAGCAGAACAGGCTGCTCAGTTACTATGCCTGGATTGCTTCTGGACTTAAATGTCTAGTATGTGTTGGTTTGAGGGTAAAAATATGCAGTCAGAAATAAAAATTGTCAATTTATTTTTCTGAAGGAAAATTACTCATTGGATAAAATATTTCTCCAGCAAATGGATGACTTCTGCTGTACAACAGACATCCCTTTTCCTGACGAGCACTAAGAACATTGAATGAGAAATACCTCCATCTGTAGTGTGTTGGAATGAGGGAGTGTAACTCTGAGTTATCAGAGTTGTTTGTTTTTTTTTTCCTTTGATTTTGTTTTGTTTATAAATGTGGAAGTGCAAATTAAAATGCATTGTGTAAGCCTGACCTGAGGTGTCTCACTCAGAATTGGACGTGTTACACAGTCTCTTGCAGTTTCTCCAAGTCAGTACTGAAGTGATGCTTTATTAATATAAATAAATAATGCTGTCCGGTATTGCTGAACATCCTATAAGCTTTTCAGGCAATAGAGATTCTCGATCTGAAAATACCTTCTCTAGTAAGCTTTTCTACATATATCAAGACAGACCAGCTTCTGTCACAGGTCATCTGGTTTGCTAATTATTCAGAATTCAGAGCAGGTATTTGCAGTGAAATTAGCATGCAGAAAGAACATTCCTGAAAGTGTTTTCTGCTAGGAAAACAAACAAACAAAAACAACCAAAAACCCCAAGCAAAATTTAGAGTAATATTTGGAGATGTAAAAAGATCTTTATTCCTGTGGACTTGGTTGCTGTAGGGAATATTGAATAAAGGTGAACAATAGTGAAATGAAGTGGTAGTTACAAGCTTGAAGATGGCCCACTTCTTTTGTTACAAAGACAAAAAAGAAAAGGGAGGAGTGAGGAGGCTGAAGGAGGGGAAAGGAAATGATTAAATCTTTCAGTTTGGTGGAAGCAGCAACATAAAGAATCATTCAAGGAGCATACATAGAGGCTGAAGAAATTAACAACAGCTGGAAAAAGAAAAGAAATAAAAGGTTTATGCAACTAAATTACAGGGAATCTACTCTTCAGATGACTTACACCATCTAGTTGAGAGCTTGAGAGGAGAGAGAAGGAACATTTACGATGTTGGTCTGTTTTCTGCCATCTGGATGGCAGTTATCTCTTATTCTATCCTTTGTGCTGGTTTGTTTGATTTCACAGATGGATCAGCTCATAGCTGATTTCAAAATATATTCCCAGTGCTACTGTATATTAATTCTTACGTGATAGAAAAGATGGTGAATTTTCCTTCCTTCTAGCTGATGGACATTTCTAGACATTTGTAGCAAACAATGAAGATGCTATATTATCTTCCTGTGCTCTCTTCTGCCCTGCCCCCGTAACTCATCAAGGCAAAGTCCAACCAGATAAATTTTAAGCAAAGAAAAAATGAGGTAATATGGAAGATGAATGCACTTGGAAAAGGAAGCTGAATTATAGCTTAGTACTCCTTTGTGTTTTATCTTTATTTACTGTCATGGTGCTTGTATGTAGCTTTATTTTTGTAGGGGTACCTGCTTCTGTTGAGTACCTACCTGGGTGTAGGTATCATGTCATACATATCAGATCACTCTTCTTGTTTGGATATGCTTTAGTCCTCACTGGTATGACTCCCATGTACTCCACTAGCTGCTTTGCTTTGGAGGAGAGGGCAGGCACGAGTGGGTATTCCAGCTGGACTGCTAGGCCTCCGCCATGTGCAGTGACAAGGATCCATTGCTTTGGTGCTCTTCACATGATGCTGCTTCCCGTTTTTGGTCAAACTCAACCCAGGATGCCTGTAATCCCATCTGTCCTGATCACCCTTTTTGCAGAACATGAGTTGTGTTGCACCTTGCTAGTAGCACCATCAAAACAAAGCCTGTGTGGACAACGGAACAGCACTGGAGACTCAGTTACGAAGTTACTTACAGTGAGACACGAGAGTGTTAAGAGCACTTGGTACTTCCAGCTGAAATAGCAGACGTGAGTTTTTGGAAGTGATAGAGAAGGAGAAACCTCTCAGAAAGAGATATGTGGTTTCCCTCCACAACACAGTGAAAATTTGTTGAGCTCTGAGAACAGCTTTATATCTTAGACCTTGTTTCTTTCAGAATAGTGCCTCAGGTCACCTGTGCGGTCAGAATCTGAAGGAGCATGGTGGCCCAGCAACAGGAGAGGAAACAAAGTGAGCAGTGAAACTGTTCGTTGCTGTGGTACTTGTTAATGATTCTTCTGTGTAGTAGCAATAATGAGCAGTTGAAAGAAGTACTGTATGTACCGTGAATAAATTGCTCCCAAACATCATAATTGCCACAGTTCTGGCTTTCAGTAGGCCTGGTAATGAATTTTTGACTGATGTCCACATGTAATGCCTGTTACTGTACTTGATTTTCATCCCACTTTGAGTTTTCTCATCATGGGGTGGATGTTATTTGTATTAAGTGTATTTGCCCAATATCAGGAATGGCAGAATATGCAAGCTTGAAATCAATTCTGCAATTGACTGCAAGGTGGGTTTTTTGTGTTAGGCCTCCTTTTTATGGTTCTGATTAATTTTGGTTTAATATGAGTAGATATGTCATTTCTAATGGTACTGCCTGGGAAACCTGGCGTACTGATAGCAGAGTGAAAGGATACAGCAGCCTCTTACAGGGTACTTTTATACATAGGGGAAAATAGATGCCTTCTTGTCTGGGAAATGTAGACACCACTGAGGTGCTCTGAATGCCAGAAAATGCCTTCAGTTCAGATGGGCATGATAAAGCTGAATGTCCCTTAAAAGCTTGTGGCATGCGTCTGTCATCAGAATTCAACGTGGTTCTCACCTTCTGCTGACAAAACGAAAAGGAGAAGGAAGTGGAAGATCTTTTTTTTTTTTTTTTTTTTTTTCAGAAAGAGAAAAATACAGAAATCTGGGGAGATTTTTACCTCACTTACATGAGCTCTTCCTATATGTATAATTTAACATGGCACCTTATATATAATTTAACATGTGAAATAAACATCACATTTGAATTTCACAACTGGAACTCTTCTACTTACAGAAGTGGATTTTTCTCCATCTGCTTTTAATTTGAAAATCCCCCTTCTTAAATGAAATGATCGTGTATCATGACTTACAAATATTGCTGAATCCTAAGGGTAAGGATTGGCTGACATCTTATACTCTTCATTAGATAGTGAGCTGAACCTCCATACAAGGTATATGTCGAATTGGCGTCAGCGTCATGACTGATAAATCACTTTCATCCTGCAACAGAGCCTTATGTATAAATAGCTCCTCAGTAGAATGCGCCCAGTTTGCCATGATGCTTTTTCAAACCCCTGAAAACACTGGCTCCTGCCTCAAAGAGCTTATAGTCTAAATTAAATAGATAACCAGGAAGAAAGGATCAAAGAGAAGTGGCAAGAGGAGAAGCAGTGGGTAGCAGAGAAGGGAGGTGGACATAAATCTCAGCTCAGGTCCTGTTTTTATATTCTTGTGTTGGCTTCTTATTTTTAGAAAGAATATTGTTTGCTGCAATTGTCATTGAAATCAGACAATGTTCTGGAGCAGAGCTCACTGAACTAACTAACTGGTCTTGATGAGTTTTGTGGAGGAAGAGAGGGTGTTCTTTTGTGTGTCAGGCGAAGAAAGGATGACTTGGACATTAGGAGTGGCACGAATGTGCTGCTCGCAAGGAGATTTTTACAGTAGATCAACAGCTAGTGTGAATAAGCTTTACTTCATTGCTTTTGATTCATTTCAGCTGAGGATGTAACCCAGAGGAAGCAGTTAGGAAAAAGTAGTAGACCTAGAGGGGAAGAGGAAATTGTTTTTCCTGCACTAAGCCTGTGGCCCTGCAATCTGAATTGAACCTTTGCTCTCAAGCGAATGCTTTGGCATGTCATGCACAACGGAAGTGACCAACTGCGCAAGCACATTTAAAAAACAAAAAAACAAACAAAAAGAATCACCCCAAACCAGCAACAAAGTAAAACCCAAGAAGAACAATAAAAACAACCAATGCAGAATAAGAGTTATTTGGTCGTACTCTAAAGCTGCACAGCTCAGTTAAGAGGTTCTGTTTGTTTTAAACTCTACTGCATTTGTGTCTAGTAGGTGTCTAGTAGGTAAGATGCTTAAAACCTGTTGGAAACTTCTTGTGTTGCTGCTTGCAGCTGTGGCTATCTCTTCAGGCTGGGGAGAGAGAGAATGTTCTCGTGAACTGTAATCTTGACAGTCAGCGTGAGAGTTGGTAGTAGATTATGGGTCTGATGAAATTTTGGGGAAGTACGTTGCCCGTTCACCTGTGGCAGATGATGAGAGAAGTTTTTGCAGCTTGGAGTGCGAAAGTAGTGCAGTGGTGCTGATGGGTTACCTGTCTGTTGGAAGTGGAAAGCAAATGGAAACCCAGAGACAGAACTGGAGCTCTCTGGTTTGTGGCCACTGTTTTTAGAGCAGTAATGGTACAGCCATTTAGCTGGCCTCATAAAGTGGTCAGAATTTCTTAACAAGACTTACAGCCATGTTATGGAAACCCTGCAGAAACTGGAGTTACTGAAACTTGTCCTTTCAGTCTTTATGCCATCAGTGATGGTTGTAAAATGTTTCCAAGGTGTGGAAAAGTTTGTTAGTCCAAGAGAAGTTTTCATATGTGAAGTACAGCATCCCAGCAGGACTCCTAAGTTATGTCAAACCGGTAGAGGCTTCTGAATAGAACCTGTAAGTGTTCTCGTAAAAACAGTTCTAAACTCTTAGTTTAAAAGTGTATCTTTTGGAAGTATAGGATTTACATGCCATCATCAAAAGTGGAAAAAGTCTCTGTGCCTGTTTTCTTTGGTGCAAGGAATTTCAGTATAGAAGTGATGATGAAAATCCTTGGTACTGAACCTGCTTGCTGTTAGGCAAGATGAGTCAGGGTGTTTTAATTACCAGTCTTGCAAAATGCCAGTTCTGTAACATTGCTGTTGTGTCCAGGCTGTTGGTGTGGCGTGCCGGGTTAAAACGTTGTGTGTTATTAAACAGTCACCAAATTTAGAAGTATTAAGTATTACTGTTGCCACTTGACGGTGGTCAAGTTGTTAACTTTGCTGCAGTAAGACCATTCCACTTCTCATTTTCTCTTTGTAACATGCTTTTTTTTTTATCTTATTGCACAGCCGTGCCCGTGTTCTTGTATTTTACTTGAAGTTAGTAAAACATCTTGCTGGTACTTTTCCATTAACCTTGCTTGGATGAAGATAACAGTGGTGTAGCGTAACATTTCTTTTATTGATTCCCTCCTTTGCCTCCCTGAATTGCTAAGCCAACACGGAGAGGAGTGCATAGTTATTTTTAAAATACCTGTTATGATTAAAAACTGTAGATAAGGCACTGACAATTTTTCTCTTATTGTGCTCTCTTAGTCGTCAGCTGTTACTGTGGCAATTTAACCTCCAGCTGGGAGGGTGGACAGGTAGCACCCTCTTGGATCTTTGTGCAGCGCAAGCCTTGAAAAAAGCTTTGTGGATGGGTTGGTGCAGTACATTGTGCTAGCCAATTTTCCAGAAGCAAATTGACCTGTTTTGTGTCAAGTAACAGATGAAACCTGCAGCCATGTGTGCCAGAATTTCTTCTAAGTGCAGTATTAGATTTTATGTTATGATTGTGAAACCAGCTATTTTGCTAGTTGGTGTTTTCTCTGTTCGCCCTCCCTCTTCTTTCGGTTCAGCGGGACTGCTTCTGAACGTGTGTGTATAAATACTCACAGTGTCTTGTAATCACAGGGCAACAAAGGAGAGCCCTGAGGATGTCTTGGCCTAAAAATACCCTCGCTGTGGAGCTTGCTCTGTGCAGGTAGCTAGCAGTAACATCTCCTCTGCTTCTTCTAGGGGCACCTCTGCGCTCAGGCTTTCACCGCAGGCTGACATAGCAGGGGCAGGTGGGACATGGGACCGAATCCCAGTCCTGCAGTCAGCAGTGTCTGCAGTGCCTTGAAACTGAACAAAAGAGTGGCTAAAATCTGTGCTGTCTTAGAAGATTCAAAGTGATACGTTTGTCTGTTGGGCCTTCTTCAAGCGGAGGGAAAAATAGAACAAGATTAGTTTTTCCATAATCTTTCCCCTGTAGCCCAAAGAAGACTACATGGAAGAGATGTCTTCTCTAATCTTCTCTTCCTACCCTGCATTATTTTCTTTCCCTCCTCCTTCCCTTCTGTCTCACAGCTCCCCTCCCCACATGCATGCACGTATACACAGACTTTTGACAGAACACCAGTTTTATTCTCGAGCTCTTTTTAGCCCACATGGGTGTCTAGTCAGTGCCTTAGCCCCAGCTAATACACGAGAGTTTGAATAAATGTATAACAGCAGGTAGCAAGTGACTGTTGACAGGGTGACATATTGACTTAATATCTTGTGTAATGTGATATGAAGGATGTGCCTTTTGGTGAGTATTTTCATTTAATTTTTTTTTTTTTTGCTTTGCTTAGGCAGACACTTGTAGGCAGTTTTGAGTAATTGTCTGAAATCATTAACATGTTTATTAAATAAGGAAGCAGAGTGCATTATCTAGTGAATCAATTATGTAAATGCACAAAAAGCATAAGAGATTAGTCTTTAACTGTTGCTGAACTGCAACTACTTTCCTAAATTATAGATGAAAGTGTTTTTTTTTTGTCAGTGTCTGTGTGATGTTAGGCTCCACTTTGTTCTGTTGGAGCTTAAAGTAACAACAATTAACTGGGGGTACTGTGTAAGAAGAGGGCAGTTCTGATGTACACTAATGAACACCAATGTGTGTACATCCTTTCTATAGAGGGAAACAGATGGTCTGTAGTGAAGAACAGACGTAATCTCAATTGAAGGGTCTGGATGACAAGATAAACTGACAGTGAAGCTCTAGCAATTTATTCTCTCATCTAGACACTGGGAAAAAATCTCCAGGAAAATCTGTTAATCTCCAGCATTTTTAGCAATATGTTTTCTTTCTTGATAACTTATGATAAAGTGAGAGTATGCCTCTACAGTTATACCAATCCTCAACTTACAGAGCAGGGAGAATAGAGTTTAACACTCACTGTGTATGTAGAAAATTCACTTGCACTTACAGCTGTATAAATGGTGTGTGTAGAGGAACACATAATAACAGCGCAAACTACACCACTCTGTTTTCACCCACTGCATTTTTGATTTTGCTCAATTGGAGAGTACTCTTCTCTACTTGTGACTACAATTTAGCCACTGATCTGAAGCATATTGTACAGAAAGGAGGAATACTTGCATCTGCTTATGTACATGTTGGATCCGTCTGCAAGAGTCATAGAGAAACTTACAGATACATTTTTAAAGTAAGCAGTGCTCATGGAAGCATTCTCATTCTTCTGTATTAACTACATGTATGATCTCTAGCTTCCAGTAGGAGCTGAAACCTTCTCAGGGGTGATCACCGTGCAGCAGAGTAAGAAAACATCTCCTGTGGCATCAACTGTATTTTTTTTCCCTCCCACTACTGTTGCTTCCATGTCAGCTCCTGTGTGTATTCCGTGGAGGTGAGCAGAGGGATTGGACCACATTCAGATGCCCAGGACAGGGGATGCTGAATTTCCCCACAGTGTTGCATAACTTTGCAAGTTAGCATAAATATTTGAGCTGTCTGCATCATAGTTGTCCTGTGCAGTCATATATGTCTGAACTGGCTATTTGCTGTCATTGGAAGGATTTCTGGAGTGTGTATTGCTGATGTTAGAAGTGTGGAGATGAGGTGATTTAGCTGGAGACAGTAAATTACATTACCATACCCAAAAGCTGGATTGTTATAGTTTCTGATTAAATTTTCACTTGTGTAACTCTTGTGTAAAGCCAATGTCTTCCTAAGAATTCCCAGTGCTAAAGTAACAGGACATTAATTGTGTCATGTTTATTAATTGTCAAAATTAGATCAGTCTTAACAGAGCTAACAGATATGTCTGGTTAAACTGGTAGATGAAGATGGAAGAGCTAGTGGATATCACCAAGGAGCTGAGAGATGCTAGGAGAAATGACAAATGTGGCTGGATGAGATGTAGTGGGATTGGAAGAATGCAGTTTTAGTCATTTCCTCAGGGAGGAAATAGTAAACATTGCAGGCACTGAAAAAATGTTTTGAGTGAGCAAGAACTGAGGAGTTTGATTTGTGCCATCATCTCTGACTTTCTGAAAGTGTCTCCCTCTTCACGAGAAGTTACCATAGGAAAGTCAGTGCTCTAAGAGCTAGGATTTGAAGTTTTATTCATGTTTAGATTAAAAGATAGAGCACAAACTGTAAAATATCACTGTGCTTGTCCTGATTCTTTGCAACCTGAACTGAATCCATACCTTTAGTACTCACAGAGACTTGAAAATCTTTAGCCTGCAGTGTTAAAGATCTGTCTATCCTGCAATGACTCACTTGGGAGCAGAATCCTGTACCTCATCAGAGAGTAGGAATAAATCCAAGGTTAAAAGATGGGTGATCGAAGTCCAGCCTCCCTCCTTTCTCAGAGGCTTTGTGACCTTTCCAGTGAAGTGGGAAGAGCGTGTCACAGTAATATGAGAGGAAATGCAGTGGGATTTGCAAAGCATCCATGTTTGGAGTTAGCAAAGTACCTTAGAGGCTCTGATAATATGGCCAATATACACGTAATGTTATTTCTAGTATCTTAAAAGCTAATTTGGCAATAATAAAAATAGTAAGAACACATCTTACTGCAGTTGATGCATCATCGCATCCTTTCACATACATTTGTTTTTCAAAACATAGAATATAAGCTAAATTCTCGAATGGTGGCTTTGGAAGAAGAGAACTTAGAGGTTTTTTCATGTGATAATACTGCATAGGTGTGGCACTTCTGTAAAAGTTGGTTCAGAAAGTCTGCACAATGCTCCATCGATGCTATGAAAATGTCTTTGTGATGAAGCTCAAAATATGCCTAAAATATTTTGATACTGTTTTTAACTTTTTGATACATCTCTTGGCTTCAAAGATGAAAGGATTCGCTCCTGGAATTTACACTTCTCTGATGTGATTAAAACCAGATAGGTGTACTCTAAATAGAATATGCTCCGTATGATGATAGGTATGGTTTACTGCTCTTTGAGCAGGAGGTTTCTTACAGTGGAAAACAGCTCTTCTTGATGAGTTGCATGTCACTGTTTTCAGCAGCCCCTCCTTTCATCTATTATTCATTTTGGGAGACTTAATAGTATAGTTTGGGCGTGGGCTGGTACCAGATACCAGTAAACTGTAACCCCTGCTAAAATAAGAGATCTGCAAAGCTATCAAGCATAGAGTGGAAAACAGTAAAAATGTATTTTTTTTAATTTTGAAAATAACTCCAGCTTCCAAAAGGAGCTACATTATATGGTGTAAACTCTCCTTTCATCCCTTATTTGACTGCCCGATCAAGCAGAAAAAAAACCAAAAGCTTCTGTGCACCATGTGCCTGCAATAAGGTATGATGAAGACCCCTGTATTGTACTGAACGGAGTAGGAGATTTGGTAAGTACTAGAACACAAAGCAGTATCTATGAAGACTGCATCTAATATTTTTCTCTAGCTGATGAAGACAAGCTGAAGTGTTGGTGAAAGGTCTCCATTGGCACAGATTGCCCAGAGGTTGTGAGAGCTTTTCCTTGCAGATCTTCAAATGCCGCCTGATTATGGTCCTTGACATCCTGCTCTGGGTGGCCCTGCTTGAGCAGGGGTGGGACCAAGTGGACCCAGAGGTCCCTGCCAACCTCAGCCATGCTGTGATTCTGTCTACAGTTTCTTGCCTGTGTTTTACTGTGAGGTCTGGGGGGCTACAGTTTAGTGTGTATGTAATGACTGTGAAGTCCTTCGTGACCGAGGATATGTTGCAGTCTCTGTGTGCATATAGATGGATGTATTTATAGAAGAATCCCTGTGAATGTGAGAAATAAGCCTTTGAAGTGTCAAGCCAAATATTCTAGGGGGAAAAAACGGATTTCTTGTCTACATCAGAAGCTTGCATTTCATGTAAACTTGTCTCATTTTACCCAAAATATCTCCCCACAGGTTAGGAGAGCTGAAAATAATAATAATGCGGCAAGTAGGGGGAGGGAGAATGGCAGAGAGAAAAGAGGGAAATAACAAACATCTCTGAAATGTTTTTGTTCCTCCTTACTTAAGGCTTGTTTCTTTTCACTGGCTTTCCCTCTCACTTCATTTCCTGTTCTGCTAAAGGGCTGCCAGGGCTATGGAGCTGTCTCGCTTCCGTTTGGTCGGGCCCCTGCAGGTGCCTTGTTGGCAAGAAGCAAGTGACAGAAGACAGCTTTCAGTCTTCTCCAAGCAGCATGGACCACTCCCAAGCTCTGTGATGTGATACTAAGTCAGTGTGTTGGGAGCTCTTCGAAGGATCTGCACACCTCAGCTCCCGACGTGGCTGCTACCGCAAGGCTAGCCCAGCCCTGACACAAAGCTTTTTATTTGTTCTTTGCTTCCCTTCGGAAAAGAGAAGGCATATTGTCATTCCAGAGTCACAGAAGGTGTCCAGTAGTCTTCCGTTAAGCTGCAGCAGTGATATAAGAGCAGGCTGAGTGATTTTTGGTTATGGATTAAAGCGGAGGAGTGTTATTGAAAGAGGCTCTTCGCAAAGTGAAATAGAAGGCAGAAGTTTTTCAAAATTTAATGCTCAATTGATGGCAGAGTTTTTAGGCATTTTATGTACTACTTCCATTCCAGAGATAGGAAAGGGTCGTTTTTGTCAGGAGCTGTTAGAGGCGGCCATTTGAGGCAGGTAGGCGTCTTAGCACACGTTGCCACTGGGACATCTCAAAACCTTCACTGGTGCTTTCAGTGAGAAATCCTTGAGCTCTGTTAACAGGTTGGAAAGTGATTCTCTGCATCTTTTGCTGTATATTTATGGCTTGAATACAGTATATTCTTGTCACAATTGAAAAAGGATTTTCCAAATAGTTCGTCATGTTAGGATGAGAATTCCAACTTTCTTGCTCATAGTTAGTCACTTATGTGTGTATATATATATATATATATATATATATAGTGCTCATTATTTTCATATTGTAGTTGGTCTTTCCCTTTCTTTTTCTGGCTAATATAATGTGTATTACTGAACCTAAAGAAAAGCGGGAAGGCAGGAGAATTCACTTACAAGTGGGACACAAGCGAGTCTGTTTTTAAAATACCATGTATTTTGTACTGGTGTGTTAAGCCTTTTCATGCTATGCTGTAAGCTTATGTGCTAACAGCGTGTGCTGTTAAGAGGTCATTTCGGTCCTGAGGAACTAAACCCTTCCAAACAGCTATTTGTTGTGCTCTGTATTTGAAATCCATTATTTATAATCCTACCTTGATGTGATTTCTGTGATTGTTTTAGTTCTCTGCTTTGAAACTATTAGGAATAATATTTTTTTTTACCATCTAGCAGACTTTAAAATCTTCCAGTTAAAGTAGTAATAGGGTGCTAGCTGCCATCTTTAGTATGTATTTTGAACAAATCTATAGAGACCCAAATGAAATGAGCAAGTGTCTGGAATTAAGAAAGCGTTAGAATTTAGCCTCAAATAGCTGTAAGAATCAATAATTGCAAGCACTTCATCTTTTGTGGAAATATCTGGGTTGGACTGGGCTTGCACCTTGGCATTTGAATTGACTCGCACGGCTGTAGGTAAATGTTAACATACAGCAAACACTGCAGGCAGATGAGCTGGCTGCCAAAAGAAGGGCATTTTTCAAATGTATTGCTGTAGCATTGAATGAGAAGCTGGGAATATGGTTTCTTTGAGAGACTGAAAATGCTTAAGAAGCCATTAGCAATAAATGAAAGTGCACCCATTGGTGAACAGCACTTGCCTATATATCAGGACCGTTTCTGGAAGCAAAACTTGTAACATAAATTACTGAATACTGAATTACTGCAATGTGTTAAGGATTCTTTTTAATTACAGGATGTTAAGGCTTCAAAAATAAAATTCTTCAAAGTTAATCATGGAGTAAAATAACTCCATATTTAGCTGAGCTTCAACTTCATTAAAGCTGTTCAAACGGCTGATGGAGCCCTAATAAGTTTTGTTCAAAGATAGGAAATCTTTGAAAATTTTCTGCAAATCTGACTGTTATCTTTGATACACTTTAATTGGATATTGCTATCTCTATTCATGTTGCCCAGCAAATTGCATCCTTGGTACGGTGTTGAAAATGTATCCCCTTGTCCTGAAATGAGCAGATCAAGGCTCGGAAGGGCTATTTTCAGGGCAGCATTTAAGCCTTCGAGTGATACTTTATCATCAGGCAGGTACAAAGTATATATTTTTCCTTGTATAAATATAAAGCCATAGTGTGGAGTGGAAAGCGGGGGAAAACCTGAATTCAGAGCATCATTCTGACAGTATCAAACCATTAATGAGGGCACCAGTTCCTTAATTATTTACATCGTATTCGATGCGCTAATCTGTTTTAGGATTGTTAATATTGAATGTGTTGTTTCTTACATACGCCTCTTTTTTCTTTCTTTCTGGTTTCCTTTTTGAGGTACAATTTAATTACCGATGCTGTTCAGTCTCCAGAGCTGTAAAGATTGTTTTTTTCTTCTGCAAAATAAAACCACGAGGTAGTTTACTCCAGAATACCTCTTACCGGCGGCTGCCGATCCGACGGTGGTGATGTAGAAGCGTGGTAGCCTGACGTTTATTTTCGCCGAGTGAGGCGGAGCAGGTCCGGAGCCGATGGCTGCGGGTGCTGCGTCGCCATCCGCCTGAGCGCGCTCGCTGCTCGTCCCGGCGCGGCGGCGGGGGCTGCCCGCGGGCAGGGCGCTGCGGGGCGGCCAGGAGCTGTTCCTTTCAGCACCCGCCCGGGCCCTGGCGCTCGGCGAGCGGCGCGTACCGCTTTGCCCTCTGCTGGGAGCCCGGGTTTGGCAAACACGGAGCGTGAGCCGTGGTGCCAAACATTCTGCTCAGAGACACTGTACAAATCCGGAGAAATATTCCTCTGGTTTGTAGATTTTTATTTATTTTTTTTAATTTCCTAACCCCCCCCACCTCACGCCTCATTTTGTAGGTGTTTTAGCAGCAGCCTAGGTTCCTGTTCTCTTTGTGTGTGATGATTTTTCTCCCTTACGACACCTTCTAATTTTACATCAGTGTTGTCGTTAGAAATCATCTGTGGCTCTTAGGCCTCAGTGAAGTCTTTTGTCCCGATCCCTTATAATAATATAAGCTACCGCATTCTTGCCTGCCATTGTATTTATGGATCTGATGTGTGGTGTGCAAAATCGAGAACTCAAAAAGAGGAAATGACCTACTTTCTAGCTCTGGTATGGAAGCAGGGAAATGTACTTCTTATGTAATTACTGCTAAAGTTTTTGGAATGATGATAAAAGAATTTTTTGAATATAATTTTGTTGTTCTGAAATTCCATTAAGAACAAATTTTTCTAGTTGCTGTTTTGAGATGCTTCTTGAATGAGCCCATACATCTTAGATAATTGTAATAATGGATAGGACCATTTCTTCTTCATATTTGACTTGTTACCAATGGCATAAGCTGCACAACAATTTCAGGAACATGATGCTTGCATGGTGTTCAGCTGACCAAATGTCTTGCTGCACAACATCAGGAATGTCAAAGCCCACTCTTCTGAAAAAAAAATACATACACCATCTGAAAAGACCTGAACAGTGGATAAACTTCATATCTATTTGCTGTAAAATGTCAAGTTAACCTCAACTGTCGGTGATACAAAGGAGAAATATTAATTAGGTAGAAAATATTGTTTAGCTTGTATCGAAGATCCTGAATTTTTACCGTCAGCATTGCTGTTCTTTGGTCTTTACTTAGTCTGAAACTGAGCAGCTCATTAACACAGACCATCAACTCAAAACCCTTGTGCTTTATTCATGTGAATGTAATGTGTCGCTGATATTTTGGAGGGAAAATTTATTCATTTCCTTGCAGTGCTGAGCAGCTTCACAAAACTTTCCAGAATCTTTCAGCATTTTTTCATGTAGGCATATTGTTAACTGTGGTTTGAGAACCCCTCTGGGTTGGGATGAATTTTATCCTTGGGATTATTTAGTCAAAACCTGACAGACACTGATCTGTGGCTGGTGGCCATCTAGAACCATGACATTTTCAGAATGAAATCTTTGTGGTTCATACAGAAAAAAAACCTGCATGAAAGTCACACAGAGAACAGTGTTAGAAGAGGTGTTTGGCATCTGTCTTCAGTTCAAATACTTGGCATGCATTAGAAGTTTTATCTGTGTAATTTAGTAGTCACTAAGTGTTGTGAGGTTCTTGTTATGGCATTTTTTACTCTATGAAACAAATTTTGGTCACTTTAACTGAATGGAATTAGCTTTTTTTTTTTTTTTCCTGTGAGTTGTCATTTTATCTGCAGCTCTGCCCCAGGGACATAAGTTACTGTTTTTTTCCTGAAGGATTTTCTTTGAGAGAAATAAGTCCAGAGCAGGAGACAAAATAAAGAATAGGCCCATACTGTTTCCTTGATAGCTTGTGAAAATGCCACAGGTATGTCTTGATTTTCTGCCCAGTTGAAAATTTGTTCCGTTTTAAACATCTGAATTATCAGATTGTTATTTTTATAATTTTATTATTTTAAATTAATGAAACATGGTGATTAAAAAAGGCATGCGTGAACCATTTTACCTTGAAAGTTATTGTCACGACTGCTTCGTATTAAGTGCTCGTTGAGTACTGTGAGATCAATTTACGTAATCTTGATACAACTGCCCTCCACCCCTCAGCACCATGAACGTAGTCTGTATTTGTTTGGTGTTCCTATATGCATGGACATGCTTTCATGTGCATCATTAAATGAAATCTTGTTCAAAATGATCTGTTGTCTAAGGCTCACACTGAGAGGTATTTTCTGTATCGCTTTTCTCATCTATGCTTTTCCAGCTGTTTTTATGGAATGTCCCACTTCCATAGGTGTGACTTTTTCTATTAAGTGTGGGATGATGTGTTGTGCCACGGTGTTTGACAGTGCACACATATGTGTGCACGTGCAGAAGCCTGTGAAAAGATTTGGTGAACACATCTCTGAAAATTTTCCAAACTTAAGGAGAACAAAAATAGAGAAGCAAATTGATGAGGTGCAGATGTGCTTTATGTAACTGTAATGATTTATGAGAAGTGTTGTTTTCTGGCTGTGGCAAGTATCTTGAAGCTAGAAGGTTTGGGTGCTGTTCCCAGCTCTGTCGCAGGCTTCCAGTGCGGTCACTCCGTGTCTCAGTGTCTCAGCTGTTAGTGTCACCAGGTTCTTAATGGTCCCTTGATTGCACTGCCTGAGTAGATGTGTCATTGTGGTAGGAATTAAAATAGTGAGCTTATTGCAGCAACTGCAGGTTTGCCAGGACTATAGTATTAAGAAGCGTGAAAGAGGCATTAAGAGTATTGCTCCTGCACAGTAAGTTCCAAACTGAGGGTAAAAATCTGTAATTGTATGGGATTAATTATATTTTCCTTTTTTTTAATCATTGAAATACTTTTGTCATAACTCAGCTGCAAGCATTTTTGTGTTGCTGTAATCTTTTTTGAATCTCGGAAGATAATGCAGATAACGTTCTTGATTGCTGTAGGATATTGCAACACTTAAAGTATTTTTGTTTGCATCATTTTCCTTCACTTCAGATATTCCATCTCTTGTAATCCTTTGCATTTCCATGTTTCATCAGCAGCCTGCACTCAGTTTCACTTGCTTGGTGGTTTGAGTGATAATATTCCTTGCCATCTTCTGAAGTAAATTGTCCTGTAACAGTGATACTGAATCTACTCGGTCATGAGATTCAGAGCTGGTTCCTTCTGCAGAGCTATATTGCAGGCATTGCCGAACACAAATTTGAGACTGGAAAATCACAGTAGCTGTGAAGTTAGCTCATTACATGAAAAATGTATTGCTGTTTGAGGATTATACTCCTCATTTATTTTATTCTTTTTCTCTGAACAGGTGCCTCATATTCTACAGTATACCCACTGAATCTCAATAGTGACCTAATTTTTTGCTTATATTGGTGAAGGGTGTCAACGTGGCACAGTCATACACAAATGTCTCCATGCTACATAACTTACCAAGAATACAGGAAATAGGTGGCAGCATTTATGCATGTGGTAAATATTATCTGCACGTTTGTTGGACAGATAAATTAAGTGCAGTAAGTGAAAGAATTTGTTGATTATTGAGAGACAGACAAGTAGCTAGCTTTGCCAGCTACTTGTTACAAGCTAGTCAACTACTGCTGTCTCGATACTTCGCTCATGCTGAAACTGTCCTAGCAACAGCTATGTTTAACACTGCCTTCTGATGTAGATTATGGGTAGTAGAGCAGGAAGAGTAATTTTCACACTGTCCTTTATATAAACAAACTGGAAAAAGGGATTATTCAGATACAGTTTAAAAAAAATACTTTATCATATCAAGGAAGAGGTTGTAAGTGAAGTGCAAATTAGTGTGTGAGCAGGAGATGCTTTTAAAAAAATCAAGTATAGGTGAGGGAGAGGAAAACAGCAAAAATGGAAAGTAAGAGATGAAAGATGGGAATAGAGAGCAAGGGAAGGTTAGGAAAAATATGAAGTGGAACCAAGATAAACTCTGACTTTCAGAGTTAAAGATGACAGAAATTACAGTAGCTATTCATCTCTTTAGCTTGGCTGAATGCAGAGGAGTGTAAAAGTTAAGGTCCCGTTAAAGGGCAGGTCAGCAGTGTGGCTTAATCATTCTGTGTTCCTACTGCAGTACAAGGGCTTAGAAAAAGGAATGAGATGAACTAAAGGTACATTGGAACATAAAATACGCCTTTCTCTTCTTTTTTTTCTCAAGAGATTACGATGATTCAGCATGAAATACGGGCAATAATGCCCACTGCTTTGAACTGGCTTTTTTTATACATAAAGGTTTAAAACAGTTGCCACATTAGGGATGGATTTCACCAAAATTATATTAATTTAGTCTGTCTGAATCCACATAAAAGTTACTTAATTGATTCAGACCTCTGCCCTTTTTAGTGTCTCTTTTATCTGACAGTGTTCTGTATTGGCTGCTGTGAAAGTGTGAGAAGACATGCAATGCCAAGGTAGGGAATAATGTGGCTGTATGAGATATTTTTCCTTTCTCAGATGAACACTGGCTTATGCCATGGAGTATTTGCATTTATATTCCTTCAGCATTTATTTAATTCTGTACAACATAATAAAGGATATTCTCACTAGCTATATCAATCTCAATCCTTTTAAAAAGCTGCAGCACTGATTATCCCATACCTGGATTGTCCATTCTTTGGCTGACTTGTAACATTCATTAAAATGGTGACAAGCTTCTTGGGTTGGTCACTCACACAACCATACTAAATGCAATAAAAATATAAATTTTTTTTAGCCTCAAAAAATGTAAATATAAAAAAAAATATAAATATATTAAGAGATAAAGGCAAGAATTAAAAAAAAAAAAGTGAAGACTTTTTTTTTTATGTACAAAAGTTTTAACATTTGAAAAACAAGCGCAGTTTCCTAAAACGTAGGATGTAAGAGGTAATCCTGAGGTATGCTTAAGTGGCTGCTTTCCTCTTTGAGTGCTGGGGAAAGTTCTGCCTCTTCTGTAACTTGTGAGTAATTGTCAGTTTTTTCATGACTATCTCCAGTTTGAACGTGTACAAGAGTTCTTTATGAAGTTCAGTCTTAAAAAGGCTAAACTATCTCAATAGTTTATTCCTCTCATAGCATCAAAATTCTGTTACTTCCAGCATTTTCAGTTTGTAGATAAATTCTAACACTTCATTGAAGGATGCGGTTGTTGTATTAGGTAGTTTGGTAATGTAATAGGTAAATGGAGTTCTCATTTGCCAAATCTATTTGTCAGTGCAGCATCTTCTGCCTTTGGCCATATATTGTGTATTTATGTTAGAATTTCCAATTCTACTGGATATTTGTAGTTTATAAGCAAAAAATATATGCATATATATTTGACTGTCAGAAACCAGATTGAGTTGACATAGGTAGAAGGCAGTGTTTGCATGTCCATGCATGCGGAGATTATTCTCGATGGGAGTGCTTTAAGAAATTGTATGTGATTTCTCAGTCACATGAGTATTTTGAGTGTTTCAGTTTCTCAGTTTCTTCTTGTTTCTTGAAAACCTTGATATTTCCATCAGTGATCTTAACCATTAAAAATTTGCTCCTTAAATATTGCTTTGGTATTTCAATTTATGTATTCCAAGGAATGAACCCTCAACCTCCGAGTGCCATAGGATATTTCCCTATTTAATGCCATTAATTCCATACTAGGTGGATTTTGTGTGTGTGTTGTCCTCAGATTGTTCCTAATAATGCTGAAATACATGATGTGTCAATATCTTAGCCTCCTCAAAAACCATTGAAATTTATTTGATAGCTGTCATTGAACTGCGTGCAATTTTAGACTCACATTTTTGTATTAAGGAAAGTTTTCTTTTGGTAGAGAATGTCAATTACTTTTTCTTGAGTGCGCTGATCTGAAACTTGGGTTCAAATACACCTCAAACATTTTCCTGATAAATAAAATGATATGAGGAACATACAACTTTTCCTTGTGGACTGGAAAAAAAAGGAAAGCAGGAAAAATGTTTGTGAGAAGTCGCTGACTTCCTCTGACTTAAAAATGGTGGACATCTCAGTTGAGCTTTAATCCAGGTTTCCCACTGCTTACTGCATAAAATAGAGTTGGTAAAGTAACAAGTAGTTCTCTAAATTCAAGAAACCCTCAACATGCCTCAGGAGATGTGTAGTGAAGTAACATAGAGGTTGAAATCTTGGTGAGAGTCATTAATGGAAACAGAGCAACGAATCTATCACCGAGAGGGGTGAGTTGTTTTATATGTGAGAGATGTGTATTCTAATAAGGCATCTTCTCACACCCACCAGGCATAAGACATACCATGTACTTCTATATCCCATCTTGTTTTCAGTAGGAAGAATATATTTTTAATAAGAATAATGTTTAGGAAAGACAAGCCAAGAGGTTTTCCCATGTGTAGGAGAAATCATGAATCGTTTCCATTAGAGTATGTTTCAGAAGAGGAGGAGCATGCCATAAGAGAAAGAACATCTGGTATTTTTCAGTTGTCCTTCCAAAGGAACACAATCTGGTTATGCTCTAACTGGTTTGTGACAAAGGAGTTACCTTTAGTGGGGAAAAATAAAATAAAAATTGGGTCCCCTCCATCAACTGGGAGTGCTAAATATATTGACATATATTCTCCTGGAAGGAAACAACTAAGTCTATATTTGGTGACAGCAAATCCAGGAGGGGTGATAAACAGGTGCCCACGTCGTACTGCCTTTTGCTGTGTAGTCTCCAGTGGGAGGAATGTTGTTGCTAGATGGGATGTGTGTGCTCTGGTGAGGAAGTTCAGCCAAGAAAGAGGCACAGCCAGAGTCTCTGAATCACATGGCAAAATCCCATTTGGAACTGGCAGTGGGGGGCATGATGGGAAAGGGAGAGAAGATTGAGTTTTGGGTAGTCATGGGAGGAACGTACGGAAAACAAAAATAGTTCAAAAGGGTGCCAAGTGGATGGCAAGTGCCTTTTCATTTTCTCTCTTTCTCTCCTGGCAAACTTTCTTCTTTCCTTGCTTGCCTCCTGGAACTGGTATCTCACCTGTGAGCGGCAGCCTCCACCAATCTAGTGAAAGTTTTAACTTTACCTATTGGGCAGCTGTGAAGTGGGAGAGAAAAGGCAACACCTTGTATCAGAGGGAAAGACTAAACAGGGCCTGGACGGGGAAGTGGGAAGGCAGCTCCATGGGGAAAGCATTTTTTGTGGTTTGCAGGGGGTGTGTAATAAGGGCTGTCTGCTCTCCAAACACCAACCTATTCACCTATATACAAACAGAAGAGAAGCTGTTGTGACTGGAATAGTTGCTGGCAGCTGTTCCTGGCAGCTGTCTACTCTGACTGTGCCTTGAGGCAGCCTTGGGCGTAGATACTTGAACCCAGACTTGAGCCTTTTCCTGTTCTGGCAAACTCTATATGGAATGAAAACTGCTCTAGAGAGAGCAGTAGGCAGCCACGCCTCAAAGCTGGGGTAGAATACCATGTTTCTTGAAATGTAGCTGTGTTTTGTAGGAAGCCAGGTTCCAGTTTCTGTGTTTAGTAAACTGCTGGTCAATTGGTTTGAGATTTATCATTTTCCTCTTAATTGTTCCTGGAATAAATAAATAGTTTGTTGTATTCTTGGTATACAATCTATTTCAGAAAATGGCATTCCTTACCTTTCCTGTCCTTAGATTTCAGAAAAGACACGATTAGTAGTACACAAGGAAATGTCCAAGAGAGGAGGTCAAAGAGGGATGGATACGCTCTTTTCTCTGGTGGGGGAGCTAAGCAGAATTACATAATGCATTTCAGAACAGAAAGACATGTAAGTTGAGGGATAGTGGAAGAAGGGTTGTGGTGATGTGCACCAACTCTCCCAGTGGACTAAAATAGAAAGCACGTAATTGTCCTCCAGATGGAAATGTATTGGCATTATCATCTAACATCTGCACTGCCAGAAATATGAAACCTGGAGAAAGGAGGGTCTCCAGCTGCAGGAAATAATTGAATGGGAGCAGTTTCTGCAAGGATAGAAGACAAGAGGGGAGGCTGTTCGGAGTTACAACTATCTAGAGACTGTTTTTATGGGCCTGTTCAGTAAGAGTAGGGATTTCCCTAGGTAAGTGAAGGCTCCATTAACAGTTACTGTGATCTAGAAGCTCCGAGGTAAGCAGAAGTCTGGGAACAAAATTATATATTCTAGTTTCTTTTCTTTGCAAAGTGCTTGACAGCTGAGTGGGAGAGACAGCCAGGGGCAGCTGAGGGGAAAAGAAAATCTGTACTTCATTCTGACCCCTTCACTCACTCTGCTGGAACTTGCCTAGCTACTCCCAACTCTGCACTTGGTTGTTAAGATACCTTCTGAATACTCTGCAGTGGAAAATTGTTTCCCACATCTGCTTTTTTTACGAGACTTGTTAGCATAACCGATTTATGGCATACTTAAGATAATATGCCGGTAAACTTGTGCATTTCAATAAGAATTGTCGTGCAGGATTTTCCTGGCTACTTCAAGAAGTCGTACAACTTGATGTGTTCACATGAAGGTCTTGGAGGGCCGGTTTTTCTTTTAATGAATTTCAGCTTCTTTAAGAAGTGATATTTCCCCAGCATATTATTTTAAGAAGCAGGTTTGCTAGTCCTTCAACAAATGGTACAATAAACTGTCTTTTTTAATGGCATCCCAAGGAATGCATTAGTCTTTGAAGCTGAAATACTTTGACATCACACTGGGAGATGAGTTGCTATGGTTTCGAGGGAAGTGTTAGTGCTAGGAAGAGACTGCGTCCTTGAAATGTGCGCATGGGCAGTCCTGTGCTCCTGTGTGTTTCACGGCCAGAACTTGGGAAGTAGCCTTTCGCATCAGTCACTTCTTCACAGGGCATAAGGAAGATCTGCAGGAAGATGTGTGACTTGATTCGTCTTCACTAATAGCCATTTTATGAGGTTTGAATAGGTGGAGCTCTGTGTGGCAGCTTTCAGCGCTTTGATGGAGACAGGAAGCTTATGCCTAGTGTGCTCTTTGTACGCAGGAGGAATTTTTATGGCAAGCAGAATGCAGAGTGAGAGGAGGTACAGAAGGAGAGGATTCCTGCTATGGTGCTGAATGGGCTGTTCTTGCAAGCCGTTCGCCAAACTTCTTGAAATAGATCTTTCAATCTGTAAAAATTGCCAGATTTTATCTGGTGCAGAGAGCCTTAATGTGTATGTACTTTCTCTGAAGAGGCAGCAATACAGCAGTATGTTTTTAAGAGTATAAAAGCATATTTTTAATGACCAAAACAAGTGTATTAGCCACCTTGCTTTAATTTCCATTTAAATGTCTTTAAAAATAGAGTCCTCATTACAGTTTTCCCTTGAGCCCTGTAGCCTGCAAATAAGAAACAGATAACTGTGGAATGTTTGAAACAGTACATTGTTTTTCAATATATCATAGAAATGAATTCCTCTGAGTTGTATTTAATGCATACATTAATAGTAAATATATAATAACTTCACTGTGGTTAGTGAAACATATCTCTGACAGAAAGAATGATTTTCTTAGGTCTTAATGAGCACCTTATGAGAGTTCCTCTTCCCTACAAATAATCTAATTTTGATAAAACAGGTATAATTACCATGATTGTCATTGTTAAATTTCCTCTGATTTTTCAGTTTTTTTTCTAGATGTGGCCACGGTTGGGTTCAAGTAACTACTTAGATTTGAAGCTGTGCTTGGTTTCTGTCCGTATTGCACATTTCCCTCTTCCTCTACCTAAAACAACAGAGGGGCACTCGTGAAGCCCCTTACAAGCTTCATAAATGCATCCCAGGTAACCTGTCAGCCACAGGCCTGGGATTCTCCAGCTTATCAAATGCTTTTATATGTGTTGAGAGATTAGTAAGACTTTGTGGGCACATGGAAACAGCGAGGAGTCCCACAGTTCGCTTATCTTCCTTTGTGTTATTCCATATTTTTTTCCTTGATCCTTCTTCCTTCACCTCTGTTTTTCAGTCTAGTTGGTAAAATGTGACTTTTCAGAAGAAAGCTACCTGATATTTTTGGGAGCAGCTGTTTGGTCCTCAATGAGTTTATGGATGTGTTGAGACCAGCAGGATTAGCAGTTTTCGTCTAGAAATTTCTCACTCTCACCGCAGTGAAGGGAAGAAATGGTGCCAGAAGACTGAATTCTGTAAGAGTTATTTCCAACTTGAAATGGTCGTAGACACACTGTAATTTTTTTGTTCATTTGTCTTCTTTCTAACAAGCTCATGGCGCATATTTATATTTGCCTGTGAATAACGGGGAAGTGTTTTGGATTTTCTGCAGGGAATGCAGGTAATGAATTTGATTCATTGTAGTATTTAGTAGCTGTGATGGCTGGGCATCAGAAGGTTTGCCATTTTCTTTAGGTAAAGTTCACTGTATTCTAACCCCAAATTTTTGAGATTAATATCTTCACTTCTGTTACCCAAAGAAACTACAAGTACTAGACTTCCCCAGTGGTTTCAGATGGAGTGAGACCAACTTTTTTTTTTAATGGATTCAGCTGAAGTGCAAAGTGCAGGCATACAGAAATCAGGGTGGGAGAATCTGAATTCAGGTGTGGGTCCTGCTCAAATCTTACGAGGCCATTTAGGTAGTCCTTTTTATTTTGTCTCTTTACCCACTGCTACTTAACAGCTTGTAGAGATCTTTTGAAACTCTATTACTTTATGCATTAGAGATTTGCCTGCTTCCACCCTCCCCCTTCTGGGATTCTGTGAGGCTTTCTTCTTGTATGCTGTGCCAACAGCAGATTTTGCCTGAGTATTCTTTTGCTCATTAACATCAATTGAAGTGAGACGTCAGAAATCCAGGACCATTTGCAATGACAGGACAGTGCCAATGCTCTTCCTTTTATAACCCATAGGAATAAAACTATGCAAAGCATCATTTCATTATTCACTTTATGATAGCCTGCATAAATTACAGATCATAAGCTAGGGAAATAATTTCCATGATGTCCTTTGTCAAATATCCAAAGTTTAAATTTTGAGAGGAAACAGGAGGAAGAATTAAAAAAATGAAAATGCTCCCACCGGTGGATTTTGGATGTGATTTTTCTTTGTTAACGTTTCTTCCAGGATACAATGTTATCCTACTTCAGGAAGTGAGGATGAACATCAGGCCTTCTATTTCTTTGCTGCTTTAAATAGTGTGCGCTGAAAATTCTTTAGTTTTAAAGCTCGTTGATTTTTTTTTGCTTTTTTATGAGGACCTAATAGAGCAAACAGTAGCATTTGGACTGTGATTATAATGAGCATCGCTCTTGTTTTCACTAGGCAAAATACTTCAAGTTAATTAATGAGATAAAATCCAGTTGAATTGAGTGGAGGGAAAGCCATATTGTAGTTTACTCTTAGAGAAGCAATGACCTTTTATTTTTTGCTGGATTCTGTGAGTTTTGCCCACATGGGCAGAACAAACCATTTTTCCTCATGGGGATGCAGCCAGAGCAGCCTCTGCCAGAGCTCAGTTCCATTTCATTTTTCTGCTCCTTTGTTTGAAAGTATTGCTTATGCTGGGATAAGCCAATAGCCGAGGGGGATGGCAGCAAACTGTTCTCTCCAATACGCCCAAGCTTTAATAACATGATGATTAGGCACGTACATACATCTCCTGGTCTAACATTGTGTGTCTTGCTACCTTCTGAAGATAACAGATAGGTATTTCTTTGGAGAGGATAACAGAAACTAAGAAAAGAAAAGAGAAGCTTCCATCAGTCTTCAGGTAGCCCCTCTGATCAGATGTTGCCATCATGCTTTTCTCCTGTAAAATAAGCATTTTCATGTATGAAAAGCTGGAGGAGTTAGAGAGGGGACACCTTCATTATAGAGGAAAAAGATTGAGGAAAATTGAAGACATTAAAATAATAGCTCAAGTTCAACACTTCTTTGAATTAGTTTAAATGCAAATTAATTAAACTTAATGATTTTGAGAATTTTTAGTTTTAAAAAACAAGAAGTGAGGCACCTGTTTGATTTTACGTGTTTTCATACTGCCGTGGGTCAGGGGTCTGTAGAGTGTGACAATCTTCTGTCTGACCGGGGGAGCAAGAGGGCTGGGTTTTATTTCCCCTCTGTGGGTCATGAGAAGGAAGTCTGGATTTTAAAATGAGAGGAAGGACAGGAAGCCTAAGATGCATTCAGAGGTATAATTTAGTGGGTATGTATTTCCTTACTTTTTCCTAGGCAGAAAGAAGCTTTAAAATAGAGCAGTAAACAGTTATAATTAAAGAAAAAAAGAAGAAAATGGATTAATGTTGTTTAATATGAGGAAAAGGAAAAAAAGTCATGCTTTCTATCAAATGCAGAAATATCTAAGAGTTTGTTGCTACTTTTTTAGATTCACGAAACGCACCATACTCGTGAAGTGGAGTTTCAGGGCGGTTGGAAGGCATGTTTAAGGAAAAAGGTTTTCATCCCTTCCTGCATGCAAATTATTTAGAGTTGCAGTGTTCATAGATCCTTTCCTTTGTGTCACAGCTTTCTGGGACACGGGTTTTAGATGTCTGAAGCCAAGAGAATGTGATAGGAATTGGAATGTTACACTTAACATCCTGTACCTATTCGTTTTGTGCTTGTTCTGAACAGCCAAGGTAATTTTTGGGAAGGTTGCTTAGCGTGTCAACAAATCTCTTTAAGAAGAATAAAGGATGTTTAACAGTCACTTCACATAGTTCTTCTTAGATTGAGGTAAAGTTCAGTAGTAAAGATTAAAATGAAAACAAAACATAACCAAAGGCGCTGTTAGTGGAACTCTAAATGTCATACACCCCTTACAGAAAGTATCTCTCAGATTAATTATGGAATCCCTGGATTTCAAGAAATCAGTTTCGGAGGCAGGAGGGATAGTCCTCCAGGGAGAAATGTAAAGATGCTTCATGCAAACAATAAGAAATTATTAGGGAAACGAATAGCTGTGAACCATTAAAAACAAAACAAGAATAAATAAAACTACTGAGAAGTTGTCAGGCTGAAGTAAGAAGGGAAATGAAAAAATATAAATGATGTTTAAAGAATTAGTGGAATAGAGAGGGCTTCATATGGCTGTGTCCAAGGTGCTTGGTCAATTTCAAGTGTGTTGTCTATATTCATTTGAGGTTACCTCTGTAAGTGCATCAAGTTTGATGCCTGCAGATGCAGCTCACACATGAGGCCAGCTTCAAATAAAGCATATTGTGTTCTTTGTCATTTCTTTGAATCTAAATCGCTTCTTTTGCTGTCAAGTGTCATAAACTTGTTGTTTATCACACTGTGTGCCGTAGTGACCATTCCTTTTTTGTTTTGGGTTTGATTTTTTCTTTTTTCATCCCATAGCATAGTAGGATGAAGTTGCTGCCTATGTCTGATCTGCACATAAGAGGATGGCTGGATTACATTTTGTGTGGCCCCTGCTTTTCTGCTGCCCGACTTGAGCAGCCCTGCTGGCATTTACTGTTTTAGCTGCTGCGGTTGTGTGTGTGTGTATGTGGGGGGGGGGGCATTTGTGTGTGATAAGGCAAAAAGAAATGGACAACGGTAGTTAGTGCTTGTACTGCAGATCCTAGTACTTATCATGCAGGGCTGATAGTTGTGGAGATGAGGAGTATGTGACACTGAGGAGAGCAGATACGGGGAGCCAGGGCTCTGTAATGGCCTTAGTGTGTTACAGAAGAGCGGGAGATGCGTTGCACAGCTTGAGGCAGGACTTTCATTTTGTTTTTGAGGACAGCTACAGCCTGCATATGAAATGCAAAAGAGAAAGGATTTATTGTGGCTCGTTTCAGCCTTGCTGGAAGCCAGGGTTTGGGAGGGTTGTCCAGTCTGGATTGAAGGCAGTGGGAAAGGTCTGTAAAAACTTAGCGTGGTCTTCAGAAATTGTCACCAAGACTGTTTTTTTCTTTTTCTTTTTTCTTTTTTTTTTTCCCTGTGTCCATAAGATGGTAGGGCAGGAAATTCAGCCTGAGAATCAAGTCTTTGTCTTCCTGGGAACGCTGGGATAGCAGTGGGTTCCAACAGAAGTCCTTTACCAGGAGTCAAGCTATTTGGATTTTACAGATTTGTTCATCTGGCTTGCAAGTTTTTGTGCTGAAGTAGGAATAAAATGTTTTTGTTTAACAGGAAAACTTGTGTGCGTACTTCTGCACTTGTGTGCTCACATCTCATCCTTTTGGTTTAAGCCACTCTACTTCATTTTGATCTTTAACCCTTCAGATATGAGAAAAAGCAGAAGTGCAATATTTGGACAACAGTTTACTAAATCATTTGTGATTCCTGCTTCTCAGCTGACTGAAGTGTCAGTTGGCTCAGTCAGTGTGTTTGCAAAGCAGCAGCATTTATTTATTTGCAAACGTGTCTTCATAGTATGTCCTTTTATTTCTGGGTTTGAACGACTAATCACTGCCTGTTTCCTTGAAGCAGGTACAGTAGGTTGTCTCAAGTAACTATCAGAAAGCACCTGTTTGGATTATGCTCAAATGTAGAAGTGGTGCTCTGTAAGGGAGGGCAGTCTAAGGTGCTCAATGGAGGCTGAAGCATCAGGAGTTTAAATGTACTGCAGCTGAGGGAATATGGTCTCCTTCACAATTTCAAGTTCAAACTGGTCACCAAATGGTGGAGATGGATGACGTTCAGAGGGACTCTTGGCCTCTCTTCCCTACTGCTCCATTATAAAGCACTGCGGGCCTGGCATGTTGCCTCATTAGTAGGGGGAGTATTTCTCTCACTTGTCAGGTGCTGCACGTGTCTCAGGGCAGTTCTCAGAGCTTGTGGCTTGGTGTTTTCATACAGTCTAATAAACTCTGCTTTTGCTTTCCTTTCTTGTTGGCTGCTCATTCGTGAGCATTTCTGAACCCTACCTCCCCCATAGTAGAATACTTTATTTCAGAAAAGGAAAGAGAATAAGACGGTGCCTAGGCCTTCAATGTGTGCAAAACATTACAGTACAAAGCCTTAGCTGATGGTTTCACTAACATTTTACACATAACCTGGTTTATAGCTCCCAGTTTGGTTTCTACAGGGTTTGGGAGGAAGAACTTTCTCAGTAAGTGTTCCAGAGCTTGATGTGCAGAGGTGATTGGAAAATAGAATATATTCTTTTATTTGAAACAGATGACAGAAAAAGAGCAAGGCCTCACAAGCCTCTCTGTGGCAAAGAGAAATAAGGCATGTGGCGATTGACGGATTTATGTATCTAGGTAAAATCTTCCACCTTTCCAAAAGAAGAACTTTCTCTTTGTGCAGTGTTAGTTTCAAAGCCTCCAGCTCCTGCTGAGCCTAATGGCAGGTATGTTTCCAGCTACTTCCTTTTTATGCTTGAAAATGGGATCATTCTTAGGTCTGTTCATTGTCATCTGGTAGCTCTTCCCTTTCACTAATTTCCCCAAATGAGTTGTGGCCCACTCTGAGGACTATGGGATTCATTAGAATGAAGCTTTTTGAGAATGTCCTTGGTGTTCAAACAGGAAGGAAAAATCCCCAAGGCTGCCAGAGATAAAGATCACCCACTGAAAGGATAAAAATGAATAACGCTTCTCAAAGCGAACCTAAAAATACAGTACTTGTTTCTCTCACACTGAGTTTAGTTAGTGAAATAACTTGATTGTACAGTGCCAGAATTATTTTTATCTAAAGGAACTATGAAGTCTTGCAAATGTAAACAAAATGTAATCTCAGGGAAAACACGGTTTCAAGTCTAAACATTACCTGGTGTTCTGGGGTAGGAGGGGCTTACGCGTGTGGCAGTACGAAGAAGATGGAAGATCTCTTTTCACTACTTAACTTTTCCACCGACTTGCTGAATAACTTTGGTTTAGATGCATCATCTTTTTGTGTCTGTTTTCTATTGGCAGGTTTTTCAAAAGTGAAATGTAACAACTGTGCTTTTTTGCATGTGAAAGTTGATTACAGATTGCTTTGCTGTGTTACGTGCTCTGAGTCAGAGACGTATTAAAACAAGCCAAGAACACTGCAGAGTTTGTGACAGTCTTCAAGCTGATACCGTTGCCTTTAAACTCATTATTTATTAGGTGAGCTTATGCTTAAGTTCCTTGCTGCGTAGTAGTTCCACATTAATAATTAAACTGTTCTTTATCTATTTTAATATGAATGTCTGCTTAGTATATGCACACAAACATGATAGTGATATTTGCGAATTCTACATTCTGTAGTCCAGATGTGAAGACACTGTTAAATAGCACAACTCTGTGATGTTAATGTGCACAGTTTTCTGCTGTGGAGGTTTCTGAGTCCTGCTTCAGATTGTAGAACTGGAGGAGAAAGAAGAAAAGGGGTGTAGTCAGTGCAACTAATTGTTCCTACTAGGTAAGGATATACCCCTTTTACTGTGTCTGTGATGATGACTTTTTGTTTTTAGCTACAAGCAAATCTAATTTGCAAATGAAAAATATCATTATAGCAGAAGTTGCCTGCAAGGGAATTAAAGCAGGCATATTCAAAAGAATTCAACAGAACATACAATTGCTTCTTAAAGAATGGATTTATGATCCCAGTACACAATTAAAATAACAATTGCTTTTAAGTGGTACCTATTATTTTTAAAAGGTTAGATGTTCCAACAATAGAATTTTAAAGGAACAAGTCAGCTTGTGAGGAAAACATGTGGTAGGTAATTGGCAAAGCTCACTTAATATTTTTTGTTTGCTATCCAAGAGCTATTCACGATGCCACTGTAACAGTATGTTGTTGGTACAACAGAGCTGACAGTTTTCTGAGATGAAAAGGAAGAGAATGGAATTAATCACACAAACTTCATCATCCAGTCTGGCATAACTGAAAGAGTGAAGTGTGTTCTGCTATAGTTGAACTATTTTAAATAACTGCATGTTTTATTAATGCAGTTTTTTCTCTTTTAACCTCTTCTGTGCTTTCTGCCCAAAATCATGTTGTGACTTCCTGTCCTTTGAAGGGAAGCCCCAGATACATAGGTAGCTGTAATATACAGCAAAGGGGAATCCTGCGGCAGCCCCTGTACAGTACTGTGTGTGCATGTCAAGTAATCTGGTTGTAAGCTTGTAGGCTCTGGCAGGTTACTGGTTCAGAAGGGATGAAATAATTTTCAATATGTTTTTCTCCAAGCCTATTTAGCAGTCTTCTGCTACTGGGTGCTGTGTCTGACATAATGCAGAAAGTGCCTGGCAGGCCTCAAGGGAATCCTGCCTCCATTGTGGGGGGAAGAATAAAGTACTAGGTGTCGAATCTTTACTGAACTCAAGCTCTTTATGGTTTTGGGTACTGTTTTTACCCCTTTCTGTGTTTTCTGTCCCAGCTGGCATAATGTTTCTTCAGATAAGGAAGGGTCTTTCTCTCTCTTTTTTTTAATTCTTCAATTCAGTGCAATACCACATGACCTGCAAGCTCCACACTTTGGCAATATTTTGATATGTTAGCCTCTTTCAGAGAGAAAGCAAAGAGGTCATGGCAAGATACCATTGCTAGCTTCCAAGAAAACTGCCCTAGGTCTTAGCTTTTACATATTTAATGTCAAGCTGTGAATGTGTTTGTGCAGATGACGTAAAATATTGGTCTTGGATTAGCTATTAAATCAGTTTCCTTAAAGGATTGCTTTGATTCCTTTCACTCCTGTTCCATTGAAGCTGCAAATTGCATCCACTGTGATATAACCTTTGTTGGATGTTATGCTGGATATTTGGCCTGAATCTATTATGAATTTATATGTCCATCTTGAGCTCGGATTTGCCACGTTAGACTCTGAAGACTCTATTCAGTACTTCACTGAAGCAAGAGTCCTGCACCTACACAGCCAAAGGAGCTAACACACCATGAAACCGTATAGTCTTAGCTCATGGTGTTTGATGTTCCCCTGCTGACACTGAGGAATCTTTCAGAGCTACAGATTTCTGTTCTTTCAGGCTTTTATATAATTTCTGTGTCTCAGGAATATAAATTGTATACCCAAAGAAGACAAAATGGAGATTTGAAATATTGTATCAAGACAAACGCATAAAACAGTCTGAAATCTTTCAGCTGCCACATTTCTTTAAAACAGATTCTTGCATGTTCCTTGATGTGTGAAAAGTAGTCTGTGATGAATGGATGACCGTGACTACCATGTGCATTCTCTTATTCTTAGAAACCTGATAGCTTTCTTCTACCGGAGCTTCTCACACAAGGAACCACCGTGTGACTTTCTTCTGGCTTCACACAGTCACAGACTGAGGCTGGCAGGGAGCTCTGGGTCCATCAGGTCCCACTCCTGCTCAGGCAGGGCCACCCACAGCACGGTGCACAGGCCCATCTGCAGGTGGCTTTTGATCTCCAAGGAGAAGACCCCACAACCTCTGTGGGTAACCTGAGCCCATGCTTCGTCACCCACACAGCACAGAAGAGCTTCTGTGTGTTTGAATGGAACCTCCTGTGTTCCTGTTTGTGCCGGTTACCTCTTGTCCTGGCTGCCAATATGTCCACATCTCTCCTGTACTGGGAGGGACCTCTCAACCCCAACCCTTCCATCCCTCAGCAGGGGGGGAATCTGTTAGGAAACCTAGTTCCAGTGTTGAAGCAGTGGAATTTTGAAGGTGTTACTTGTGGCTTTGCAGAAAGGCGTATGCTGGCTGACAGCAGAAATTAAGATTTCAGAAAACACTATTTTTGAGCTATGGGACCGATGTTATTTGCAGAAAATAAGTTAATGGATAAATAGTAGTTTCAAAATTGCAGTTTTAGTATAAGCAGTGTGCCAGCATAACTGAATCTACATTATTTCAACTCTTCTATTACACGGTTGAAAATAGAAATGTACTGACCACTCTTACTGTACCTCTAGTTGCTTTAAGAAGCAGAAGCAATACTGCACAATATTCCAGAAACTATGCAGAAATGTACAAAAACTTTTGTGGTGGCCATAACAAATGTTAACCACCAGAGGATTGCGGAGATGACAATTCTCATGACTTTGTCAGAAGTCTTGTCATGGTTCTTAGAAGTTTGTAACTGAAGCTCACCTTTAACTGGTTAGGAAAAGAGATCTCATTTGTAGAAAGGATACAGTTTTACATTAAGTTCTAGTTTCCTTAATAATCTTGTCCTCTTTTTCAGACACCATATTTCTTGGAAACTTTAAAGTAGTGACTACAGAGCTGTGATGAATTGCTCTAGGCCAGGAACTGTATTTTAATACACATCACGTACGTGTAGCATGAAGAGCTCAACTACAAACACTCCTCAGTGACACTGTCCTTAAGAAGAGACTTGGTAGCTTACTTTACTTAAAAAGTAAAAAAAAAAAATAAAGACTGTTTCAAGTTAGTGTTAATTTCAATTAACACTTAGTTAATTTCAAATCACAGTGATGAGCGCTTAAGAGGCTGCACCAGGGAAAGCGTAGTTGAATTGTATATGTTCATGATTAATGCTCTGGCACTGCATTCTAAGACCTCTTTCAATTTAAAGGGAAAAAAAAAAAGTATTCTTTGTTCCCAGATTATGTTTCGTGGTCTGCTTGTTTTTTTGCCAATGAAATTTCATGGTCTGCATGTAGTCTAAGGGATGTTGCTTTCTAGAAATCAAGAAAGATATTTAAGCTGACCTGAAATAAACTAGTATCACATGCCATAGACATGGTTATGTTATGAGATGGTACAGTGAGCATTTTAAAAGAGTATTTGGACAAACCTGACTGATCTTCAGGACGCTGAAATCTCTGTGCTCCTTTGCTGGAGAGCTGAATCTGACTCACTCTCTCCCATTGCCTTTGAGCGGCGTTTCTCTAATAAGGAACTGCTCGTAGTGCTGCTGTCACTTTAATTTATTTCTTGACTGTCTTTTTACTCATCTATCTTATTATAGTGCTTTAAGTATGAGTAGACAATTTGCCTTCTTTATGCGATGTGGAAACGCTTTATTGTTGCTTTATAAACACTGACAGTGCTTTGTAGAACAAGGATTGCCAGCCAGTCTGTTTTGTTCAGACTCTCAGGCAGTGAAGTTTTGAAGCAAAGTTTATTTTCTTTCATAGACTCTGAACTTTCGGATTAACAAATCGCTTTCTACATGCTAATCAGTTTAGATAAGCAGGATACATGTTAACACTGTTGTACAGATGGGGGAAACCAAGATACAGGAACGTTAGGAAACTTGCTTGAGGAAGTCTGTTGCAGCTGACCTTGTTCTGTGAGAGACCCACGCACCATCCTTTCTTGTCAGATTCTTTCTCTTTACTTAAACTCCTCCCTCCAAGAAGTCTCTGATACATAAAAAGATCTTTCAGATTGTTTCTGTGTATCTATATTTACCTACAGCTAAAACAATTTATTCTTTTCCCATGTGTGACTGAGGTCCTCATTCAATCGTGAAGCAATTTCTCATTGTAAAGCAGACATGGCTTTGCTGGTTATCTGGCAAACTGCTCTTCAGAGGCAACTGCACCAGGAAGTGAGTTCTGCAAAAAGTACAGTGAGTGTGCGGCGTGGAGCTGACTTGCATAAAGAAAGTGTTCCTTCACCTCAAGTACCCCGCAGGTCGTGAGCCCGACTGCACCGAGCTGCACACTCTGTCCTCATGCTTAAATAAGAATCTCCGGTGGAGCTGGGTACTGCAGAGATACGGTGTTTTTCCTCTCGGCAGGAATGGATGTATGGAGTTAAACAGTATAGGGAACTAGACATTTACTATTTCCATGGCAACTTCAGATGATGATTTATTAAGCTGCATTTTTTCCACCTTCGAGACTGTGCATTTTTGTTGGTCTGTGCTCTCCAGTGAATATTTCTTTCCACTCCCTAGTGAGTCCTTTTCTCTCATCCAATTCTTCCCTTCTGTTTTCTAAAATGACAGAGTAATGGAAACATGTTTGTAGCATTCTTTGTCAGGCAAATGAGGCTTGATACAATCATTACTTTATTAATAAATACACTGATTCTAGTTACCACTTAGAACTCTAATGTAATTCTGGTGGCTCGTGTAGCAGTTAGGAGGCAAAGCAGCAAAAGGGAGAGTGTCACAAGTGCTAACGGAGCACAGAATGCTTCAGGAAAAGAGAAGGAGACCTTTTGGCCCAGCCAGGCTCTCTTTTCATTGATCTTAAACTCTCCCTCTTGCTTTTGCTCCCCTGGGACCATCTCTTGCTGCTTTCCACTCGTAATGGTGGTTTCCAGCATCCCCTGCTCTGCGAGGTCTGATTAAGGAGCACTGTACTGCTGCTTCTTTGAGTCACAGTACCCCTTTGGAGTCTGCAACCTGCTCTTACGGTGTAGCTTAGTGGAACTCAGCTCAACTGAAAATGTAACATTCTATGTTTGTGATGTATTTGTGAAGTTAGGGCCTCGGTGCCTTCTGTGGCCATAATGACACCTTCCAGCTCGTTTGTACTGCTGTACTGGGCAAGCACAGTGATGGCCTCTATTGGTACATGCTTCCTCGCATATTGCAACTACTCTCTCAGCACTTTGCATCATAGGCAAGCCTGCTTTGTTCAGCATTTGGAATGCCAGCAAGATATAGCCCTAAGTAAATTCTCCAGATGCAAATACAGGAGACTTAATAAATTATTCATTTTTGAGCTGCATAGACACAGTTTGAAAATCTTGAGCGTGATGGTAACCAGGCCCATGCAAACAAAGTGAATGGAACAGTTACTGAATATAGAATTGTGAAATGAATCTCAGAGCAGAAAAGATCTTTTTCAAAAACCTGTCATCTTTCTTAACATACATCTATCTTTACGAGCAGATAGCAATCTTTATGGCTCCCATTTATAACATTAATTTCTGTGTAAACTTTTTTTTAATTTCAAATATCAGTGGCAAATGGTTTATTTTACATTTGTCTTTATTCTTCGAATTAGAAGCATGTCCTAGAATGCTAAAATACTATAGTTCTTGATGTCCCCTACCAGTTTCAGCTGGCAACTTGCCTTCTTTTGATAAGATGTATTCTTGTAGTGGGGTTCCAGTATGATTTGGCCATATTTGGTACTCTTTTTTTTTTTTACTTAGTAGGTCGTTATGGACCCCCTAATATGACAAGTATGTATTTTTAGGTGTATTTGCTTCAGTATTGATTAACTAAATTTTTAAGTCACTAATGCGTAGCTTAGTTCTTCAACTGAACCACCTGAGCTAACTCCTCCAGCAAATGCATACATCCATACCTCTGTGGTTACTTACAGTAAGGATTTTCAAGTGAATTCAAGTCACTTTACTTGGCCTGGACACACAGCCCTTGTCCAAGAGAAGTTTCTGCATTTTTTCTCTTAAATAATCTACGCTGCACTGTTATAAGACAGGGATAGTTTCCTGCCTTAGTTTCTAAGCACGTTATAGAAGTACTTAGAAAATCATAAAATTAGGTGTTAACAGCTTTGTGAACAATGCTGGATTCAGTTTTAAGCCTTGCCAGTATTGAAGCTTTGCCGACGTTACTCAGTATGATGACATAAACAAATCTGCATATAGGGTTTTTCTTGAAGAGCCCTTATGTCTCTACAACAACATGGAGTGGCTGCAAGTACCAGGATAGTTCATTTTTGAAAGTATCACTTTCCACTCTGTGGGAGTATTTTTTAAATACTGGTGTGCAGGAGGAAAATTCCGAGTTTCAAAAAAATCAGAACTGTGTAATTAAAGAGGTTGCTGAAGATCATGTGTAATATATATTCATATCCCCCTTCTCTGTCCCCCAGTATCAAAATCATTTTATTCTACTGTGCTGGACCCAGATTATAGGAAACATTTTTAGGTTCAGCTAAAAGTGGCTCCTTTGTGCTCGCAGCCCTCTGCCACCCAGTTCTATTGTTTGCTCTGTGCTGCTTTTCAAAACCTGGATAAAATAATTCATCTTTGAATGTTCATTGCCAAAAGACATTAATGTATCTCGCAGCCAGTACTTATTAATATGCCTCCATCTTTTGGATTTTCGTGTACAATGCAAGTTTGAAAATGTCTTTGTTAGCTATTACTGGTATCCTATAGAAATCAGGTGCAGTAGAAGAGCTGAAGTCTGATCATAGACTAGAACTGAAAATTCCTGTCGTCGTTAGGAAAGTCAGCACAGTATATTGTAGCTCTGATATGAAAAAGTACTTTGCCAACTCACCAACTGCTACAGGCACATTTTCTATAATCCAGTGCCTGTCAGGCACAGGAGAGATTTGGTTCTGGCACCTATTATACATCAGCATATATGTCTGATGAAAAAAATTTGTACTAAAGGCATGTAGGAAGATGGAGAAGAATAAGAGAAAGAGACAATTCGTTTACTGCCTCTGCCTTTTAGAATCTCTCTGCTTGAAAATTTGAATGAAACCCCTGGGTAACAGTGACTTTAATAATAATAATAGGACAAGATGAAGAATTAGAAGAAAAAAAGAAGCCCAAATACCCCAAACTGTACAGGAGCCCCAGAGAATCACTGGCTGGATATAGTAGCTGGGGAGCTGCAGTCCCACCATTATCATGTCAGAGCAATCACTGGGAATTGCTGCTGCAATTTTATAGACACTTGGGGAGAATTCAGCCAGCCAGGAAGAAAAAAAAAAAACAACAATCCCATAAGCAGATTGTTAAAACTAATGGTAGAAAACAAACCGAACCAAAAAAAAAAAAAAAAAAAAAAAGTTGTATTCCTTGCACTTGCATCTTGGGTAAATTAATGTTAAATTTTAAGACTGGAAGTGACTTCTGTAATTGTCTAATCTGGCTTTGATTTAACAGCAGCCACAAACTTTTGTTTAATGTCATGCCTATGGATTTTTCTTTCCAATTTTGAGGTTTTCTGTGATCTGGAGGACTTCAAACTGGGCATAAACAGTACCTCTGGCTGCCATACTTACTGAGTGCAAGTTTTAGGAAGACAGGTTGCTTTTACAGAATCTAGAAAATGATTGAAACGTTTATTATCAAGGAGAAAGACTGCAAAACAAGGGAGCCTATCTCCGACTGCAGACCTTGTGCCTTTCTGTTATAGGGAGCTGGGTTCCGACTTTGAAAAGATCTTAGGTAACCTGCCAGCAAATCCATTCTTCATGTGGTGAACATAGTGGTTGCAGGAGTTAGTATATACAGTCTAACTCTTGTGATACCTTTACTGTTCCTTTAGTAGTGGCATAACAGCTTCATGCCATAAAGGTACTCATTTAAGTGAAAATGAGCAGAAGAATTTAGAGAGAGAACAAATTTGCTTTGTCTTAGTGACATAATGTGGGATTAGAGAACAAATATTGGTGAATGCCTTGGTCCCTTTTGCCAGGAATGCGCACGCAGTGTGTGTTTGCATTTCTGTATCGTGACTCACCGCGTCATTCCAAGGGGTGTTATGTTAGCCTTGGTGCTGCTCGTAATTATTATGACCTAGTGAGGAAGATTCATATTCCAAAGCAAAGCAAGTTAAGGTGTGATGTTCTGTGCCAGTACTTCTTTCAGATGCAATGTGTGTGATTGAGTTGGTATGTACCTGTTAGTAATAGCCAGTACCTCCAGTGTCATCTATCCAGCAATATTACAGGGACGCTTCTAAATCATGCAGGTGAAAGGATGAAAGTCAGTGAAAACTGGCAGTGAGGGATTGCCAGTGATTGGAGGGGGACAAGGATTTTGCCCCAGCCGTTTGTATTTTTTGCCTGATTAGTTCTCTTTTCAAGAAGTAAGATCAAACTCGGTCATGTTAGGATGAGAGCAACTCATGCAAGATAGGAAAGGATGATTATAACAATAAAAGAGAATTATTAATAGGAGAACAATTTACATCAAGGAATAGTGGGAGTAAAGTGAATTTTGATGTTTTGAAGGTTGATTGGGTGGGTGGGCATGTTGACAATAACAAGACAATCAGAGCTGCTTTAGCAACTTAGTAACAGGCTTCAAGGTTTTCAAATAAAATGTATGAATTCAGTGGAAAGTGTTGTTTTTATAACAGTAGGAGAGTTGGTGTAATTTTGTCTGCAATGGACCTGAAAATAACTTCAGTTATATGCTGACCTTTTGGGTCATGCTGTCCCAAAAGTTTTTGTTTTCTTAAGTTTTCCTTTCAGCATTTCTAGGATTAAGGGCTGTAGTTCAGTTTTACTCTATGTAACATAGTGGCTTTTGGAAATCTTCAGAATATTATTACTCCTTTCCAGGAAGCGTTTCCCTCATGCAGAGGCTGATGTTGTGGGACAAAGTCTTTAGTGCATGTGATGATGCATCTGAGCAACAATTGTAGACGAACTCACTTATACTGGCCTTTTTGTCTACATATATCTTAAATTGTACCTTTAGCCTTAAGAAATTCGAAGTGCTGCCATGAAAGTGTTAATAAACAATGGCAATCTGTAAAATGACATTTTAGAGGAAAAAGCAGATAAGTCAGTGGCTGTTTTCATGTACTGTTGTGACGTTAGCTCAGATGATAGGTGTTTTCTAACCATTGTGTCATCCGGAGCAAGTCCCTGGGTGGATTCTGATTGTTGTCATTTTATTAACATATTCACTGGAAAACCCATTTGTGTACCAAGGCTTGCTCATACCGAAATGTAACAGGAAGCTAGCCTGGCTGAAAACTCAGCAAACAGATCATGCTCCGCTCAGATACATGGTGTGATGCTGAGCACTTTGGGCTTGGTTGACCGTCTATAAAATTAGCAGCTTGATAATGTGGAAGAGAAATAGGAACAAATGCACCATCTACTGTAGAGTATGTTTCTGGAAAAGAAAGTAGCAGTAGGTCATTTAAAGCTGAGGTAGCAGGGCCAGTGCTGGAAATAAGGATTCTTGGATCTGAGGGTCCTTCCTCCAAAATTTCAACTTCTTCCAAGGGCCTTAGTCTGTGCAGCTGGGCTCTTGAGCTGGGAGCTCATTTTGGCCTGTCCTGTGACTGCGTGAAATGCAGACAGGGCAGTTGTACGTTCTTACAGAGGAAGGAAAAAGTTCTTGCAGTATTAAATCCAAGTTGATTAAATTTAAACTTAGGTACCTTCTGCATCTTGCCTTATATTACTACATATTTTTTCCTAGACATTCAAAGGAATAAAAAGGCAATTAAAGGTGTCGATGACTTTTTCTTGGCATTTCTTTGTTTTCAAATTGCTAGTTCTCAAGACCATTTTCCAGAATATATATTTGATATAATATATACATTTTGAAAAAAGTGTGTGTATTTGTGTGTGTGTGTGTGTATACACCAAATACATATGTATGAACTCTTTGCACACCATTTTGGTTTTTAGTTGATTTCAGTTCCAGTTATAGCAGCGATTAAGCTTTAAATTTGGGCAAGGGGTGCTTTATTAACAGGTATTGCCTTTGCTTTGATGCAGTCCACTCTGTCCTACTGCAGAGGCTGAGGAAGCATAAAATCTAATCAGTTTAACCACAATGGGAGGTCAGATGTTGAAGGCTGTTCCTTTCCTGTCCCTTCTTGAGCATTCATAGGGCTCAGCAAGTCCAGGGGTTGATGAGTGCAAGAAGCAGCCTGATACCCAGGGGCCATTAAAAGATGTAGCATGTTACTTGGGTAGATTTCTTAGTGTAAGCCTTCCCAACAGTAATTATCTGTCTCTCCCTATTTTTGTTCTTAGGGGATGATTAAAAATAAAAAGCTGTATTCCCTAACATCTTATACAATATGCCTATGTCTGTGGCTTTTTTTTCCCTCGGCATGTAGTAAAAGGAAGCATAAAAAGATCTTCTCGAATGAGAAAGTGAGGATCTTTAATCAGATGCACTCTCTCGTTGTATCTCGTACTTTCACTGCATCAAATATGCTTTATGTCTTTTTTAATGTATCTAAGTATTATGACCTCTGCTGTATTTGTCCTTTGTTGATGCGCATTGTCCTGTCATCCACTGGTTTTGTTTTTCGATATTATTATTGTTTCTATGTTATGCCATTGTTACACGGTTACAGTTGTGGGTCTTTCAGGACAATCAATCTGAAAGATACTACAGATGGAGCCTACGGGCACATTTTTAAAGACATGTATTGTGAATGTGCAGATTTTGAGCCACATGTATTTTCTGAAGGTGTTCAAGCACAGTAACTCAGCCCAGTGCGTGTTGTGCCCAGGGAAATCTCGCAAAATTCCTCAGCCCCAGGGGTGGAAGTTCTCCAGTTCTGCATGGGTGACCTGCATAGGAAGCTCTTTTTGCAGCTCTAAGGAGCTACACAGAGGTGATGTGGCAGTCATGCGAGTCTCCATTTCACTGGCCTGATTTCCTGAAGTCAGTAGGAAATTCTGCGAAATACTCCTTGGCATAAGGGTCCCTACAAGGATAAATAGAGCAGTCATGCTTTCAAAAGCTCCAATAAATATCTGCTGGCCCTCATGGAACACCGAGTTTTCATTTGGGAAATACCACTTGATGACAGAGTTGATGAAAGGTCCTCAGGCATCAAACACTTATCAGCTATATATAAAAAAGGCATGCTATATATGGTCATTACTTTCTTTGGGAAGACATTCCTTCTGTTGTTCTTCTTCGCTTATTTTAGTCATCCGTTTCATACCTCCTCTTCACCACTTGACCCTTCAAGATAACCAGTCTGTGGCGCTGATCCGTATTTTTTCAGAGAACTTGGAATGAGAAAGGCTGTTAGTGATGGTGCTAGGAATTCCTCAGTGTCTTAATCACTACTTCAGATTGGTGGATCTTCACCTTTACATTGCAAATGTGATGTGGTTTTGAGAACTTCGGAACTTTAAATTCGTGTGCAGTTCCTGTTTGTAAGAGTGCTTCTTACAGCCACAACGTGGGGGATTGAATGCGCTTTATTCACCAGAATGTAATGCAAAGTTCCTTCTTGCTTCTTCCTGTGAGCTCTGCTTCAGCTGCAGCAATCTGTGCACTAAATGTAGCTCTGGCTACCTGCCGTATCTCAGACACATTCATGGAGAATCAGTGCAAGCTGGCACAGCGATTCCACAAGAATCAGGACTAGTTTCAGCACTTCAGTATTTCTGTTAATTGGAAAAATCTATGAATCACTGATGCTATATTTCCAAGTAGCACAAAGAGCAACAGACTATGAGACAAAAAAGTACTCGTGACATTTTACACAGTGAGCTCGGAATTGTTTTGCCTCTTTAAGCAGGAGGCTAATGTACGTCAACTCACCTGAGAAAAACTACATGTTTGAGTGGGAGAAAACTATGTCACATGAAGCAGAAACGCTCCTCTCAGATAACAGCTGACCACAGGCTTCTGATAGGGAAGAAAGTCACGTGGTGCTTGTTTGTGTCAGTGGGAATGAGACAGAAGAGAGAGATGAGGCTTTGCCTCTTTTTAAGCCTCTGCATGTTGGCTAGACCATTACTGAAATAATTCCTTACATTTTCAGATTCGTATATTTAGGAGGGACTTGGAAATATTGGGTGATGTTCAGAAAGTCACCATGAAGTATTTGGGATGGAAGGGTCTTCATCCAGTTGAAGCATTCTTTCTTGGATTTATCGAGGAGAAAACTGGGAGTCTGTAGGATAACAGTGCTGAAGAATCTTCAGAAAGAGAAAAGACTGGATACTGAAAGGACTGTGTTTAAACCTGACAGAGAAGCAAAATGGGAAGCAGTGGGTAAATGCTGGAGCAGATGCATTCAAACCAGAGAACCGGCAAAAGTCCTCAGCACTGAATATAGGTAAACACTGGAACAAATTAATAGAAGGAGCAGCTGATGCACCACAACTGAGCTTGGATGCGCTTCTGTAAAAAATGTTTTGATCAAACACTGTGTATGGGGCTGAGTGCAGGGGTTAACGATGTGAAATGCACCAACCCACGATAAGCAAGTTTTACATTATGAAAGAATAGATCATCCCACTGGTCTTTTTTTGACTTCAAAGTCTATGAATTTATGAATGTATGATAGTGACACATCTTGAATACCTCTGTAGAGTGCCCTAATTCTACAAGAACTTTGCACAATTTTTTGACGTTATAATCTTAAGAATACTTTACGGATTATTCTCTTGGTTTGTTAGCTACTCTTGGCCACTCATAACTTCTACTGTCTGTTATTTGGTAAGTAATTTCACTTTCTCACACTGGGTCTTAATAAGGCAGAGGTGAATTCAACTTTTAACTCAACACTTTGAAGACAAATGTTTTGAGTTATTTAACTCAATTCATGAGAAAATTATAAATTTTGGAGGTTGGAAAATGTAATTAGTGCTTACATGTTCAGCAGTACCTTGTTAGCTGTTCCTCTGTGTAAAGACTGAATGCTGGATAACACATAAAGCAAGGCTCTCCTGCTTGTGCACTCTACATCTAATCTGAGGTTTGCTACGTTGTCATATTTTTTCCGATTTGTATTTAATGCTACTGACTTTTTTTTTCCAATTGCAGAATATGAAATATTAGATCCTCAGAGAGTAGCTGCTAAAGCCTTTCTGTTCCTTTAAACATTATTTTAGCTAATAAATATACATCTGAAAAAAAGCATTGGGCTCCACATAAAAGAGAATCAGCCTATTAAATTGATCAACATGCAAGCAAAAGGTAGCTTTTTTATTTCCCCTTCAGTCTAGCGTTTAGTTGACTGAATATCTTCCCATTCTCATTTTCTCTTGATTTCATTTTTTCACACTTCTATTGTTATTTGTTGTGATATTCTGACAGTGATTTTGGTTAGCTTGGCAATATTTTATAGTTTGCCAGAATCTGCACGATACTCTCCTGTGAAATAAGACCAATGAGGTAGGTCTTGGTGCCGGCACAGTGCTGTGACCGGGAGGGCTGGCTGCGGGGCTGCTGCTCCATGCTGTGCCCATCCTTGGGACTGCTGCAGTGGCTACAGGGAAGCACCTCGCCAGACACAGGTAGACTCTGCATTGTCTGCCCCACAGGTTCTTAGGTCAGTGACCTTGAAGCCTAAAAATATGGAGCTTTTGCTACGTGATTGGATAGCTGCTGGTTGGAGGTCTGCGCTGATGTGGCAGTGGCTTGCTCTGGAGAGCTCGTTGCTGTTCGTGTGCTTTTTGTTTTCCTGTGGCAGGCATTCGGCCCTTGTTGGAGCTGAGTCAGAGCTGCTGAAGGAGGAGAGCCGCATGGGGATGCCGGCAGAGCTGCCCTGACCTCACGCGGGCACGCCGCCGGTAGTGCAGTGAGGGCTGCCAGCGAGAGCAGAAGTACAGCGCATTTCTGAATGAACGATCTGCTTGAAGATAATAGGTGTACTGCACTGAGGGGGGACAGGAAGCTTCCATCCTTCCGTCCTTCACAAGTTAAATTGCAGTTCGCTGGGGCGTGCAAAGGAGAGGAAAAGGCATCTTCAAGAGTTTTAGTTGGTTAGTTTTCACGCAGGTACTCTGTTCACCAGGATTAGTGCTGACCTCACTTTGATGTTGACAGTCTTCTCTAGCATCCACCATGGCAAAGTAGGAAAAGCAGCATGAATATAAAGAAGTGGAGATCTTTTTCTGTTCTTAATCACTAGAAACAGATCTATGATCTTCTATGGTTTGTAAAGATGGTATTGAGGAGTGTTTGCATGGTGGTTGGGTTGGTTTTTTGTTTTGTTTTGTTTTTAAAGTCAACTGCTATTTCTGAGCTCCAAGGGCTGACAGCTGTTCTAGTTTTGCTTGGGGACGTTTTCACAACGTGGATTAATCAATGTTATGAACTGGGTCCATGGGGTTTTGGGAATGTAATTGGTTTCAGATGACACTTTGCTAGTCAATCTGTGAAACAGCCTAATGTTGACACAGCTGAACAATTCCAGCTGTTTCCACTCACCCCTTCTTCCCTCCCTGGATGCACCAGCCCTTTCCCTCTCTCTTGTCTCCCTTTCTTATTGTGACTTCATGAAAGAAATCTGTGATCTCTGGTTCTGTCATTTGTCTCTGGTTTGGTTTTGCTTCTCTTCCCATTATGCTTTCAGAATAGATTATTGTAGGAATTTTTATATATATATATATATATTTTTTTTTTACATCAGTTTGGGCCTAATTTGGTTTAAAGGAATTAACTCTTTCAAAGTATATTTAGATGTTGCTTGAGGGGGCAGTTTTCAGGTGATTTGGGAAGCTTGAAAATACTTTTGTATCTGTTGTGACTAGCCTATCTTTTCTTTCCTAAAAGCTAACAAAGAAATAATGATAACAGAAGAGGGACAAACTGTGAGGTCTGTGCGCAGAAGTGTGCTGCTGAACGCCTTCTCCTTCTTTGTCTGAGACAGGATTGCTTTTGTGTTGTCCTGCCTGGTATCCTGGCCTTTTATAAGGCTGATTGCATTTCCATGCTGCTGTTTCAGAGCCTATTGGCAGGTAGTAATAACTCCTAAGGAAGAAGTGGCTCATAAATAGTCTATGTCGTTTATACTTCTAGAATTAATTTTTGAATTTTTTTTAATTTTGTTTTTCCTTATTTTTACCCCACGGTATGATGAGCACAGAAAAACATCATGCAGGTTTTAGTTACTGTATCTGTGTGCTTCCTGATTTCTAGCAATAAAGAAGAAAGTGGATGCAGAGCAGTGCAATGCACGTCTCTTTTCTGTGGCATTTTTCATGCTACTTCAGGAAGCTTTGCAGCAAGGACCAAGGCTAGGCTGTTAAAAAATCTGCTTACACAAACATGCACACATCCAGTGTTTTAACAAGTACGCCAAAAGCACTGCAGAGGTAGTCTGGCTATGTTAGGAGAGCCTTTGGGTCACCGTACCTCTTGTAATATGCTCTTGGCCAGTTTGTGCTTCTTATTAGTAACTACAGTGGTAGTGATTTTCTATTTTTAGCATTTTCCCATTACAAAGTCAGAAGGATCTTGAAGGATGTATGCTCACTTCTTTATTTGCGTGGCTCCTCCAATGGCAGACTGTTCTAATTTAGAATTGACATTTAAATGCAAGAATCTGCTGTCTTTGGGCACCAGTTAGCTCTACTAAATTTTAGGAAGAGCAGAAGGCACCCACGTATCTTGAATCATTTGAAGTCATGCCTATTATAATGTAATATATTAGAGTAGCATGTAATGGAATGGCTGATTAACTAGTTTCCACATATAATTGTTACCGCTTTGCCTATAAATTTGACTACTACATATGACCTATTTAGAAAATTATGTATATATATAAAATAGAAAAATGATGTCTCTGTGAGTATCTTAGTAAAGTGTTGCTGACAGAGAAATCTGTGAATTTGTGCACTGTGGTTTTCAGAAAGTCTCAATGTTAATTCCAGGATTTTCTTTGTTTTTTGTTTATTGGTTTTGTGTTTTTAAATAACAGCGGTATTCCATAGTATCTCACCCTACAAACTTGGTGCTGGCAGTGAGAACTGTGAGGTTTTGTGGATTATGTGATGGGAGAGACTTGGGGGGCATCTTCAGCGCCTGGGTCCATGTGGTTCTCCAGTGTCGCTAGAAACCAGCCGCTTCACTTGTCTCAGAGGCCTCATTTGTACAGTAGGATAAAAGTTGCTACATTTTCTGAGGTTTTTCCACATTCTCGCTATGTCCTGGAGATTCTGGATTCTTACCAGCAGTTTTAACCAGTATTGAAGTCCTCACTGGCTGTGAACTATTGGGATTCTTCTTTCTGTAAAATGTAGAAATTGCGGGAAGTGCTGGACGGTGTCGAAGTGCTATAGCTCTCTTTTTCCTTTTAGTTACTGAAAACCAGATGTCCTCCGTGCTGGAGGCAGACAGCTGCTGAACCTGAAGAAACATCTCAATGCGCTTGCTACTTGTGTGTGTGGTTTTACGTATGTCCCAGTGGTAAATTGGATCTTACATTTAGTCTAAATTGTATTTCAAATAATTTGGGATTTCGTTGTCCCCTGCTGTGCCAGGCCATAGCCGTTGTCAGTTTGGCAATGACTGCACAGAATGGAGCAGAGAAGTGAAGCATAGTGCTTACGTTTGTTCAGAAACAAAATCACAGTGTTTCTTTAAGCTGAATGTACATTACATTCATCAAGAATGTGTTCTTCACTCTAATGTTCTGTTCATCATTCTTCAAACAGCTCGCAGAGGTTTCCTGTATGATCTTTGACAAATCTTTCTTTGTAGCCATAGTTCTCGTTTGTTATGTTGACCCACCAAAGGGTCCTTGGAAAGCCAGAGGGAATGTCGACAGTCGGCACGGTGTCGTATGTCTGTTTGCTATTACATGGTTGGTTTTGAATGCTTGTAGAGCTGTCGTGTGTCCAGGTTTTTCCCAGTATGTCTCTTAGCTTCTGCTGGAATTTTTTATATGAGTAGAGAGGAAGGAATTTGTCTGTGGCCTGGAATTACTAGACCTGTGTATGCTGGATCAGTGTACTTGCTTCTGAGCTATCTGGTGATTGATGCCTGTGCGCAATGTGCTGTTCTGCAGGTGGATCTGCTATAGAAGTGCAGTGCATTCAGTCCTGTGCATGAACAAGAAAGAGCAGTGCATGGGATGTCCTAAGCAGAAATAGCTGCAGCTTCCTTTTTTTCTGAACGGGTTGTTGTTGTCATACTGGAATTGAAACAATTCACTGTGGTTTTTTGTCTAAACTCAATAAATGCTGTTAGTGATCTTGACATCCTTTGCCATATTTGCAAAAGGAAAGATATTGTAGGCTACAGGATGTTACTGAGTGTTGTGATTTGTCAGATTAATGCCACTAACAGCAAGCTGAATTCACCATTTGATTGTTTTGTGTCACGGTCTCTGGTGTGCAATGGAAAAAAAGAAGTTTTGGTGGTGGAACCTGCTGAGAGCACACTTGTATAAGCTCATGAGCTTTTTGTGCCTGCGCTACCTAGCATGTTCTTGTCAGCGTGATCACTGTTGTGAATTGCCTTTGTCTTTTGAGCTAACAAGTGATCTGATGAAGGAAGATGGATTGAGTGCTGCATACCAAATTCCTCTCTCTTAATTTGAAGTACTTGTTTGTGTCTCTTGAATCCCTGTCCTGGTGTGGTCCCACAGTACCTAAATGCTGAAGCAGAGACTTCAGCTAGAACCCTCTGCGAGTCATCCATCCCAGTCACCGGCTTGATCCCGTTGTTTCTGTGGCACAGCTCTGTTGTCAGCCTGGAGCTGTGCTGCTCAGCTGTGACCTGCTGGAGAAGGGCAGGAGCAGCCCTCACACCGTGATCCTGAGCTCTGATGGAAAGCAAGGCTGCTCAACTGCATGCTTCTGTGAGAGGAGGTCTTTGGCACACCCTTTGTGAAGGCTTTCACATAGGAAAGAATAACAGTGGGGTAGCAAGTTGCCGCACGTTGGCTAATCCAGAAGAAGCGCAGGGAGGATTTTACTCCTGAGGTGAAGGGCTGCCAGCTGATGGGTTTCCTCACCAGCCCAGCTGGCTTGGCCTGAGATCTGCTGATTGCTGGCAGGGCTACTGGGTGCAGGTGCACAGCCTGTCTGGCCAGCAAGGCTGCTATTTCAAAACCAGAGGAAACCTGGGATAGTATGAGGTGACTAAACCTCATATCCTAAGTTTCTGTGCTCCTACCCAGAGTAAATGCCTTTACTTTGGAACAGTCCACTCTCATTACTTTTTCTCCTCTCATACCTTTTCTGGGCATCAAAGCCCAGGTTACCTCAGGAAACTCCTCTGCTAATATCGCTTTTAGGATCAGGAAGGATTTCAGAAGAAGTTTCTAATAATCAATCCATTTGTAGCCTTTAGTAATCCCGAATCACCAGTCACTTCAGAAATGTAGGAAAGAGGCCTCACGTCCCAAAGCACCAGAGAGGCTTGTACTCCATAGGCGGGGAGATGCATTTCCCTTGCTGCCTGTCTCATCTGTTAAGTTGCTGGTAAAGGTGCGGTTCTGAGGAAGAGAGCAGCACCTGTAATTTGCATACATCCAGTGTCATGTTGCAGAATTTTCTATTTCAGCATTACTGTTTTCAGGAAAGCTTTGGTGTTTTTCTCCTCCAGCTATTTTGATGTCAGTTGATACTTAGTAAGCCTTGTCAGGGCGCTGCATGCACTAACAGCCTGTAATTGCCCTGACTATCCTCACCTGTGGCCTCTGCCCCTGGGGCTCCATTTAAGCTCAAATCTGGGCTATATCAATAAGTTTATATTTTCTTTTGTCTTACAATTTAATAATGCAGTTATATATAACTTAACAACCCTCCCCCAAGGAGTGATAGGAAGAGATAACAAAGCATTCAGAAAATTTCCATCCGTGATTGTATCATCCTGTACTGGTAAGTTGTTGGCATTATGATTTGCTATGCTGCTTAGTTTTTGAGTCACTGGAAATAAAACTTGAGTCATAAGCTCATGTATTCTCTTGCCTGATATATTTTGAGTGGTTTTTGTTTGTTTGTTTTCTTTGCTGATAGTAATAATTCTTCTGAAGAGGAAAGCTGGTAAAGCAGTTCTGAGAAGCAGACAGAGCAAGTTACAGTAAGAGTTGTGTGATAAAAAGAGGAAGAGTTAGAACGAAGAACCTTGGCTGGTATTTCAGTGTATAATTCGGTAGGTGTGGTGAAGGCACAAGTCTACTGGGAGTTTGTTGATTTTGCTTCAGCCCACTTAGTCAGTAGCTCATGCTATTAAGAAGATGATTTTGAGAGTGTGACAGATGCATCAATGAAAACTTCGAATTCAGACTTCTTCAGAAATATCATAGTTCAGTGTTAAAGTGGCATCAAAACAGTTTCGATCTTAAACTTACAGCTGAGTTTTGTAGTGCATAAAACCACACCTCATATCAACTATGACACCGCAGATTATGTTAAAGAAAATGTTAATCAGAAATATCTTTGCTGCACTTTAGTTATCATTGATAGAGATTAAAAACAAGGTTAAGATATCACTACATGTGGGAGGAAGCTGCATGAGAATCAGCAGCTTTGTCTAAGGCTTCATATGTTCAGCTTGCTTCCCAGTTGTCTGTCATCTTCTGTCTGCCTTGGTGACTGAAAGCACCATGAGAAATTGTGCAATACCTATCATTTCCCTCATTATGTAAGATCTCAGGATCTTTTTGAAGGTAAGTTCAAATAGATTTAAGTTGATTCAGGAAAAGATGTCGCTTAAGAATTCTTGCCTTTTTCAAGTGGTTCACTTAACTTCACGTGAGATGTAGCTGCTGGTGGAGGCTCCTGGCAGACCTCATTTCATTAAGGATGCTCAGACATGGCTGAGCCTGGGTCTTCCTGAGTGAAAGAAGCTGGTCATGACTTGAAGGCAGCAACAGCAAGTTCTTTCCTCAGCTCCTTTCTGTCCCTTCCCACCTCCATTTTTGGGCCTGTTCTTTCACATCCTTAGAAAGCCATAAGAATGCCATTGGTGTTCATAAGGTGCAAATCCTGCTATCTCTAGGAGGCTGACTTCGTGCATTGCTATATACATTATGTCTCTTATGTCATGATCTTGTTCTTCTTTGGAATAAGCCATCTCTGTTGTTGTTGGACCTGGCTCCCATATGTTCCTAAGTCAAGTGTGATGAGTGTGGGTTGCCGTTTCCTCAGTGCCCATGTGCAGACCTCTGTACTGGGGAACGTCAGTCTGTGACCCAATCCCCAGACATAATGTGGGGCTGCTCCTTGTTGTTTTTTGTTGTTGTTGTTTCTCTTTTGTTGAACACCATGAAACAAAGGTGTTCCTTACGGAGAACACAGCACGTTAGAGGGTTTTATAGACTTGCTGTGATGTTTTAAACCTTAGAACTGCATTTCCTACTCTCTCACCTGCTTATACAGTCTGTTGTGGATATTCTGAGATTTGTAGATGATCGCCTTTTTAACCTGTTCTGCTTTTGTTTCTTTCCTTGGCCTTAGTCTCTTCTTTTGTTACTTCCTGTTTCCTTAAATAAAGCACTCAGATGAGTTGAGCAGAAGGAGGTGCTGACTTCCTAGGTGGGTGCCATACCTGGCAACTTCAACCTCTTTATCTCAAACTGTAGCTTTCTTTGCTCCTTGCTGAAAAACAATGTGGATGGGCCCAGATTTCTCTTCTGTAGGCCTCAAGCAGAGCCAGGAGTACCAGCTCTGTATCTCTCAGGTGCCTGCCCTGGCCTGTGACGCAGCTGCAGTAGAAAAGCCTTGCTGTGAGGAAGGAGCCAAGCCCCAGCTCCAGCAGCTGAAGCAGAGCAGCTTGTAGAGAAGCAGGCGGTTGCATGGTTGGATTCAGAAATGTTTTGTTCTCGTGGAGCATTTGTATCTTGACTCCACTACTACTGGTACTCTTTGAAGACGGTACTGAGAGCGCTTGAAGGGGAAAAATCAAAACGTTTGGCAGCATTATTCCAGAGAAGAGTGAGCTGAAGGAGATCTGATAGACACTCTGTGAGGAGGTTATCAAAGTGATTGAGCTGGGCTCTTTACAGTAATACATGGCAGGAGAGGGTGGGGATTATGGGCTGAAACAATGGAGAATCCAGTTGGTATAGGGAAAAAAAGATCTCATGAGGACAATCAGACATGAGACAGACAGGTTGCTGTGAGAGGTTGTTGTCTATATCACTGAAGATTTTCAAGACCAGGCTGCATAAAGCCACAAATTCCCTGATCTTATCCTATAGCTGACCTAACTATGAGCAGGAGGTTTGAAGAAAAGCACCCTTCCAACTTGTAGTGTGAAACTGTGAGCAATAGTTTTCTGGAAGTCCATGTGGTTGGTCTGGATGCGTAGCACTGTTCTTGTTGCATATTATGCAAGAAAGTTTTGTCACAGTGTTGCCTGTTTAGAACAGAGCCTTCTGTTTAACTGCCAGCTCTTCTTTAAATATGTCATTCTTTTAAAAAAACAAATTGCTTGCAAAGGAGTTTAATGGATCTAAGGCAGACAGTCTATGAAATGCTTGGGAGAGGAGGTAGGATTGGCAAAAAGCTGTCCGTCTGAAAGTGTCCTCTTCGTCTTTCCTGTTTCTGTATTGAAAGAAAAAACAATGGTAGCACTAGATTGCCAACAGAAGTCAGGTGGAAGGGACGAAAAGGATCACCTATTGAAAAGTACATCAGATTCGTGAGCTTTTCAGAACTTGGGGAAAACTTACAACGGTTAAGTTGATGGTGTAAGGAAAAGGGGAGAGCGTAGATATCTAAGTATACAGGAAAGCTTCCTAATTCTCCATTCATTTATTTTTACTGTAGCTTAAACCGTAATATCTGACTGCTGTGGTGAAAGTATCAAGTCCAAGCCAAACTGGAATGAACTGGCAATATGAGAAGTAACCATTTCGTTTCTGGTACATGTGATTCATGTGCTTTTGTTTTGTTTCTTATGTTTAACGGAGACCTTTCTGAAAATGGAAGACAAAGGAGTTGTGAAAGGAACTCAGCAGGGAGGAGAAACCTCTAAGTAAACATTGCTTGTTTTCCCTTTGATGCTGGTACTTTTTAACTTCGTAGGATCCACTGCCACGGCGTTTGGATGGCAATATTTTAAGTTTGTAATGAGTTCACTGGCCACAGCTCCACGGAATCAGGGCCTTGGCATGGCCAGAAGGTCTCCTGTTAGTGTGGCTGGAGCTGCAGGCCAGAAATCAGGCTGGCACTTCTCCTTATGTCTCAATTGAGTGTCAGCAGTGCATCTCGTTAGGTGTACTCTCCAGAGAGGCTAAATAATGCCAGACCCAAGCCACACTGCAAGATCACTGGATGTGTGTCAGGGGAGAAGAGCAGGAACGCTCTGTGTCCGTCAGCGTGGATGATTCTCAGCTGTTAGGCACTTACCTTTCTGTGCAGCCTTTTCAAAGGCTGATACTGCTTTTTTTGGTTTGTTTATTGCATAACTCCAATATAAAGGAATTCCTGAGGCATGAATGCTAAGGAGGAAGGAAAGAATAAGTGGTGCCAGTTAAATTTTCATGTATTTATGCCTTATTATGGCCTGACAGTCAGAAATAATATTCTTTTCCTTTTATCCTGATTTTCTCTTTTGACTGTGTATTAAAAAACCACCAGCAGTAACAAAGTGTAAAAGATTGAATTAAATCCTAGTTAGAATGACTTCACCTTAAATACTGGAATATCTTAGATCTCTTTCTCTTCCTTTTTTCTTTCTCTCTGTCTAGTCTTCAGAGACTTGGCAGTCTCGGATACCCTTGGGTGTTCAAAGGTAGATCAGTCTGCGGCAGGGCTGCCTTTGATGTTTTCACCTACAAAAATGTCACATCACAACCTGCTCTGTTATTTCACATTGAATGTGAAAGATTCACTAAAAGGTTAATTTCAAGTCTTGTTGAATTTTACACTATTAAAGTCAATGCCTTTTCAAGGATGCACCTAGAATGTTTTCAGGAGGGTAAGAGAAGGGGCTGGTTATAAGCTCCCGCTGCGGCTGCTCTGGCACCTCGCAGCTGTACGCACACGGTGCTTGTGGCTGCGCAGCCCCTCTGTGCGGCAGTGTTCCACCCTGTTTTCCACACGGAGGAGGTGGTGTATCACCGGACGTACCCTCAACTCCACTACATCTGCTTATGCTGCCGTTACCCACTGGGGCAGTGTTCTGTCCCATGAAAGAGAAATCTAAAGGGGGATAAGCTCTTCTAGACTGATCTTGGGTGGGGTATTTTGTAAGAGTAATTCCAAATATCTGTTCTGATTGGTGGGTTTTAGGAGTGATTTTTGGAATGATTGGTAAAGGAATTACAAAAGCATGAGTAAAATATTTCAAGACATTGTTATTCTTGTTCCTGATCCCCAGTCCCCTGCCTCCTCCCCACCCTTTCAAAACCGATGGAGATGCTCCATGTTTGCATTAAACAAATGGGTGATTTCTTTGTGGATACCATAGATGTGGCTGGGAAATGTGCTTTTTGAAGGATGAGTGTACCGTATTTTGAATGTTATTTTGGAAAGAACACGCTTTTCTAAAGGACTCTTTGGGTTTGGAAAAAATACTTGTTTGTTGCTTATGCCACACAGTACATTTGCAAGATTTCTGAGTGCTCAAATGCTGAAAGAATGGAAGAGGTAGGTTGTGTGTTAATTTCTTTAATAATTGCCCCACAACTATATTTTGTTTTCTCATTTTACAATGAAATCCTCAAACTTAGGGCACTTAGAAAATAATGCGACCTTTCCTTCCAGCTTCCCTTAGCTCGGGTATGTCCTTCAGATGCTGAGCTCAGTGTCCTCCTTTTTGTCCCTTCATGAAATCCGTTTTCCAAGTGAGCAGTGAGGAGTCGGGCAGCTCGCTCTGGTGTCTTCGCGTTTGTAGCATAGCAGAGGCTGGGATTACATGCTCTGTCATGCTGTGTTCTTAAGGATGTGCCACGTTCTCCTACTGTTTTAACACAGGAACTGGCTCTGTCGTTGCTTTTCCCTGCATTCTCTAATTGTGTGAGAACTGAGGGTGCAGCAGGTGAACGCTTCCAGTCTAATTGGCATTTGAAAGCTGAGGACAGGAAAAACAATTAGAAAGTTGTGGTCATCTTCAAGAAGGGCTGTAATTGAGGCAGAACTTAAATGAAATTAAAAAATGGATTTCTGCTGAGCTGAAATGGAAAGGGTGTATGTATGGAAATCAGCTGTAAACAGCAGAGCAACTTAGGCTCCAAAGTTCAGCCTTCTGCAGTGAATTAGGAGAGACTCATTGTCCCTGGGAGAAGTAGTGGTGTAAGGACCTGAGTGCCTCGAGCGTACCTGACATGGGATTTAGCTTCTCAAGCTGCTTCACATTTTTTTTAAAGATAGTTGAGGATTACCATAGCTGAACTCAGGGTGTTACAGAATGTCTCTGATGTTGTTCATCCCCTTTTCAGTCCATTATATTCTGATGATAACACTGCAACGTGGCCTAGCTGGTCCATTCCACCATCTGGTTTTCTCTTAGCTTAAGATCAAATAAAGCAGTAGTGATACTAGAAACAGACTCGAGTGCTATTTCAAATCAGCCTGGTAAAGCCGAGGTAACAAAGGAGATAATTTTACTGTTCAGGCTGTAACAATTGCTGCATAAACTGAGTGATGAATCAATGTAAAAATCTTTCTCTTGCCATTTCTAGTAATTGGATGTAGGGTTTGTAAGGGTGTATTAAAATATGTAACTCAGCAGCTCGTTGCTGTTTCATCATTTGACTGAAGGTTAATAAACATCTGCAAGCTCTAATTCTTAGAAGTCGCAGTCCAATCTGTCACATTTACTGTGGAGCGTGTAGTAATGGTTGGTTTTAAAATCAATCTTAACACTAATTGTAGCAGTATAACTAGCTGGTAGTTATGTAGGCAGGAACGTAGTGTGCATATTAAGCCTCTGTGCTGGAAGAGCTGACAGCTCCTTCCCTGGTCATCGTGCTGAGGAGCTGCTGGCAAGGGGTGCAGTCCAGCCCTTAGCTCATGCAGTGACCCTGGGGAGCAGATGCAGGCCCAGCAGCCCTCTGCTGCCAGCAGCCTTCCAGAACATACCAGGAGCAACCCTGAGCAGCCAGAAAGCAAGAAGTGCCTGATGTGTATTAGCCAGCCAGTTTGTTTTTCTTTTCTGCTTTACCTTGATGTTAGAGATCATGCCATGCTGTCATTTTGCCAGATATTTGCTTGTTAAGATGATATATCAGTGTTTGCATAGGGGAGCTCTGAAGCTGCTTGGAAGAAGCTGTAAACTGCACTTCTTACTTGGGAAACAAGATGGACAGCCTGCTTGCCGAGCAGCCTGGCTGCAAGGTGCGATTGCACTGGGTTACTTATCTTTCAATCATTTTAAGTGATGGCTGTGGTGGTATCTTTCATTTCTACAGACTCCTGTTCCTTTAGTCCCTTTCCCTAGGAACCCTCCCTCTGACTCCAAGTATGAAAAATTCATTTGGGCACTGCTCTGACTTCTCCTTCGTGGTGTAGTGTGTGCTCTGCTGAGGATCTGTGGTGTTCCTGCTGCAGCGGGAGCAATTCCTGATCAAGACATGTAGTGTGAATTTGGCAGATTTTGTAAAATATGGTGCTGTTTAGTAAGGCAGGGTTGCAGTTGTAAACTTCTTGGAAGAGTATGATCAAAATCTGAAGGCCAGCGTATTTTAATGGGTTTTATAAATATGTTTCTTGTATGTGTTCCTACTGGGACTATTGCTCTACATTTTCTACAGCTAATTAGGATCTTTTGGTTAAATGGAACTTCTGGCCATGCTGTTTTCTTAACAAGGACAGTACTTTTTAATGGACACTATCCGGCTACTCGCAGAATTTTTTTTGTTCACATGGAAATAGTAGATGCTTGCTGTGCGAAAGACAAACTCTACAGGCTGTAAGGAGAATTAACCAAAGTGATAAATAGCTCGTGATAATACCCACCTTCTGAAATAGTGACGCTGCCCTAGTGACGTCAGCTTGATCCTGCCTCATTCCTCTTTGCCTGGCTGCAGTTTGCCCTGTGTGTCTGTCTTGGCAGCTCCTCCTTGTTCCCTCTGGTTTCTGTAAATCTCAAGGGCTGCTGCTGGCACTGCAGAGGTGGCAGACTGGAGCTGCTGCGTGCTCTTGTGCCTTGCTGCTGCTCTTGGTCTGGTGAACCATATAGGTGGCTGTGCAGGAAGTCAAGGAGTGCTTCAGCGTATGGACTTCTGCTGAGGCTGGTCTATTCTGTCTGTGATCTCTTTCTTCCTCTTACTGTGGACTGAGAACAGTACATGACAAATATCACTAGGTGGCATAGCCACCCTGGTGTACTATGAGGCAAAATTGCATTTGTAGCAATTCAGTTGGTGATTAGAGTTAGAAATAATTCCTGTCTAAAAGATGCTATGTCCTGGTCTTTTATAGCACTCTTTTAACACTTCATCATTGAACGCAATCACAAGACAGAAGGTAGATAGGCATGTGCACTCAGCCTTATGTAAGTCAGAGCTGTCCTGAGAAACCTGAGCTGTTTCTGCCAGCGTGCTACAAAGCAGTGCAGGCAAAATGCTGAAGATTTTGCTTACTTGGAAAAAATGAAATTAAATTAGTGTTTCCAGAGCTTTTTAAAATGTTGTTTCACCAGAAGCATAGTTTAATCTCCCTGTTGAGTTACTGAGCTCCTGTGATGTTCTGTTTCAGCCTTTTTGGAATTTATTACAGGAAATCCAGCGTATAATCCAAATTTAAATAAAGCACTTTAAAGTAGGTGCCTACGTTTTAAACATATGCTTAAGTGTTTTCACTAGGGAAATGAAGAATAGAAAGCTTTTGCTTGAAGTTGAGCACTAGTCCCAGCCCAACAATATTCTTAACTAGTCTGAGTATGTATTTATGAAACTGGCTGGGGGAACTCCATTTAAAATTATACAATAGTTCCTGTATGCATTTCTCGTAAGGTAGAAATCAAAGTATGGGATAGACTATATCAGAGAGGTGATCTAAGTCAGTTTTACTTTGACTTTTGGTGAATTAGAATGTCTTTAATCTTGGACTCAGAAAGTTCTCAGAAATTGGTGAGGAATGTCCTTTTGTTTTGAAGTAAACTCATTGAACTCTAACGTGTCAGTTCGGTTCTCTGAACTCTGACAAGTCAACCTGTGAAAACTCACATTGGTTCCTTGAAGTTGGAGGAATTTGTCTAAGAATGGAATTTGGATCTCGATTAACGTAGGTTGTTCTAAAAGTAATGCCTCCTGTTTATTTCCATGGAAACTACAATAGATACAAAGAGCACCAGAACACTTTGATAGAGCAAATTCTCAGCTACAAAACACTCTTCTTGGACATAGTCACCACCATTAGCTGCACATTTTTGCCAGTAATGAACACAAGCCTACATGCTGCACTTGTACAAATCTGCATCAGCAAAGGTGCTCCACTGTCTCCACTACTGAAATGCACCACTCACTCCTCACTGTGATCCCATCCACTGTTTCACCTCTTAGTCAACATTCAGCAAGCATTGATCAGTGTTGATGGGTGCCATTTTTTCCGCATGAAGGAATTCAGTTCCACCCCTTTGCTTCATGCTTGCTTTCATGTCAGGCACCGTTCTGTCAGCCTGCCCCTCTGCTGCCATCTGTTGCATGGCAGCAAAATGTAATGGAGTATTTGTGGGAAGGTTCAACCTGTACTGCCGTACTACCAACATAATAAAGTAGGAGGCATTACTTTTGGAATGACCCTCATACAATAAAGTTTTAAGATGGACAGTTGAACTAGATGACCTTGGAAGTCTTTTCCAACCTTGGTGATTCTATGACTTAGAAGAACAGCCAAAATTATTGAAGTTCTCCTGCAATCATGCAGTTTGGTAGATGTACATCTTACGATGGTATTGTTACACATTTTGCGTTTTAGGCACTGTAGCATAACCTCTGAGACTGTAATAATCCATGGAATTTCAAGAACTGATTTTGTCATGACTACCCTGTCAGAACAGCTGCAGGTGGGTGAGTTGCACAGCCTGGTCACTGTTCTTAACCTCACTTTTCATTAGCTCAGCTGTAAAACTGAGTTGTGAAACTGCTGTGATCCTTTCTTTGAGATAACAGCCTATTCAAAACTCCAGTGTATGTCTTATGTCCTTATGTATGTCTTATATCCATCTCATGGTATCCCTTCAACTAGCTGAATTGGTTTGTTGGGGATGAACTTCCTGCTCTCTGATACGGTCACAAGTGAGATGTTTCATACCCTCTCAAGCGTTAACTGCAGACGTGCTCCATTCCTGACATGGGATCTTCTGTCTCTGGGGCTATGGGAATACCTGGCTGGCCTGAATGGGTAGGATAGCAAGCTGAAAGTATAACATACACTTGTCTTTATCGAGTGCCGTTATTGCTTGCATTTCATTCTTTGTATATGTCTGAAAATATTCTTAGAAAGTCAGAATAGTTTGGCGAAGTGGACTTTAGAGCTATATATGAAATGTAGGGGGCTGGGCACATTTTAGCTATAATGGGAAATGATTTTGAAGTGTGTGTTTCTCCCCGTTCCTTTTGTCAAGGTATCACAAAAATATCACAGTTCTGTACTGTGGAGTTTTTTCCCACTTGGGAGAAAGGACCTTTCATTGTAAAAGGAACACGTATACTGGGACAGTAGACAAAGGTGGTGGTGTTAGAATAGATGTGAGGAACAGAATGTATATATCTCCTTGTAATGTGCCTCTCTTTGTATAGACTTGTCTAATTTTATTCTTGAGATAACTGAGCTTGCACCACTGATGCAGAGGGGTGTCTGTGCACGTGGCAGGCCTTCATTTCTGGTCCTAAATTAAAAACCAATCAAACAAAAAAAGTGAAATTCAAGCCTTTCTGAAGTTGGCCAGCGTTTGGTCTGGGTTCAGTCCCGTCCTCTCCCTTTGTAATTATTGCAAGCAAGCCCTGTGTCCTTGCTTGAGAGACTGCTGTGGGCTTCCCACGCAGGGAGAGTCAGTTGCAGGGGTTCTATGGCTCGCCCTGTGACTGATGTCAGCGTCGCCCACAGCTCAGGATGCAGCAGCACTGGAGCCGTGCAGATGAACAGCTCCTTCCTCTCGGGTGTAATAACCACAAGCAGTTGGGCTACCTGGTGCTGATGCACAGATTTTTGCAGGCAGAAAGTGAGCTTCCCTAAAACCGCTGGGTGAAAATAAAAGCATCCTTAGCGGAAAACAGCTCCACAATATGTGTGTCCCTCATCCGTGTCTTTTTTTCTTGGTGTTTGTTTGTCTGGCTGGTTGTTGTTTTTTATTTTTTAAACATGTCTTAAAAGAGATGTTTTTCCCTCTGTGATCTTTCTGTTACCCTCTACCATGTCACTTCTGCCTGATTTTATTTCTGGATGTGTGCTTCTGCATGTACAGATGAGTGCATGCATGGAACTGTTGATTCATACTGTTCCTCTCCCTTGATGTGCTCTATTTCGTTGTTCTTTTTTCCCCTCTTAATTAGGCACCCAAAGCAACTTGGCCAAGAGCATGCCATAGATCAGTGGGAAAATACAGACCAAATCTCCAGATGTTTTGTCTTCCACTCGCATTATAAAATGGAAAGTTACTTTCCCTGAAACCCTTGCTCCAAAGTGTTCTTGAAATGAGAAATTAAGAAACAGAAGAATGTGTTTTCTGGCTCTTACTCGACAGCCTAAAGTTAAACCCTTTTAGCATAAATCTTGCTGGAAAGAGAATCATTTGCTTTAAAAATAGCAGTTTCATCTTGACTGTGAGTGTGATGTGAAAAAGAGACAAGACCAAGTCCAGCCAGACATGCTCGGTTTCACTGGTGCAGTGTGCGGGAGGTGAGGGCAGAGCTGAGGGCAAAGCATGCCTAGCAGTGGAGAGGTCAGGCTTAAGTGCACCATCTGCTTTGACTTTCTAAGTTACAAATTACTAAGTAGCACATTGCAAAACCCACCTATGAGGAGTTCTTAGTCTGACATATTTTCATATATGGTGCCAGTAATTGTTCTCATGTGGGATGCAGAGTTGCACCAGCAACTACTTACTGTGTTGGTACCTGTGTTGAATTCAGTTGTCCTTGCGTTGCCTTTGCTAACTCCTCGAGGTTTGTTGTGTTCATCTAAATTTGATTCAGAGGGGAAGGACGTATGGTTAGGTTACGGTTGGGCTTGATGATCTTGAGGGTCCTTTCCAACCTGAGCAATTCTATGATTCTGTGACGCCAACGATGTGCCGTAGCAGTTGCCTTGCTGTATCTCCTTCCAGATGTTGCATTTCACAAAAGCTTTTTTAAATAGCTGAATCCATGAGGACTTTGTAGAAGTTGTGTAGTTTGAGGCCGTAAAGCGGATTTTAGCTTTTCTTGCTTTTGTGTGGCTAACACTACCATACAAATACCGGTTTTGAGGACAGACAGTAGAAGAATTTGAACTAGTTCCAGTGTGATCAGGTGGTGCCATACATGAACATCAGATTCTATTTGCTGTGTGCTCTGAAGCTAACTGCTCCAGGCTGTCTATGTAAAAGCAAATGCAAGGGGAACGCTGTACACATTGCCTCTCTTCTTTAAGGAATTATGCATCACATCCTCGAGTTGCTACCTGTTTTCCTAGCTACCGGCCTTTTCCACTTCTGGGCCAGCCAGGCAGCTTCGACTTGAGATTTTCAGAGGTCTTCATGCTGTTTTCTGAGCTGAAAAATACAGTATGTTTGTATGGAGCATTGCGGGCGTGTAACTAGAGGCTTGTTCTGAAAAACAGACTTGATCTCTGAGGATATCAATCTTGTGCTGCTGGTGAGATGGGAAGGACCGGGAGGACATACAGCGCTTTGACAGATGGCTTTTGTCTTTTTTCTTTTGGTGTGCTGCTCTTTTTATTTCATTCATCAGCCAGGATGTTAGACACTCACCCCATGTCGTGGTCTTGTGCTACATCAACTAGATGACAGGATATGCTTATAGCAGAGGTGTTCCTCTGCCAGCATCAGTGGGAAGGCCCATGGTAACAGTTAGCCCTTTTAAACAGGTGAAGATTATTTTTGTTTTGATATTAAGATAGAGATTGGTGCACAAGGTCAGTATTTGATGACTGACACCTGGAAAGCTGTTATATTTTGCACTTTGTAACTGCAGATAGTAATTATGCATATCATCTCTTAAAAGCTATTTGGTTTTAGTGAATCTATTTTATGTTTGGATTTTGTTAGACAGCAAACGGAATAGTAGCCTGCCACTAGAAGAGCATCACTTGACAGTTTGTGTCTCAGATACTGAAGTTAATCAGCTACTCAGAAATCAGTTTTAAAAGGCACACACACAAGCCAACAACAGAAAAAGCAATGCTGGTGGTTCCAAAGCTGGGCTAGTAAACATAGATGTGTCCATGTGATATTTTTGAATTGAAGCCCTTCTGTGGGGAATCTTTACAACCATTCAGACAAAATTCCTTTTAATTTCAAATAAGACCCCAGGGCAGTGAAAAGAGGAAATATTTCAACAGTTATTCTCTAAGCTTTCTGCAGCAGGATAACGTGCAGCAGGATGGGCATGGGAAGAAAAGAGCTGCAGCAGGGGCTGTATTAATGTGTTTCTAGCAGCTGTTCCGGAGCTATCATCATGCCTCCCCAGCCACCGAGAGATACAAATTAATATCCTGTGGCTGACCAATTCCATTACTTTGTCAGAAAAACAACTTCTGGGCAATAGATGCTTTCAGACTGCTGCCAGCACTTTTTCTTCCCTTTCGCAAACTACAGAAAGGCTTTGAAGCTTCTGTTGTCTACAGCTCACTTGATTTTTTTTTTTTTTTTTGTTGGTAATGGTCTGAAAATGGTCAGTTCCACCCAGAGATAAAGGAGCTCTCAGGAACATTTTGGAAAGTTTTAACACTATACTTTGTCTGGTTTCATCCTGTAAAATCAGTTGAAAATGTCAGTAATGAACTTGATGACACCAGTGTTACGACACAGAAGTTACGCTGTGGTTCTACATATGAGAAAGGACTGCAAAGCAGGCTAACAGGAATTTCTGTGTCTGAATGATTAATCAATTAAAAAAGCCAGAGACAACTTAGTTTGTTAGCTGCTGGTTTTGTTCGATCACGTACATAGTTGGTTTAATTCTGTGTTAGTCACATAGCTTGTAGCACACCGATAATAGTGCTTGCCTACCTCTGTAATGTGTTTGAAGACACGTGCTGAAAAAAAGTACTTCATAAATGTTTAAAAAGACGTAAACGTAAGGAAATGGTGAGTAAATTTAGTAGATGAATTCCAGTGATGGGAATGGCGTGTATTTGAGGAGTTTTTAAGGTAGTGTAAGGGAAAAATTTGAAGCAGCATTCCTTGAGGAAAACCTGGGAGTGACCTGTGAGGTGTGACAGTGTTGAAGTAAGTCTGAGAAAAAGAAATGGTGCACAAATTTCTTCTTTTCTCTCCCTCCGTAGTTCATACTGGTATTTAAAATGAGCAAGACCTCTGTGGTACGAAGGAAAATGTGTAACCAAAAATGTGAAAGTCCTTGTGCGGGAAGCAAATATCAGCAGCTTCCTGCTAGGAAAGTAAGCGTGAGCTTATTCAATGCTAGGCAGACTGTCAAATACCAGTTAAAATACTAGATAGGATGCAGAATAAGATTCTGATAAGATAAGAAAATGAATAGGGCTTGTGGAAGCTATTGGCAAAACTCTTGCTGATTCGATGTGGCTGGAATTTCACTTAAAATATATTGTGGTTGAGATGTTCCCTCTATTCAGTGGCTTGTCATCTTTTTGAAGCGTTTCTTTAGCTCTATTTATTTAGAATTTTTTAGCTTTTTCCTACTGCTGTAACCAATTCTGAGTAGACGTGGGGAAAACTGCAGAACGTTCTGTGCTGCTGCTGGTGACCAGGCTGGCATGGACTTTGTTCTCTGACGTGTGAAAAACGCTTGGTCTCTATAATGAGAAAGCATTATTTTTTCTTGTAGAGATCGCGGGACTTGCTGAGATGTTCCAGCAACTTCAGTGCACACACGCACACAGAGAATGGCTTTCCTTTTGGATGCGGGGATTGTTTATGGAAATTCAGATGGCCATGTATTAATGATGCCGTGAGAAGGTACTTGCAGGCCTTGGACATAGGCCTTTTTAGCATTCAGATAGCCAGGTTAAGTGAAATAAGATGCCATATTAGCATGTTACAGTTTGCAATGAGAGCAGGAGGTTTTTTTCATAGTTAATTATGTAAGGAGATAATGGGAATGGCTCGGAAGGAGTGATAATGAGCTGTGAATTTGTGGTGATAAATCTATAAGTAAAGAGAGTAGAATGGATGGAAGACAGTGTAATAGAACTGGTAGAGCTGGTGCTTTAAGCTAGGTTGTGAAGTAAATGACAGGTCCTGTTGAAGTCTGTGGAAAGATAGGGTGTTTTTTTCCAAAGAATTGCCCAGGTTTTCCAAGTATTTTTCCAAAGTGTGTTGAAGGAAGAAGCAGGAGTAAATGATAAACTTGGAAACTAAACAAATGATGCTATTTAAAGAACAAGAACGCACTTGGACACGCTAAGAGGGCTGAGAAGTTCAGGAGAGTAACTGCAAAATTTTCCTTCTGAGTTATGAATTTGAGTCTGCACTGACAGCAACCTTGGTCAGTGTGGGGAATAGAGAACTCATTTTATGGTTTCTGTACTGCACTTGGAGCAGTAAAATATTTCCTGACAGCTTAGAGAGGATGCCAAGGTGATGGTAGTGAGTTAGGTCAGTGTTTCTGGTATGGAGAAGGTGAAGATTTGACTTACCTTGGAAAAGTCAAAAGAGAGGATGAGATGAAGTGCTAGATTTAGGCAGGAAAGATAGCAAGCATTAGAAAGATGATGATGAAGTATTGCCATGGGGAAAATGTATGTGTTGGAGAAAGGTGGGAAAAAAAAGTGCGAGATCTGCTTTATCATCCATAGAAAAGAGGGTGACATTACAGAAGAAAAATCAAATTGAAGAGAAAGATTATGTTATCCTCACCAGAGGAGGATTTTTCTTTCTCTGAAGAAATCATTAAAATCCTGTCCAGAAAAACAATGGAGACAGATATGAGTCAAAGACAATTGAAAGTTGACCATGATGGTGGATGCAGGAGTCAGTGAAATGAGAGAAGTAATAGTTTTGCAGGGAAGATGGCCAAACAGAAGGAGTGTTTATATTGGAAGAGGGCCGCCTAGTTTTGTCATTCAGGCCGTGTTAAAGCAGCAGAAGGGCATGGTGTGCCAAGAGGACAGGATGAGCCAGGCTGGAGACTGAGTCATCTCTGACTTGTGTTCTTGCGTTGCAGTGATTCAGTGCTACCAGTGCAAGTTAAGGAAGGGGAGGGCTGAAATCAGATGAGAATTGTTAGTGCTGCTACTGCATCTCTACTCCTTTGATGTGTCACTGTGATGACAAAGTACCATCATGAGGGAGGAAGGTGCAAACCAACCCTAAAAACTTTTAGAGACTGATACAATAGATCTGTTGGCCATCAGGGAGGTGTGGGTTGCTGTGAGTGGTAAAACCCTTTCAGCGAGCAGTCCTGGTACCTACAGGCTGCCTGAACACAAGTATCACATCTGAAATCTTAGGGCTGTGCTGGGTGGTCAGGAAGCTGTGGTTTCTGCACGTAGTTGTTGAGGTGCTGCAGATGTAACTGGAGTTCTCTCTGATGTGCATAGACACCAATGTGAACTGTGTTCTTGGAGCCTCGTGAAGCAAGAACGTGATGTTGAAATGGTTTCTAGATGCCCATACAGCTACACATTATTTGCAGGCTGATGCCAAGGTGTTAGTAACAATTCAAGGTGAAAATTATGGTTACTGCTTCTAAAGTAATCCTTGCTTTCCATGTGCTGGTAAGTTTGCACTTTTTTTTTTTTTTTTTTTTTTTTTTTTTAGTTAAAAGCTCAGTTGTTACAGTGTTTGAAAGATGAAAAAAAGTACACGAAGTATTACATTGTTCTGGTATGGGTGGTCATGTCCTAAATTGCATGAAATATTCAGGAAAAGAAGTTATTTTATGTATTTCTAAAATACTTGTCAGTCACTTTCTAAATTCACTGAAATCACCACACTAGGCAATCTCCTTGTGATACCTAATTCTTTCCCGGCCAGAATACAAGTAGCCAGCACATAGGAGCTGCACAGATATTTTTCCTCTAGACTTTCAGAACAAGACATTGTTTACTTGTCTTTTAACTTTGCAGATAAACCCTTTCACCTGAAAATAGAAAAAAACTCACAGTTTAACTAATTCTGTCTTGTTTGGGTCCTTAGCGTGTTGTTTCTCAAACTGACCGCTGTGTTGCCTTGCCAAAGTGGTTATTTCTACACAACACCACAGCAAACAACGTGTCGTGGACAGCAATACGGAACAATGCTTAACTAGGTGACTGCACTGTGACAGGTCTAAATTCAGAGCTACAAGAGCAACAGACTTGGGAGCAACAAGTGAGTAAAGAAGGCCATGATAAGAAAGAAATGTGAGTAACACTTGAGGCAGTGAAACCTCATAAAAACTCTAGCCCTGGTTTTCATCACGGTTCAGGGCATTCACTTTCCTGCTTCAAAATGGGTATAAGTGAATTCTCCTTCACTGCCAAAAAAACACTGCTGTTGGCTTCTCAGTATACTTCGTAGAGTTTGGATCCTCTAGTAATACAGAAGCTGGTGTAGTCCTCCTTAATTGCAGCACGGATTTGTACCCCATAATAGTTTGGTGAGGGACTGGTTGTGTTTACCTTTCAGATATGCCAAGTCCTGGTTTGAATAATCTTAGCTTTGTCATGAGACTTGAGGTTTAGAATTTGGATGTGAATTTACATTTTACAAGTATTTGCTATTGCAGTGTGTAAAAGACAAGCGTCAACTGGCTTTTGACTAGCACTTTCAGGTCAAAAAGCTAAGTTTGGGGCTATCCATTTTATTAATTTTTCAGATTCTCCTAGAAGCCCACGTTACCATTTAGTTGGATTTCTGCTCCCTGGGTCTGTTGGTTTCTCTTTTTAAAAACAGCTGCCATGTGATGTGAATGATATTTTCAAGTCCTATGTTTTAGTTCTTGAGATACCAATGTGCAGAGAATTGGCAAGCTCTCTGAAACAAAGTGGCACGCTTTATTTTGTCACTAGAAGTCTGTTCAGTCTGCTATTTGATTCCCTGTAGCATTTTGATTAAGAGCTCCAGTGAAGTTATGTGAAAAGTGAAAATCCTCTTTATTCTTTCTCTCCAAGAAAATGAGACGTGCAACATTGTCAAAATATTTGCCTAATCTCACAGATTTGGATGCTTGTTGTAGTTCTTCTGACAGACCAAAACAATGGCCATTAAATGAGAAGCAGATGCAATAAGTATGCAAGCAAGCTTACCGTGATAGACTGATTGGGGGGGAGCTGCCAACAACGCTCACTAAGCACAGGAGAAAAAAAGGAAAATAAAATCCTTCCTTGCAGTTGTACCCCATAAATAATCATTTTGTGTTAGTAATCTAGGCATTATACTTTTATGCATTGGTATTTTCATATGTTCTCTTGCAATATTGACTTGAAATCTGGATGCTCCTTTTGGCTTACTGTAACTTCTTCCTTGCCAGTGAAGGAAAATGCCAAAGAAATTATTTAGCTTGATTTTTTTTTTTTTCTCTTCTGGTTTCACTCACTGTGCAAAGCTGTTATTTTAGGACTAAAGGACATTGTCCAGAAGGAATCTGGATGTGCTAAGTTTTTTAATCACAGTTTTGTGTGATTAGGAAGACAGAGAAACGGGTGAAAACAAATCACCAAGTGTGACCTCAGGAGCTGGCAAATTTTATATCAAGACGTGCAGTGTGTTTCTGAAGCAGATAACTAGAAGTCTGCTTTCAGGTTGCAGGGCTGCCGTGTGGACTGATCAGGATACTAGTCCAAAAACTGCCTAAAATTATAAGGTCTGCCTTTAAGAAAGAGAACTGTTATCTTAGAAATATGAAGAAAACTATTGTCCAGGGTCTTCCTTCAGAATTGTATACAGATTCATATATGTGAGTGCTGTTAGTGTTTGTGGTTTCTTATTTGCCTTTGTTATCCATAAGTTACTTGTATTAGCTGCTGTGTGAGAATTCTTGATCCTTGACTTAAAAAACCAAACCAAACATTGGCAATATGGTTGTGTCATACTTGGTAGTTCAAATTCTGTCTCTATCTGCTGCCCCGTTCTCCAAATTCTTGCATCTCGTTTGCAGTTGTGGATGAATATCTGCAAACGCATGGGCATATGCTTATCTTCAGAAAGAACATAAAGAAAATGCTGGTGTTGGCATATGTGGAAAAGTGTACAATAAGGACATTGGAATTAAGGTCAGCCTATGTATTGCAGAGAAAATTAAATGGAATAGGCAGCCTCTAAGCCAAAGGTACAACAGTTGTGCAATATACTGCGTTACGGAAATACATCATTTACTTAAAAAAAGACACTGCTGTTTACAGGACTCACAAAACAAACTGAGTCCATCTTGACTGCAAAAACCTGTTCTGGTTCAGATGTCTCCTGGTGCTGCCTCAGTTCATCAGCATGCAGTAACTGGGATCAGTCAGTTACAGGGTCTGTGTGCAGAGACCAAGCACCCCTTGTGCAAGGTGTTTATGCTGTTAGCACAAGTTGTATGTGTTCAGGGCATGCATTCACATGAGCAAGGCCATGTTCGTAGCCTAATGTCTACGGATTGGATTTATTTGTGTATGATGAACTGAAACTCATGTCTAAGGCTCAGGAAGAATCTTGTTGTCTTACATGTTAGACCTTGTCCCTGGTCTTTTGCAGAGTCCTTTGAAAGAAAATGTGAGAACTGATGTGCAGAGGTGTACAGCTGCTTGCAGAAAAGGCATGATGTCAGGCAACACCACTGCTTGAGTTTAGAGGAGTTTTCTTCATACTTCTGGGTCCCAACCGTAGACCGTGCCTTAATAGGTAGTGACTTTATAAGTGGTGTTTGCCTTGGTTTCAAGGGCATGGAGTTCTTTGGGAGGATGCTCGCCCATGGTTTGTAAGATGTGGTATATAAAATGCTTCTGTAGCTGCCTGGTCACAGATCGAATGCTGCCAAAGTTCCGTATACAGAATAACTACAAGTGGCTTCCTTTGCATTTGGCTTGTGAGTGTTGTTATAGTATTTCAGGTTCTCTTCATTTTTTTTTTCTAGTTTATTTATAAGAAGTTACACAGAGTTGATAAGACCTGAAGCACTGAATGGATTTCCCTGTTGTTTGTGTTCTACAATGTCATAAATGTACCTAATCTTTCAATTAACAATTCTTCTTGGATATGAGATATGTTGGAGTCTGGGAGCTTGTGTGGTACCTGAAATGCTGTCCTTCTTACGTATGGTTGGAAATGGGCACTGTTTAAGGTAGAAAAGAATTTCTAAGCAGCAAGTCAGATCATTCCTTTCACATAGCTCTCTTCTAAGGAGAAGCGGTGATTCTGGCCAAAGCTTAAAAACAGCTGAATCAGACCCAATGTCCAAGTTTAAACATCTGGAAAAAAATATTTATAATTCCTGAGAGAAATACAGAAATGTTGATCATTAACCATGGCTAGAGAGACTTCATTCACACAGGCACTGCTTCAGTGAGAGTTCACTGTGTACAGCATAGCATAAGTGCTGGATCTCTCTGAAGGATTTCCATGTGTCGTTAGCTCTGGGTCTGTTCCCACTGACTAGCTCGGGCTAAAGTACGATGTGTTCAGGAACAAAGCTCTGCCTGCTAGCGGCCCCACTCTACTCCTTTTTGTGTGGCTTTCTCTAAAACGTATTCTTTTTCCGTTCTGTACTTCTAATGGCTCTTATCCATCTGGTGTCAGGAACACATAATTTGGGGGTTTTAGACAGCACCACTGAGGTCACTGACACCCTCAGCTACAGCTGAGGGCCAGGGAGTGTTGGGTGGAGGAGCTGTGGTCCCACTGCAGGGCACACTGCTGAGAGAGCCGTTTTAACACAGATTGGATGAAACCGCCCAAACCATGCTAACAGTTTGGAAAAGGTTGGCTACAGTTGATAACAATTGAATTGCACCATTTTTCACCTATTCACACTAAAATATTATTCTATTCCTTTTATTGTCTGTCTCAGCACAGGAACATTCCCTGTAGAGAGCAATACTTTCTAATGCTTTCAAGATGTAAGAAGAACGATTTAACTACCCAAAGAAGTGATCTGAATTTTACTCTCTGCTTATGATGATTTGATCATCTATTCTGTGTTGTTTGATGCCTTTGAAAATTAGAGCAGTAGTGCAAGTGGCTAAGCTGGAACTCCTAACTTACTCTTCCTGAAGGGAGTAAATTGCAAGAGAAAGTTAATCTTGGCAGTGCTGGGATTAGGAGCCTTATCTCCTTGAATGAGTGCGCTAACCACCAAGAGCCTCCCATTCACCATCTTCTGATTAGTTTCAAACTCAAGTTTAAAGCCAATCACAAGTTAATAAGAGGAATAAGTGCTCCACAGATGCTCAAAATATATATATTTTTTTCAGGTTGTAGTTTCTGTCTACCAGTTTCAGCTGCCTTATGAAGAGACTGTAGCAAAGCAAACTGACTTGTATTAATTTTTTTAATCAGTGAAGTTAAGCTGAGGGCCAACTTGGAAGACTTTGGTTCTACTGGAATAACATCTCTGATTAGCTTGGGGCAAAATTACTAATTCCACTCAGGGATTTTGAATTTTTAGTTGAGCTTAATGTGCAAAGCCCTTAAATATTCTGTCATGTTTAGTAACCTGCAATATCGGGACCCTGCGAATCTGTGTCTAAAAGGCTAAACAGTAGAAAAATGCTGCTAAAGTTTTTGCTTTAATATTCTAAACTAAGGTGATTTTGCCTGTACTGTAGTTTTCTGAACAATAGTATAGTATTTGAATATTTTCATGTGACTATTTCTTCAGTGTTAAGATAATAATTCTATTTAGTGCACATGAACTTGTAGTATTGACAACAAATAAATCTTGCCAAAAGCTTTAGAATTTTCTGAGCATTGTCCTGTATTGGTGGCAACTCAGATACACGTCTAAGCACTAACCATGAAGAAGCTTGTTCTGAAATGAATGTAAATTGAGTTCTAGCTGATGATTAGTAATCTATACGGCTGTTAGCTTGAACTCTGTGAAATCTGGGGCTTTACAATTCAGCAGGGAAAAGAGCACAAGTGGACAATTCCAGCAGTGATCGATGGGTTGTTAGTGGGTAAAAATAAATAGCTGGTAATTGTGATAGCTTACAAAGAATGAGGTTATTTACAAATGCTCCATTTCGCATGTAATCTGACGTCTTTTCCCATGAGCTTGCTTATAATTCATATTCCGCTTTAATGTGCCTGCAAAATGTGCTTCTTTCTGTATGTGTATTATTTTTAGGATGTTATGTTTCCTTGGTGCATACACAATGAGCCTGAAATCCTGTAGGAATGTGTTTAATTTGAAAGTTTTATCCTCTGGGCCTGGTTAATTCAAATACAAGGCTCAGAACATTGCTGCAGCGCCTGGAAGAATGCAGGAATGGCAAATCGTGTGCGCAGAGGCAACAGGGAGCCAGCGCTCCCTCATCCTGTGATGCCTGTGCTGAAAGGGGCTGCTGTCCTGAAGATCTCTTTTCTGCAGCTCCTCTGCTCGCTTCTTTCCTCTGGCAGTTCTGTGCACTAATAAAGGGAGCATTTGGCCGGGTCCGCTTTCCTTTCTGCCGTTGGGGTGGTTCCTAGGGATATCATTCTTACAGCGTGCACAGATCCTCAGTTACCCAGCAGCACGGTACATAGCGAGGAGCTGCCTCGGCTTCCTTGCTGGTGATGCAGTGCCTATACAGTAATTTAAGAGGGTTTGTCGGTGCCATTCCCCACCCTGTTTTCTTTGGAAGATGGAAAAATACAGCTGCTACGTCGGTGCTACTCAGAGCAGTCAGCTATGTTTGCGTCCGTAGGAATGTGTGTGCCGAGGAACAGGAGTGTGCAGCCTGCTGGAAAGCACTGCTGGCTCAGGGCTGCAGGGGAACGGGGCTGGCCGTGAGGGGGGAACTGAAAAGCATTTTTCATAATACCCTGGGCACTGCATGCAGGATGTTATGTCTGGCTTAGACAGGGCTGACGTGGTGGCTCAGATTTTTTTTTTCTTCCTCTGGAAAAAATAGATATAAGGGGAATAGGGAGAAAACCGGTACAAAGTTAAAAGCAAGCTTTATATTTCACAGTGAATAATTTGCGGCATCTTTCCTCTAAGAAATCGGGCTGCTGCTAGAGATAGAAAGCAAGCGGCGTCGACTTCCCTGCAAATGTGTACAGGCCTCTTGAATATCCAAATTGCAGCAGCCCTGCTCGGTGTCCGAGGAGCAGGCCCACTAGTGGCCAGCGGCTGGAAGGAGCCCCGGGCAGCCCAGAGCTGGTCCGCAGGGGTTAGGGAAGAGGAGACGGGAGTGGAGAGAGGGCTGGGAGAGCTCCTGGCTTCTTGTTGGCTGAAGAACAGCTCTAGACCTGTGTGCGCTGAGAAAGGAAAGGAAGGCGTCGGCTCCTTCCTAAAAAGGGATGTGCAGTTGCTGTGGATGTGTGCGGCCTGTTCTCCAAGCACCTTGGGAGGGTGGAGTGGCTCTGATTCCTTTTCCATAACTGATTGGGAGCAACTGCTGTTGAAACCTGCTTCGTTTCCAAGAGGAGGGTGTGGTCAGATTTCTGTGGTCTGAAAGTAGTCTGTCTTCAGTTCCAGGCAGTGCTCAGACTGGTACCCTTCTTTGAATAAGGCTCTCTTCCTTGGCTTTCATTTTAACTTGATGCAAGACAGATTTTCTTCCTATCTGAAATCTTGAAGCATGTACAGACGCTGCAGTCCTTGCCCTCTGTGGAATTTGCCAGTCACAGCCCAGGATTTAGCCACTCCTTTTAGAGAGAAGTGTATTTAAAAGCAAAGATGGGAAGGGGAATGGAGGTGGAAATCCCAGTTAGTGCTGCAAACCTGATTGACGACTGCATGCTGTCAACTGCCTCATTCGTTTCAGTATATTAGTAAATCCCCAAGGCTGATTGTTGTCTCTGGATTAGACTACGTGCAAGTGCTTTTCTATTCCTATGAGTTTGGTAGTCAGAGTCCCAGTGGCACAGCCAGTACAGAGCAGCCCCTGGCTTAAAATAGGCAAACCTTGGTTGTTTCCTCATCTAGGCTGAGCCTTGCATCACCCGGGAATTTTTATGTCCCTCCTCCGGACTTTTATACAGCCCAAACAATAGACAAAGGTTTCTTTAATCATTTTTAATAATCAATTTTAATATTGAGGTAGAAGACAATAATATAGCTGTGCCATTTTATCTGCGTCTCTGTAGATGACAGGTGCTTTGTCTGATGAAATGAAACTGAACTTTTATTGGGTTTTGTTGCATTCTTCAGCTTCCAGAAGTTGCAGGGAAAGGATTATTCCCCCTCGTTCTCTAGGTGTGTACACTGGGACTTCCAGCTCAAATTTATTTCACTGAGACTTTGGAGTCAAGTTTCATGTGTAAGTTTTTGATGTAGGACCTAATTAGGCCCTACATATCTTAATGCTTTTTGCTTCATCTGCATTAAAGATGGTATTGCATATATTTGCATGCAATTTACATTTAAAAGTTAGCCATGCTGTGAGCAATAATCATTTTAGCTGAACACCATTGACAGTCAATATTGTGAATAAGCAGACGTAATATGGATTTACACATGCCTTCTTTTGTCTTTCTCGAGCACCCTGCATAATTTTGGATTTCTTTTTAAGCATCCTAAGTTAGCTGTTGTCAGGAAATTTCTCTCACAAGCAAGTGAATGAGGGCAACTTAAAGATGAAGCCTCCTACTTTAACTAGAACCTGTCTGTGTAAGACCGTGTCAAGTTACCCTGAAGTCTGAGCGTATTTGGGCTGCGGCAAGTGCCAAGGTCAGTCAGGATGCTCAGATCTGGCGTTCATTTCCAGGTCAATCTGTCTCCAAGTCTAGCTGGTGACTAAGAAGGGGACCTCTGTTAGTAGCTATTGGCTCTGATGTGTGAAATGTTGTTTTCCAATTTGCTTTTGAAAGTGCTGCTAGTGGACGATCCTGGAAAGTCCTGAGGTCTTTTGGGTGTTGCCCTGGAAGCATGCTGGGTTTTTCAATTTTTCATCTATCAGAAATGAAATCAGGATAAAAAAAATTTACAAACAGCATGAAGTCATCAAAAGAAATGAACAGTTACCATAAAGGGTGAAGAATCTTCATCCTTTGACATTTATGCCAAGCATTCAGTCCAAGAGATGCAGATTTACATCTTGAATAGTCAAGGTAAAGAACACATCAGCAGAAGTGTCTCTGCAAAACACTCAGCAGAACTCAGGCTGTGCTCTTCAGCTTAAGGGATCGACATTTTCCATTCTATGATTATGATGCCAGTCTTTCATAAAATCTCTTCTAACCTTAATCAAAGGATAGAAGGCGTGAGGAGAGCTTTGAGTCTGCTAGTGCTAAGGCTAGTAAAGATCACACCGAGCCACGTTCTCTTTAGACAGATTTTTGGATCTCATTCTGTCAGAGGGGGAGACGAGAAGTTTGACTTTGGTGCTCCAGGTGACATGTACACACCAGCAGAGTCAAATGTTAATTTCCATCTTGGCGGCTAAGTAATAGATTTCATTCATCCTTCTTGGCTTTTCCTACAATCTCTCATCTTCAGGCAAATAATTTTCCTCCTTTGCATTTACTTATGAATGCTTTTGTCTGCATAAATGTTAGAGGTAGCTGAGGTTTGGCAGATTGGCAAGCTGATAAAGGAAGGATTTGATTCTTCAATATTTAAGCTGACTGGAGGTTTTCCTGTTGTCTTGGTCAGGTGCCCTAGAGCCACTCCTGTGCTCAGGAATGGAGTTAATCATTTCTTCGTGTACTGTATTCCCAGTTAGATGGAGACATGTTTATGATCTTGAAACCTTTTATATTTAGTACCTATAGTTTCTTCCTCTGGAAATTGAACACAATTGAATTCATCTGAGAAGTTATGAATGAATATGCTGTTTCTATAGCAGCATGAAAACAGTTGTGCTGGAACACCAGCTCCATGTGTGCCAGCTGATGTGGTTTCATGAACTGGAGTTGCCAATACTGGATTAAGCATTGTGATGCTTCTAGAACTAACTGGGAGGATGAAGACAGCTGTGTTTCCCTTACAGTTGAATCGACTGTGATTCCATCTGTACTGTGCATTGTAAAAATTAAGCAGATGTCACGTTAATAGTCACAATAACAGAGGCAAATGTACTTTAGACAATCTATGAAGTAACTTGTGTCTCACCAAGCGCCAGTGTGTAGAGATTTACAGAGCAGTAAATGCTTCAGGAAGACTTACCTTTAGTGTTTTTGGCCTGTTTAGAGCTTGGATTCCTTCCCTCCCAACCTCAGCAGTGTGCTGCTGCTCTGAAGACTGCATAGCACGTACATGAGCGACGTGATACCTGCCTGGCCTTTAAAGTTCAGGACAGGACGCTGTTGTAAGACTTGGCTTGGGCTCCTGATCTCTGCTCTTTTGTGGCTGTTGGAAAACTGGCCGTACAATAGCTGATTTTGCTACGGAAGAAAAGTCACTGCAGTGTGTTTCAATAATTTTGTTCTATATTAACGTTGTGCTTCCTAATCTACAGTGTTTTGTTTTTTTTTTAATAACATCATCTCATCCAGGTCCAATGTAAGAGCTTTTTCCATTGGGGCCATTTTCAGACAAAAGGCTTTTGGAGCAATGCAGCTTCCCTCTACGTGCGTTTTCTACCGCAGGAGTGGTGTGGAGTTGTTCTGTTTTTTTATTATTTAAAAAAAATGTTTGTTTTCTAAAATATGAACTTAGTTTTAAAATCCACAAACTCTGTAGTGTTCCCTGCTTGGAGGGTGCTTTTCTGAGGCAATGTTTCTGCTTCCGTATTTGCAGGCAGACATTCTAATTATCTGAATGATGATCATGTGTTGCTTATTACCTGTTATATGAGGGATGAAAAAGCTGGAGGGTGATTAGTGATCCTGCACTTCTCTCGAATGATGAGAAACCGAAACAAAAGAGAAGAATGCAGAAAATAGAGCGTAAAAAATTAATGTTTTACTAATAAAAATCTTCCAGATTAAGCACAAAAAGGAAAGAGGGAGAAGGAAATTCTTACAGTAAATGAGTTACGCTAAAACAAGTGAGAGATTTGAATCCAGCTCAGAGCGCTCTATGCATAGTTGATTATTAGAATTTATTTTGATTGTTACTCTCTTGTTTTGGCATTATCAAAGCTTGACTTCATTGTATAAAAATGTCAGGAAGGAAATTAATGGTTTGGGGATTTTTTTTTTTATTTGATCCCTTTAAACTCAAAATCATTGTGTTTTTTGTCACCTGGAGAGGCATGAAGAGGTCAGCTGTACATAATCAGTACGCTGGCACTTAAATTATTCTCCTCAGTTTTACAAGACTTTGGAATCAATTAGACCATCCGTGGTATGCAAATATGTTCTCAGACTGTCAGCAGACTCAGGCAGGTAACATGAATGAGCTCATAGTTCCTTTGTAGTTTTTGTTTGGAGTGGAGGGGGAGGATTAGAAGTATGATTCAAGATTTAGTAGTAAATCCCTCATAAGAAAGGGTGGGATAATTTCCAGAAGCCTCCTGAAGACTTAAAAAAAAATATATATATATATATATATATATAAAATAATTAAAAAATTGTTACTGTGTAGCCAGCAAAATTGGGACCCCCTAGTCTTTCTTTGGAAAGTTGTGCACAGCAAGGGAACAAGAGGCCTCAATCTGTGCTTGCAACAAGGGAAAATCCTGCTCAGTACGGGAGCAGTCAGGCTCTGGTTTCCCAGAGGGATCGTGGAATCTCCATAACACGTGTTTATGTATTTGCAAGTGGTCTTCACTGGCATATAATGAAATATGGTTTTCTTACAGTCATTACGAATGACTTGTAACACCATTCAGTGTCACGTCTTTTGACCATAAAACACCCTTCCTGCGGCAGTCTAGTTACTAATGGGTTTTATTTGGATTTACCACAAAGCAGCCTTTTCCATTTAGTATCAAAGTAGTACTGTTGTTGTAGCATATCTGCTCCCCAGTGTTGGAACCAAGGTGGCATATGTTTTTTTTTTTTAGGGTATGTTTTAAGAATTTCAAACAACTATTAAGAAGCCTGTATTTTGGAACTGTAAGAGATTAAGCACAAAACCTCATTGATCTTTTGTATTTATTTCTGACACAATGTGTGAAGCATTCCGAAAGGATGCTGTTAGATCCCTGCAAGTCAGTGACCTGGTGAGCTCTTCATCATAGTCTGGCCTGGCCTAGCTGTGTCTTTACCAGTCTGCTACTACCTGTGTCAGGATGCAGACCCACGCTGGTGAAGGGTGTTGACCAGCTGACTTCCAGGAGTCTGACTCTGCATGATAAAGGTGCATGTCTCCTCATTCTCACTTGAAAGAAAGTTGGCTTTTCGTTGTCAAGTGCACACCTTAACACCTTTCTGCTCTGACATTCCTTTCCCTTAATGAAGGGGGTGTGTGACCAGATTCTGCCCTGGCAGAACACTCATAGAGTCAGAATGGATGTATGTATCGGATGTTTTCAGTCTACTTCTGTTCATTGTGATTCGGTATTTTGTTATTTAGGCTTATGAATGATGTAGATTTTGCACTTGGAAAATGGCCTTAGAGTCACTTGATCATAATTTATCCTGTCATCTTGCAGACTAGTAGAAGGTGGGGAGACTGCGGCCAAGAGTTCGCTGTGGTTTCATTTATTAGCTACAATCATGCGTCAAGTTCTTTAACTGTAGTAACAGCCTTATACTAAGATTGTGTTTCCACAGAGCGCGTCAGGAGGTCATGGATTAGGAAGCTCAAAATATCTGTGTATATATATCTGTTCAGAAGTCAACAGCGTGAGATTTTTAGTACGATAGTTATTTTACTTGTGCTCTTTGCCCACGTACTTGATGTGTGCCTCAGTTTTATTAAGATCTCTTTAGAACCGACTTTAAAGAACTCAGCTTGATCCTTGCACCTTGGATTGGCCTTAGGACCTATTCCAAACAAATGTCCTGACTGATGCTTCTCAAGGCATTTGCGGGTATCCAGGATTTAGCAGAAGCATAAATAGCCTTGAGGAGGAGAAAAGGTCATGAGCTTACTTAACAGAACAAGACAAAGAAAATAGTTTACCTGTTGAAACAGTTGAAATTCTTCTTTGCTTTCATCTTGTTTCTTGGTGGAGGTTTTATGTTCCATTTTAACAGCAAATTAATCTTTTCTCTCAAGAAATGCTGTCAATTAAGTGGAAGCATAATAGGTAATTAATATCAGGGAATAAAATCTCATAAATAGGAGGAAGAAAAAGGTGTTTTCTTCTGTGTGGTAAAGTGAGTGTCTTTGAGATATTCAGAAGGGTTGTAAAACTTACACACTTTGTCTTGTGATGTTTGTGAAGCAGGATCCTGCAGATCAGGGGCTGTACGTACTTGGGCCATGGCCGTGCACGAAGATTCCTATGATCTGCATCCATTTAGGAGGGACAGCTCACAAACCTCATTGCTGGCATAGAGGGAGCACCATACATCATGCAGTGAGGGGAAATGAATGTGTTAAGCACCTATTCTGATCAAAAGCAGCAAAATGATTTGCCTTACTTTCCTTACTAATCATCTGCTGTTCTCTCCCTCAAATTAACGTGGTGTTACAGAGATGTCAGATGAGGTCACTGATCCATCCGTTTGTCTGTGATGTTACCTTTCAGGAAAAGATACAAAAACTCTACTTAGCAAAACAGGTCATCTGTCTCTGCTGGCAGGGGGTGTATTAATTATCCATACAAACTCCGGGAGTTTCTCCTCGTCTCTCGGCCTTTTGTGATCTCCTCTGGCAATGAGTTCCACTGGCTGCTGTGTCTGTTTAGCTTGATCTCTTCATGTAATTTTCCGTGTGAAAGGATAGATAAACAGGTTGTATGTTCTTTACTTCTCAAAAACTGCCAATTTATTGTATATATTTCTATCCTATATGATAATTTATTTTCAGAACAAAAGTGCCCAAATTTCATAACCATATGTGCAGTTTCCTTAGATTGAATTATCTTAATGCAGCTGCTACACATTATATTTTTTGTTTATGCAGTAAACGCTTTGTAAACTTTTCTTTGCATGAGAAACATCAGAGAGAACATGTTTATTCTAAGTGATATCATGATGATTTGAAGTTTTTCTAGTTAAAACAAAAATGCAAGAGGAACACACTAAGCACAAAGCCTGTGCCACTGGGTGCTGGGCCTTTGCCTTTGGTTTCAATTTTCTCTTAGCTTCAGCGTTCTTCCTTCAACCTTGGTTCTTCTATCCTCTCCCAAGCCATGCTGTGCACTGTGAGTTATTTCCATTCTGGTTGGTCTTTCTTAAGCAGTCTGTGAGTATCTAGAGGCCAGAATAAGCGAGATTTGTCTTGTTAGTTCAGAGCAAAATCCTGCTTACCAGTGTCTCTTTTTTTTGTATTTGACAGCACTTTCTCAAAAATGTCTTCCATGCAAAATTAGAACTGAAGATATGTTGTTATATGCCAGGGGAGCAGGGGATGAAGAATTTAGAAAGCCATGCATCTGCAAATAGCTCTGTGACCAGATTGTTACATGGCTTTGTGAAATGCTTATAACCCAGCTCTGTCTCCCTTTTTGCCACTGTAAAATGTCTAAATAATACTTTTCTCACCACGGCTTCTATGGCTTTGAGTTTTAATTAGTAGATGCCCACAAAGCTCAGAAAAAATGGCCATGTTTCTTGGAGTTAATTACAGTGATATGCTTAGTGATGCCAGAAGCCCATAAGCTTGCCCTTGTGAGAATGGTTGGAGTTGGCTGCTGCCAAGTCTTTCCTTCAGGTCACAGATCTAAGAAAACTCATGGTTGAATTTCTTACGTTGAATAGCGTGAAATAATTAAACAAATTGCTCACTTTATAATATCTACACCCTTTAGATGATTAATGGTTAATCCAGGATCTAGCAGGGAGACTCTCTCTTCTTTCATCTGATAATACCAGCTATCAAAGATGACTTGAGTTTCCTCTTCAAAGGACAACTGATCTGATCACCAGCTTACAAGGAGCCCCTTTTGCTGCTGTTGGCTTGATGCGGGTGTGTATGTGCAGGTAAGATAACTGCAGTCTGCTGTGAATGAGCTTTGTGTATTACATTTGCCTTTTGAGGGAGAAGTTTAGGGCAGATTGATCGGTTGTCAGAAACCTGTCAGTATGTTGTCCTCTTTGCTCTATGATAAATGTGTGGCTTTGGGTCATGTGCATCTCTTCTGGAGGTTTTGGCTCTGGATATCCCTATTCTTGACATCTGTGCAGTGGGCAGCTTCACGCTGTCAGTTGTGAACCTGACAGTGGCTGTGCCTGAGAAATTCTGATGAGTGGGGCTGCCTCCGTGACAGGGCGTCCCCACGTGCGTGATGAAATGTGATTTCTTCTCTAATTCTTTCCCTTTGCTGTGGTTCGCCAGTACTTTCTGTCCCAACGCGTAGTCCCATCTGCTCTACACCTAGACACACCCCAGCTTTCACACTGCTTTCCATTTCTGATTTGGCAGTGCAAGTCTGAGCATTTGGATCCTCACAAGTAGCAGTTACTGCCCATATGAAGCAGAGGCAGTACCTATGTAAGTTTCTAATATCTTCTAACGATCTGTTTCCAAGTGTCTCTTCTTGGCTCTAGTTATAAAAAGCATTGGAATGCAACAAGGTATGCCCGTATCCCTTGCTTCTAGTGCTAACTTCAGGATTGGCAGGTTTTTTTGAGTAGCTGAACTAAACAAAATAAAAAAGGGGGTGAGGTTGGAGGCAAAGGATTACAGATGCTCCTGGGTGCTCTTCCAATGTAAGTCAAGAAAGTTGCAGATAAATGCTGCGGTGCTTGCTGTAAACCTTGTGAAGTAATTTAAGAAGAGTCCTTTGAGTTTAAACCCAAAGGCTTTGTTGCTGGTAGCAAAGATGTGCCACCTGAGGAAACCAGTGTGATGATTAACGAAAGCTGTTATCTGAACTGAGATTTGTATATGAGACTGTTCTTGTCTTCTTTATGCAAGGAAGCAGAAAGCACGGCATTGCTGGTACTTACCTGTACGGTAACACGGGTAGGAATGCTGCTGTTTTGCGGCAACCACTGCGTAGTTTTATCCACGCTAAAACGTGTAACAGTGACTGTGCTAGGTCAGATCAAGCTCAAGCATCCTGTCTGAAATGATAGCCCTGTGTCTAACCCAGTTAATATCAAATCAAATTTAATCATTTTAAATTCAGTATTTGCATTCAGAGGAGATGAAAGCTTCCGTCTTCTTTATGAAGCCATTCCTCTAGTTCCTTCTGTATTCATTCTTTTAGCACATTCAGAAGCTCTCTGATGTTCAAGATTAAATTAACAGGATTCCCCCTGCTGTTTCTATTGAATTCCGTTAATATAATGAGTTTATTGTTAAATTAAACAAAATAAAGTCCGCCATGTGGCAGCAATACCAGTGAGACTGCATAATTTCTTCCTGTTCTGTGTCTGTACTGCAGGTTAGAACTTAAATGGTGGAGTGCGCGTCTGTCTGTCAGACATGTTAAATACTTTTCATAATAATTTTATTTGGACATATAATCAGCTATAAAAGCAATGTGCCTGTGACACAGTACTCTGTACTTCTCTGCCTAGTACGGTAAGTTGATTTCCCTATGGCTTTCTTGCTTCACTTGTGTATGCTTAAAAACTCACAAGGTGCTTCGTGATTTGGTTAATGCATATTGCCTTACTTGTCGCTAATCCCAAGTATTTGAAGGGCTGTTGCTTAAACTGATGCCTCAGTGAAATTATTCACTGTGATGCTTATGATAATGTAGACGTGTTCTGGGGAGGGGCTAGGCCATACCGTAGGGCAGCACCAACCAGGCAGCGCGGCCCTGCTTGCTCAGCAGCTATATTCTTATGTTCTCTTCTGCACCACTGCAGTTTCATCATATAAAGAAGTTTTATGTGTCTTTTTAAACTAGATTTTTTTTTGTTCTACTGTTTTATTTCTCTGCTTGATGACACCCCTTATATGTAATCTCTCTTACTGTTTTGTGTGTGAATGTCTCCTTTTGTAGTGAAGCATAAAAGCTAGCTAGAAACTAAATGCCTAGTGTATTCTCACATTAATTCAGCTGTCAGAGCCCTGGGGTTCTAAGATGATTGGTGTCAATGACTGCAGGATTTGTCCCAAGTGAATGTCGTTACAGAGCATTATTTAGTTGTTTCTTAATTTTACACACTTCAGTTTTCTGTGATGTGCCTGTGCCTCTATGAACTGCAGGAATTTTTAGCCTGGAGGCCTGTCCAGACCTGGAAAAAATGTAAGATTCAGTTTTGCTGTTTGTTTTATTTGGTTCTGATCTCCAAATGATACAGGCCTACTTGTGGCTTGCTGGCTTGTTTATGTTTTGGGAGGATTCTAGTGCTTGGATTTTGGTCCATTGCTAATTGAAATCCCATTAAACTTAATGCCTGCATTTGATTGATTTAAAACTGTTGTTTGATTGGTGAAACTCTGAGAGATGTGGCTTTGGCACTTAAACGCTTGCAAGGCATGTGCGTGTGTGGATCTAAACCTGAGATGATTGCATAAGCCCCTCTGCAAACTGCTGACTTACTGCTGATGCTTCCTCTGAGATGAGATTTATTTAACGTTTGGAAAGTAATGTGTAGCTAATGTTATTACCATTCTTTCAGGCTTTATTTGAAAATAAAATAAAACAAGAAAAAGAAAACTAAACCCAAACCACTCCACTTCTGGAAAGTTATTTTCTTTCCTGTAAAAGACCTCTACGCTTTAAATACATTCAATAATTTTTCCATCAGTTGAGCGGCACAAACTATTAAATGTTAACTGTAGAAAGGTTGCTATTCCAGCTGCTAAACTATTTGAATGTTAAACATGTTGCAGGAAGTTGTTTTTTCCACTCTTTTAAGTGGTTCTAAATGTTGGAGAGATGTTTAAAATTCTTACCTCTCTTGCCCTCCCCAGAAATCCATCTGCAGCTCAGCTGCTCACAACGGTCTTTGCAGTCAGGGCCTGTTTAGGTTTTGCTCATGAAACGAAGTGTGAAATCTGTGGCCACGAGCCAGACCTGTCCCATAAGGCTGAGATGGCTGCAGTCTTCTCAGAAGCTAAAAGAAGAGGAAATGGGAGGACAAGGCTGCACATTTATAAAAGCCAGCCTCTCCAGGCATCGTGTTCGTTCACGCAGGACTTGTTTGCAGGCCATCTCCAAAGGCTTCCTGCTGCAGTGGGAGCAGCGTGTGCCTTGTCGGGACATGGGGCTTGTGCTGTTGCTGGCTTGGTTGATGACCGTGGGTGACTCATCTTGCTTTGGCTTGTCCCTGTCCCCGCGCGTGGTTTGGGTAACAGCTTGTGTTCTGATTTCACAGGGACTGCTTGAGAGAGGCTAGTTAAAGTTGGCTTCTCTTATGGTGATTTCGGGTGTCAGATTAAATTCACAGGTGCATGACAAATCACAGAGACCCAGATAGATTGTTAGGTGACATCCTTAAAGAAGCTTGGACTCTACTGGAAATAGTAAATGCTTTGTGTGTGAAAAAGTATGGTAATTTCTTGTAAGTGGGCAGTCACAGAATCATAGAATGGCCTGGGTTGAAAAGGACCTCAAAGATCATCGAGTTTCAACCCCCCTGCTGAGTGCTGGGTTGCCAACCACTAGACCAGGATGCCCAGAGCCACGTCCAGCCTGGTCATGCACTGACCAGCACAAGTGGAGTCCCATCATGTTACAATAAAAAAAAACTTTCCTGTGTAGATGAGAGACTCCCAAACCCCTGATTAGGAAAGCAGCAAAAATTTGTTCTTCCTAAGGCACTGAGGGTGGAGGTGAACAGACAGCGTTTCTGTGGCTTTTCTTTTCTCTTTTCATTTTCTTTGTGCATTTGATGTGCAATTTTTTTTTTTCTTCAACAGAAAGACAAACAACGTAGTGGGCGGACCAGCCTCAGCTGGCAAAACACATTTCTGAGGGAGAAAACAGCTTTAGTAAATCTGGTGCCTAGAAAGAGAAGCAGGCACAAGGTGCTGCATGGATTTTTCCTTGCCTGCTCTTTCCTGAGCTGGGCTGTTAGCTCAAATAAGTATAGAGAAGGCGAGAAGTTCCAAGCTGAACTGGGACTCCTGGCAAGCGTCAAATCAAGCTGAAAATACCACTCCAAGTTAGAGACAGTGCTCCAGTTAGAAGTGTGACATCCCACACAGATCAATGTGAACAACTGCGCTGGGAAAAGTGTTGGGTTTATCTGCTGTTAAATAAGAAAACACGTCTAGCTGTAAGACAGGAGAAAGGATGGAACTGGAATGAGGACGGGGGCTTGCAGAAGAAAATCCTGCTCCAAGGTCACCTCTTACCAAAGTTAGGGAGGGGAGATTGAAGAGAGCTCTCTTGCTGCTTTTGATGGCTAAGGGCTGCTGCAGTCCTGGCAAATCTCTCAGGAGTGGTTCAGGAAGATCTGCTGCCATACCTGAGGCATACACTCATTTATCTGAGACACTGTGCTCCGACTGCTAACAACCAGCCCAAATTGGCTTATTTTTTCACATTTGTCACAGAGCCAGCTGCATTGTCTCAGCTGTGCCTCTGTGAACAGGGAAGCTCAAACCCAGAAGAAGTTTGTCATTACTATTAAGTGTTTCTTCACCCTCTTGTCCTTTTTTTTTTTTTTTTCTTATTTTAAACTATGTTTCTAACTCTCCTTTTTCCTTTTGTTACCTTGAAATCTTGGAACCTTTCCAAGCTCTTCTGCACGTAGGTGCACATTCCTGACAGTATCTTGTTAGAACATCCATTGGCAAAAAGGTGAAATTACCTAACTCTCAGGTACTCTAAACCCCATTGTAGTATCTGCCCTTACCTAGCACCAGATAGGGTTTTGTACTGGAGATGGAAGAAGGAATGAGAATAGAAGGTGGATGAATCAGTCCCTGTTGGGGTGATGATGTTTGAGTTTTTGATCTTGTGAGCTCTGTGCCTTGTTCCCACAAAGGGATTTCTGTCAGAGCCTCTACAGGGAACATTTGTACCAGGAATTTTGGTGAAGCCTTGCTTGAGCTGCCGGGGAATAAAGTCAACGACAATTCTTATTAATTATTGTATAATGCAGTGATTATTGCATACATATGGTCTGGCCATCTTCCCCCACCTAGATCAGGGATTGGTACATCAGGTGGCTTCTGGTTTGTACCGGAAAGGTGCTTTCATCGATGAAAGCACGTGTACCCAGCGCATGATACTGCCAGATGGGACAGTTGTGTTTGTACATCACTTCATGGCAGGTGCAAGTGTTCTCAAAGGCATCTTCAAGGTAAATGACTTGTCCCGGGTCACCCAGCAGGTTAGTGGCAAAGCCAGGAATATTCTAGAGACATTCCTGGACTCCAGACCTAATGCTTCTATTCTAAACATGAGAGAGTTCAGGTTATTTGTCTAGGTAAGTAACAGTCACAAGAGTTAACAGATAACAGAAAGATACATTGTTTTAGACTACATAGCACTCAGAACATTTAATTTTTGTAGTGGTGCTAGTTAGGCTTGTTGATCTTTAGTCTTCTTAGTAGTTTGTTGGGATTTACTTTAGCTCAGTTTGGATTGCTGTCTGTGTTCACCTGTGAATGCTTTCTCTTCAGGACCTGGAGTTGTCCTTTGATTTCTTAAGCATATTTTACCTTGCCTCAGCCATGAAGGGGTGATTCTCTTTGTGTTTATCTGCAGCAGGCACATTTGGGAGCAAAACATAGAACCTGCCTGTATTGGTATCATCAATGGTCATTTCTTAGGCTTATTTTAAATACAAACTCTGTATCACTTTGTGCTGTGATTATACTTGCAGCCCTCAAATAAGTAGTCTTGGGTAGATCTCAGCTGGATTGAAGATAATTTCTAGGTAGCGCTTCTCCTTTTCCCTTCTCTGGCAAATTTGTCTGTGTTGTCCCCTGGTGATGAGATGAGGGCTGCTGCATTGCTGCAGAAACCCTTTTCAGAGATGTCAAGAGAAAAATATATTGAAAGGGGAAAAAAAAAAGCCAGCCAAGGATTGGCAGCATGCATACCAGACAAACCTCTCCAGTCTGAGATGAGGCTTGTTCCATTTCTGATAATGAGAGAGAGAGCAGTAGATGCCCCCAGTTTGCATCAGGTGCTCCAAAACAACAAATTAAGTTTTGGGGCTTTGGTAAAAGAGAGCTCCCACTCACCTCTGCCGTTCTATTCTGAAATTTCAACCAGATCTCTTGGAAAGAACTGCTCTCCTGCCTGAAAGCATTACAATTTCCTGTACTGTAATAGCTGATGAGTGAGGTAGTGGTAGAACTGACAGAACGATAATACTGATCGTGCTTGGAGACACCATCTGTACAGCTGGAAAAGCTGCTAAAATGAAAAACCTAAATCATTTCCAGAAACAAATCCATTCAGAGACTTAGGAGCATTTGCCATGGAAGATTTATTCAGCACGGACTACTTAGTTACAGGTGCTGCTACTTAAATGTCACTCATGCACAGCTGAGCGCTGGTTTTGGCATCAGGTTGAACGGTCTTAAGAAAGCCCTGTTCTGATGACAGTCACTAACGAGTTCCTTCATGTGGAGAGCGCTGTAAATATAGGTACTCAGAACTTGAGATTTATTGGTAATGTAAGTGGATATAAAGATAGAGGAGGTGTGATAAGAGAATGCTGTTGTGTTACTTTTGTGATTATTTCCATCACAGTGAATAAGGCAGTTGTGCTTCAGCAGCGTTGATGTGCTCCAGATAGCATTCTGGTCTCTGAAAGCACCTAACACCTTCGCTGCTCCTGGTGGCTGTGTGGGTTTTGTAATCTCAGAACCCTTCTGAATGCAAGTAAACCTTTATGGATTTAAGTGACACTTCCGTGGAGGATAGAGGTAAGTCTTTACCAAGCACAAATAAGATGTGCTGTTGCTTAAAAGAATCAGGTACACACAGTGCCTGTTTGGAGATAAGCCATTGCATTCTTTTCTGTCCCAGATGTTGTAAATTCAGTAGCAGGTGTGGAGATGGCTTCCAGGTGATGTTATTAGTGACAGAAGTGCTGAAAACATAGCATTTCTATCCAAGAGACAGAAGAATTGTGAAATTCAGCTCAGTGTTGTTGAATGTACTCAGTAGCCAACAGTTTTCTATTAGTTTTATGTAGTACAGTTTTTTTTTAATGTGGTTAAATAGCTGAGATGAGCCTTCTATGACTTCTGGCGTCTACAGCTGAAAATTGAAGTATTTTACACAAAATTGATAATGAATGCTTCCATCAAAAAAAAGGAAAAACACAAAAACCAGCAGTTTGACTTCTTCAGAAAAGTGGAATCGTTCTTTGAGAGACTGCATTTTAAACAATCTACTCTTCTAATTACAGTGATCCCAAAAGCTGCTGATGTTCTGAGTGAACTTGCCTTGCCTATAAGGATCCTGTTCTGGACTTAGTCCTGTTCTGAAATATATGGCTGGCAGATTAATCTGTTTCATTTTCCTTGCTATTTTCATAGCTTGTTGCTAGAGCACTGCACCAGTGGGAACTCGCTCGTTTACTGGCGCTCAGCGATCGCGTTAGCAGCCGGCCATGACACACGGCGAGTCGTGTGGTTTGAAAGCAGCTGCTAACAAATGGTGAAACGCGTCTCGCTGCCAGTGTGAGAAAAGAACCCGTGGTATCATCTAGATAAATGAAAGCTGACTTAATATTTCAATGAGCAGTGATTTGGAGCGTGTGGGAGAACGCAGGCCTCTGAAGTTGTGGTGCGCGGGGCTGGCGGTGGCGGCGCGGCCCAGCCAGCAGCGCTGTGGTGCGCACCAGGACAGCTGCCGGCTGGGCACCGGGATGCTGCTGCGCCACAGGGCAGGGCACGCTGCGCTTTCTGTGGCTTCTCTAAGAGAATGCCCTGTTCCTATTGCAGCCGTAATTATTGGCAAGGGTTTGTGCTAGGTGCCAAGGGAGTTACTTGTCTAAATCCCTTCGAAATATCAATTTAAGCCTCTTCACAGTGAAGTCTGTTGTTGGTGCTGTCCCTGTGCTGAGGTTTCTGGCTCAGGAAGTCAGTGTGCTTTGAGATATGGTACAAGGGAACGACAGACTAGAAAGATGAGACGTGTTGTTTGTGTAGAGACATGGAGCAGCTCTGTGTGTTCGGCAGCATGGGCAGATGCTCTAGTGAGCAACGTACACACGCACTGAGGAGCAGAACGCCGCATAAATGCTGACCTTCAGTAGCTGCTTACCAGGGAACACGTTTCCAAATCCTTAGTGAAGTGATACTACTGACCTTAAAGGGATTGGTAGAGAACATGAAACCCAAGTGTCACGAATCTGTAATGGTACTGTGTATTGCGGGTCTCTGAGGCACCGTTGGCTCAAGTGGTGGAATGCACTTCCCGGATTCTGAGCAGAAGCTCAGAGATTAGACTTGGGTTTATCTCATCCCAAACAAATAGCCCCTGGGTTACGTTTGAGCAGGCATTTGCACACAGATGTAGGTTTAGGCATTTTCTCAAATATGCTTTTGAAGAGGGTCATAGCCACTAGCTTGTATTCTTACTGGAGGCAGAGCAGAACTGCAGTGAGTTCTGACTCCTAGATATTATCTGGTACTTTCAGAATGGGCCAAGTGGTTGTTCTTGTGAGTGTGGAGGCCTTCAGTTTGAAACTTAATTAAAAATCCGTACTTCTTTTTGTTGTAGGAAGTTACTTTCTTTGCTGGGAAACATGTATCATGAAAGTTAGAATCAAATAACACCAACTGCATTACAAAAACTTTCAAGGACTTGCTATTGTGCAAACTAACAACTATCCAACAAAATGAATTATTTCTAATTTATTTGCTTTTAATAGCACCTACCGTGTTCAATGTACAAAGAAAGCATAAAGTATTCCATTTGTAGTAAACTCTCCTGGGTGTAACCGGGCTAACTGCAGGCTGAAGTAGTGTTTGTGCATGGTAGAACAGTGTTTTATATTTTATTATCTATGTAAAATCTGGAGAAAAACTTGAAGCACCACAATGTAGTGTTCTGCCACAGGAGCACACTGAAGGCTTCTGAAAGTCTGGCTGTTAATGGGCTTATTTACCCTTTTCTGCTGTTCTGGTTTCAGCTGGGACAGCGTTGATTTTCTTCCTAGTGTCTGGTATGATGCTGTGGTTTGGCTTTAGGAGAAGAAAAAATTCTAGCGCACCAGTGTTTTAGTAGTTGCTGAGCAGTGCTGTACAGAGCCAAGGACGTTTCAGGTTTTCAGCTCCTTGTACTCTCCTGCCAGCAGTAGGGGCTGAAGGGGCACGGGGAGCTGGGAAGGGGTGGAATCGAGACAGCTGACTTAAACTGGCCAAAGGGGAATTCCACACCATGTGACATGGTGTGAAAAAGGCAGAAAACCGGGGGGAGTTGGCTGTGGGGGCAGCTGCTGCTCAGGGACTGTCTGGGCATTATTCAGTGGGTGGTGAGCAATTGCTTTGTGCATCACTTGTTTTGTATATAATATGCGTGTGTGTGTATATATACACATGTATATATGTATATATTATTATCATTACTGTTATTTTTCTCTTCTTTTTCTGTCTTAATAAATAGTTTTTATCTCAAGCTGCAAGTTCTACCTTTTATTATTATCTTTTTTTATTCCCCTATTCTTTCCCCCATCCCACTGGAGAGAGCAAAGGGCTGTGTGGTGTTCAGCTGCCTGCCGGGTTAAACCACAACACCTACCTTGCAGCATATAGAGGTATTTTCAGGGCATTTGAGTATGTTGTATCTTAAATAGATATGGAATTGTTATATTAATGTGAAAGAATGTGACGGCAAATGCAATAAGAGGATTGTCACCTTGAATTTCTTGTGAAAACGTAGCATTCCCTGCAAAAAGCTTTTTCTTTTGTTTTAAAAACAGTTTATATAGTGTGGCTGTACTGTAGCATTGTTCACATAAGCATTGTAGCACGTGAATCATCAAATAAGATGGAAAATAAATGAAAGTAGAAAGCGTAGTGAGTATTTTTCTCCCGCTCACTTTCAGAAAATAGATTCTGCCAGATAGCATGCAACTGCATATAGTCCCGCTGTTCTGTGGTCAGGATTTCAGCTGGAACGGTGGAAGAAGATGAAGGTTAAATTTGTACCTGCGCTTGCCAGAATGTCTTTGTGGAAGGTTATTTTAATGGCATTTGCTCATCGTTCAGAGTAAGCTACTTGACTGATTTATGAATCCTTTTATTGGTGGAGTTTAGTCAAAATAAGCAGCAAAGTTTTGTTTAGCGCTATTGTACCAAGCTTGAGTTTGAAAAGCTCTCAGATATATAGACGACCTTTCAGTGCTAAAGAGGTTGTGGGTTTGGTTTATCTCTAACTATGAAAATAAGTAAGATTGTTTTGCAGTGCAGTAAATAATGCAGACTTAGGGGAACACTCTTAATGGCAGTATTCTTAGTTTTCAGCCAGCACAGCCTGGCTTTTGCCTCAAATTTTGCCATTTAATGTCTCCAGAATACCATATTGTGTGAATATACAGCTCCTAGCCTGTCATCGAGTTGTAGAAACAGCTACTGCTCCAGACTGTGTTGCTAAGAGGGATACACCTGTCAGCCTATGAGCATCCCTTGTGATGGTTGGTTTGTATTGGTTTGGGGTTCTTTCTTGCTTTTTAAAAAATGTTTTAATGTCAATATTTTTAGTAGATGGTATGAGATGAGGCCCAGACAGTCCATTTCTGGAGGCTATGTGCTAAGGGACATACAATTAGGCACAGCTTTGCATAAATGGTTTCTTGGTTACCTTCACACACACTTCTCAAGCACTGTTTTCAAACCTTTTGGATCAGAGCGGAAGTTGGATCTTGCCTGTAGCTTGGAGCAGTTGTGCACTTGAGCCATGACCCGCCATTACAGATGCTGCTGTGGAGGAGTAGATGAATCTCCTGCATTTCAAGGTAGATTTTTTGTGGTTCCTGCTAAACAACTTTAAGATGTATTCAATTTTAACCTTAGTTTAGGTTATTTTCCACGATGCCTTTAAAAAGTCAGCTTTTGCCTTTATTAAGAAAGGGTGAAGATGACGGGGAAGAATTTCTTATTTTTCTCTTCATAGCAGTCGGAACATTTTAGCAAAGCTAAGCCTGATTTATGTCGATAGCTGACACTGGGGAGATCCCTGTGAAGTTTTTATAATGGGAAAAGAATACAAGCCACATACAATTTATTGCAGATGAGAAAAGGTGCATGTGATCCCTGCCTTGATGACAATCCACACTTGTTAAAAAATAAGAATAAAAAAAAATCTGAAGGTCATGATTATTGAGTTGCCCCTGGAAATAGCACAGTAGACTGAGGACTACAGAGGTTGTAAGGAATCATGGTCCGTGTTGTGAGGGAAAGGAAGGGATGAATCTGCTGTCATTGAGCCAGTGTGTGTGGGTGACCTGCAGGGCTGCTGTAGATCATTGTCATCTTCATTTTATCTTTTCAGAGAATCCATGGAATTTAGAAATGAAAATATCTTCGTTATATGTGACAAAGCTGCTTTAGATAAGACTCAGATTTTTGAAGTGGATTGATCATTAAAATCCTTGTTTTCCGATTGAAAGGAAACTTAGTTACCAGTCAAATTTATAAATATTATGCAGATATGTAAGTAAAATATTGCTTTCAGATAGCATTAAATAACGGCAGCCCAGCTTGATGTTGGCTGTTAGGGACCACAGTAATTTATTCTCGTAGCTCTCTAAGCACCTGCTTGTACTCCTCCCATTGGGCAGGGGGTGGGTTTCCGCCATTTAGCGCTGGTGCAGTGCATTCCCTGTGCTCTGAAATGCACCACCCTCTTATTGACATAAATGGGATTGATCTCTTCTGATTGACTTCAGTTGTAATCTGAATCTGTATAGGAACACGTCAGAAAGCTGCTGCTTTTCCAAGGCAGCACCGAGGGCAGGAACTGTTTGTTTATGTCCTGCTTTGCTTGGTGTTATTTTATATTAGTAATGTGGAAAAGCCTTGTGCCAGTTTCCAGGAGCTGAAGGGCTAACCTGGCTGTCCAGACACAGGGCCTGGGTCTGGCTGAGGGTGTCACAGGGAGCGCGAGGCTGGGCCCGCTCCCTGCCTGCTCCCGCAGCGCCCAGGCCGTGCCAGGGCTAGGGGTGAGCTTCTGTGGGCCCCCCGCCCTGCAGAGCCCCCCCGCCCTCCTCGCTTAATCCAGCCATGTGCCTGAGCGCTCAGCGAGGGGGATTACTTTAAGTCTGCATATTTTCATCTTCCCTGCGTCCAGGTCAATTTACTGGCTGGGCACAGTGAGCCAGAAACTGATTGGTGTGGTGCGGTGCGGAAGCTGCCAGCTGAACTTTAATAAAAGGCAAGGCATCAATTTGAGAGGTTACTATGTTTACAGGTTCTCCTGCCGGAAAAATCACAGGAAAGCCAGGCCAAAATAAATAGCCAGTTTTTCTTTTTTCCTTCCTTTGTGGCTAGGTGATTATATTTAAGAAAAGTGTAGGAATTTCCATCTTTCCAGTGACACCATATGAGAACCCGCTTAGCGCTGAATAGTGACAGCAAATGCTGAAGTGGAAAAAATATTTTCATCCATCTGCACTAATCTTCTTTTACTCCAAGATTTAGAGAGGGGGGGAAAAATGAAAGAGTGGAATCAGAAAAATCTTAAAAGCTTGGCTTAAGCTTTTAGCTTTGCCAGCTCATTCCCTAGTCAATGAAGAAAGTGCCAGACTTCTGCATTTGTGGTGGGGATATTGGGATTTTAATAATTTGAACAGTGATGCCTGCAGACCTTATTACTGGAAATAAATAAATATCAGCCTTGAAATATAAACAGAGGAAGGAGAAGTAATAGCTGTGCAGAATTGATTTTTTTTAAAGCAGAGTGGAATACAGTGTATGACTGGAAAAAAAACCATAAAGTAGTACCTTGATGTTTAGAGAAACTTGTAGAAATTGCCCGTTTTTTTCTGTTCCTACATAATTTCTATCTTATTATGCCATTGAATCAGTGATCACACACGTTGTTGTGAACTGCACAGATCACTGCCTTTGGAGCCCTGCTGAACTGATAACAAATTTGGTAGGATTTAAATGTTCTGAATTATTCTCTCACTGCTTTTACCTTGATATATGTCACAATTTCAATGACTTTTTCATAGGAAAACCTAGGATATTTTACTCCTTTTTTTGGCACTGGATCAGACTTGAAAGTTGCATGCTTGCTTAATCAGGAATATTTTTTTCGTACACTGTTGTGGGGCCATCCTTACAAATACAAGCAAGTGCTAGATTTCTTAGTGGTACGTGTGAATCTTGTTTTAAAGCTGGAACTTCCCATTCAGAATCTTAAGCAAAAATGTAAGAAAACAAGAACAAATTCTTTAAAAATCTGATGAGACACCAAGAAAGATCTTGTAGTTCTGGTCCACAATGAGTGGATAACAAAATTGCTGGGAAGGGAATGACTTCCAAATGAAGGACTTTGCAGAAGTCAGTACCTCTCTTTTCCCTCAGGGTGGGTCAGCTAAAAATATTACTTGGGTTTTTCTGCTGAACGAAAAGCCTGGACTAAGAACCAAAGTTAGGACACCAGGAACAAAAACATCCTTTTGAATTAATCTTTGGCAAAGTAACCCACCATTTCAGATAATCTTCTGGTTCAGATTTGTTCCTCTTTCCATGTCTCTGCTGCTTTATTAATGCTAACTGTGGTTTTTTTGTGCATTCCGTTCTCTGTTCCTGTGTATTTGACTGGGTATTTCTGCCTCCTGTACCCTTCTGAGGGGGAACACAAATGTATCTTGCAGTTCAGTTTTGAGGTTCATGTATTTTTGTTGTTGTTGATGATGGCTGAATAGTGGGTAGAGTTTTCTTCTAACTAGAATTAGTACTGGTCAATGTTGTAGGAATTTGTTCTGTGAAGTAGTAGTCAAGTAGATGTAAATCAAGATTTCTGTATTTTCCCATGTGTGGTAAGTATTTGAGCATGAGGATTTGGGCATCTAAAGTCACTGTAGGTTGTGTATGGGCTGAGAGGTCATATTAGAAAAATCTGATTTAATGTTATTCAGCTTACTCATAATCCTTAGGTAAAATAAGATCATTGTTTTTATCTATGTCATTAATGTAACATGTTTCAACTTAGAAGGCTTTGGTACGAGGTAGAATAACATAGGTTATATACTAACCAAATCACCTATCTTCTCTGCTTCTGAATTCCTAAATGTGAGATTTCACAGTATGTTGAAAACTCCATTAAAAAAGGAATCCACCTGTGCTGCATTGCATGTCCAAACTGCAGTGCCTGTTGACAAAACAACAGGTCTGTGATGTGTCCAGTCTTACTACGTCGTCTTCTGGTTTGAAAATTGGCATTACATGGCTGCTGAGGTATAGAATTAAAAGACACAAAGAAAATATTTTTTCTGGTTCATCTTGTATGGGGTATATATACATAAGGACAATTTTCTTCTCTCATTTTCATGCAAGAATACCTGCTGTTTAATTTGTTGACTTTAATGTGCTCTTCGTAGACCGCATTTTCCTATTGTGTATTTTCATATTATTTAGTGCGGTAAAAGCATACTAACATAGCATATAGAAATACCCAGTGTATCCCTTCAATATGCTGCTTAGTCAATCAGCTGGTCCTACTGGAGTATTTATTGTCTTCTAAGATGCTAGAAGAAAATATTTACCTTTGAAAATTTCCTTTGTAATTGTAATGTTGTGGGGATTTTTGTTTCCCTCTGAAGTGAAATACAAAGACTGTTTTCCCCAAATCCAATTTTGAGGTTCCTGTAGTGCACCGATGACTTAAATGTAGGAGGAGCGTTGAGTAAGGCAGTTAGGATCTTTCTAAGGCTAGAGAAGTATGGGAATAGATTTCTTGGAGAGGCTCTAGAATCCTTCTGGTAGAAGCCAATGAAGGCAGGACAGTCAGGCATTTCTTTAAATGACACAGAAATTGCTGATCCCAGCTTGAGGTTGGATGCAGATTATGTGACTTCCTGAGATCCCTTCCAGCCCTATTTGTCTGACAAGACTTGAAGACACCCCGAATCTTTGTAGTAGAAGATGATTAACTTATGTAAGGATTGCATCTTAAACTGTTGCTTCAGACATCACCTGTGCTGTCGCCTTGATCTATCATTGCTGTCTACCACCCTTTGGATGCCACTCACACACAGCTTTTGGAGTAAAACCATTGTTATACATTCAGAATTTCAAGATCTAGATCCAGAGTAATTGCAGTTGGCAGAGTTTGTATTCAGGACTTAACAGTGGGAAGTCCTTGTTTTGCTTTTATTCCAAACCTATAGGAGGTGAAATGATTCTATAATGGAGGTGATGATGGGGGCATTAGCCAGGGAAAACAATCTTGCTTTTAGAGTTGTGTGGTGCCTGTTGTAATTGCCATGTTGGTTTTGATTAAATCACTGTTTTCAGTATGTGTTTGCTTTTCATAAAAGCTTTGTCAACCTCTTTTCTGATTTCTTTGGGTTCTAATCTGAGTCTTTGTTCTTCTGGGACAAATAGTCTGAAGGTTGATGTTTTGCGAAAATGAATACTACAGCACTTCCAAAACGAATTAAAATGAGAACTGGGGAAGCCACTTTGCTTCTGAATGAGGAATCTTTCAAAGAGTTTAATGATCTTTAATACATAGTAATTTTCACTTTAGTTAATTTGATTTAACTTCACTTGAATGAGAATGTGCAGACAAGCAACAAATCCCATTGATTTTCTTTGAGACTCAAGTTCTTAAAAAATACCCAAACAAAAAAACCTTGAGAAAATATGAATAAGGGTGGATTTGAAAATGTTTTCTGCTCTTGTCCTTTGCTTAAGAAGTACTTAAAAAAAGAAAAAACAAAATCCAACTGCATTTATCTTTTGTGACACCTTTGATAGTTACACAAAATTGTAATAAATCCACTTCTATTTTAAGAGCTTTTCTCATCGCTGTGGGACACATCATGGTCACTCAGAAGCTGATGGTGCCATGGGCTCGGAGTTGGTCTCCAAATGCTGTAGCCCCCGCATATCAAAGTTGGTTATCCTCATCTGCCTAACATATTTAAGTTGCTGGAAGAAAGAGCGTAGGAGAAGCTTAGTGCAACATTTTCACTCCTTGCACTTGTAAAAATTAGCTGGGTTCTGGCTTATTTATTTACACCATGGGTGGAGAGGAATAGAATTCTGCGTATAAACAGCAATCGTTACCGGCTGTTTTATAGTCATGAAAATCCTGGAATGCTTCTCCCAGATGGTTCTCAACATGCAGCACAGCAGCTTTCTGAGATTTTTATGACATCAGCAAACTATCACTTCATTCAGCTATTAAATGGAGCTGAACTCAGACTGACGAGTAGAAATACATTATTTTTTTTTTCACACTTGCTTGTGATCCAGTGCAAATAAATGATGAGCTGGGAGTTTGGAATTTGTCTTGCTTGAAAGTGAATCATAGAGCTCACTCAAGGCGCTAGCACTACTCTGCTGAAAATGCTGTGGATGCTCTGTCTGCTTTATATATGCAAGGTTTGAGAGTGTATGGAATTATTTTCAATGTTGTATTACTGTCAGCAATTACTTTTATGTTTGTAATAGTCTGTGTGGTGATTCGCACTAGATTAGAATTTCACAGAGCTATAACTGCTGCACGATAGTTGTTTCCTCCTTATTCTAATAAGTAAGCATGAGGGCAGATGAAGTTTGAGCTAGCATGTGTAATGGTAGTAAACAGCTAACAGTTGGTCATAGGTAATTGAGTAGCTGGGCTTGAACGGAGCTGGAAGGCCATGCTGTTAATTACTAATTTCTTTCCAATATAAAGCATCTGCTTTCTTTGTTTAGTTTTAGTAGTCTGTGGTTGATTAAATACCTTCTGGGTTGTTTCTTTTGATCCCTGAAGTACTTAGTCATTTGTATTCTAATAAGCCTTGTATCCAATGATACTGTTATTAGATGAGAGGTCATCTTAGCCATTCCTCAGCCTGAAGGCAGGATCTTTATCTGGAAAGTGATTCTGACAGATGTGTGCCTTAAAGAACTTCTCAGATATGTGGACATTCTGTAACTTTCTCAGATAATCCACATCAGGTATTCGTAATGTCCAGTCTAAATCTGCTTGCTTTGTTGCAGTTTGTACTTATTATTTTCCAGGGATTCCTCAGAACCCAAAGAGAAAAATGTAACTCTTCCCCTGAGTGAATTTTGTTTGCAAACTCCTATCCTGTCACTGTGAAGTCTTCCAGTATCTAGGCCATAAAGCAAATAGTGTCTTTCAGTGTTTCCTTGTGTCTGTATTACCAATTCCTGTTCTCTGTGCTCTTTCCAGCTGATCAGCATCTTTGAGGTGCTCAGAAGCATCAGATCCTCCCCTGAATTTTCTCCAACCCTGTCCTTTCCCCATGTTTTTGTGTAATCACTCATGTGAACCAAATTTTGCATTTGTTCTTCCTGAATTAACACTTCTTTCATATCACTCTCTCCAATTTGGTGAGATCACAAGCAGTTTTAAAGAAAGAGAATTCAGGTGATCCTTCCCGCTTTTAGACTGCTTGAAGATCAAGTATTTTCCTATATTGTGAAATGCTGCTATTAAATACTGCTGGTAAATGACTACTTACTGAATCAGTGCCAATAGGAGCCTAATCCAGTTGGCATAAACCAGCTTCCAAGCATGCCAACTTTTTTTCCTTCTCTGGAAAACTGTTGTCGTCCTCATATGTTCAGGTTTAGATAGCTGGAGTTTGGTCCTTCGTGTTGTTCCGTTGGTTTAGCTGTATTATGTGTGTGTTGATGTTAGTAGTCTAACTGGAAATGGTGAAGGCTCCTTTGATTAAACAAGCCTATATGCCAGGATAGAGCTGGCTCATCATTCACTTACATTGCAATAGGGTTCTGTGCCTATCTTTGTATATTTTCACTTTCTTCTACCATAATGTTAGAATTCATCAGTTATATAGATCTGTACAGTGTTAAGCTGTGGTAAGTCATTTGGCCTCAGAATATTTCTTCAAAAGAAAACAAGACCTGCCAGCCTATTTTCATCCGTTCTTTTCCAGAGACGCTTCAGTCTTGGATTCTGGACGCCTTGACCCATCTATCACTGCAGTCATTGCATTGCCAACAGGAAAAAAGTCCTTAGGGTAAAATATGGGATGCTTCTCAAAACTCGTCATTTAAATGTTCTCTCTGGTTGCTTTTTTTTTGTTGTTGTTTCTTCCCTGTCTGATGCCCTAGGTGGTGTTTAGGGAAAAATGTGACAGCTTCCTTCCTTGATGGTCAAAGGAAATTATCTTCAGGAGCTAGTTTTCAATACATTCTTTGAGCAGATAAATTTTTAACAGTCGATTGCTCATTAAATGAATTCAGCTTTTAGTCTTAATATTGTCATCAGCATCCATAAATCAGAAGAACTGAAAAGTGTGTGTTGTGTGTCAGCTTGGAGCACCCCTCTCAGGGACTTTGGCTCTTGACTTTAATGGGAATTGAGATGAGCTTCTTAACTGTAAAACACAAAGGAGAGAGAAACTAAATGGACTTCTGCTATTTTATTGGATGCTTTTACTGTTGTAAATGGCAAATTAGTAAGTTAATATTGATTCTTCTAATTTCTAAGCAGTTTTCACCCCTGATAATATTGTGGAAAAAAAATAGATTTCCTTCACAACCACAAGCATTGTTCCTTGCCAGCACGCAGTTCTTTGTTGATCAGACTGGAATGAGCTGAGACAAGCAAAGAGTGCAGGGCACTAGGTGCTCCTCAGCACTCCACCAGGCATCACGGAGAGATGGAAAAGAAAAGATTCAGGTGTCTGCAGTTAACACTGGACTGACTAGGTGCGTAGAACAAAGCAGGTGACCATGAGCTGGTGTTTCATGAAGGTGAGGGACTTTCAAGCAGAATGCATGAGTTTGATCTTTTGTTATCACCAGTGGGAGGGGGGGGGAAAGGAGAAAAGATAGTAATAAAAACAAAGAGTAGACCACGTTTAAATACTGATGTGTTTGTTTAGACACTGAAAAAAAACCAAACCATCATCATGTCATGAGATGACTCTGAAATGAGACATAGTGGTTATCCAGGAAAAGCACTTTTAATAGATGTTAAATGGGACAATAGAATAATAGAAAGCAACCCTCAAACTTAGTTTTATATTGAAAATAATAATTGAAGTTGCTTCTATAAAGAGTACAAGAAAATCTAGTTACGTGTTCAAATAACTAAGTAGATACAATCAGGAATGAATTAAGGCAAGATGTTGTCAGTGGCTTAAGATGGATTGGTTTTGCAATATTTAGTATTTTAGGCCCTTCAGAGGAAAATTCGTGTGCGTGAGCACCTGAGCTATCAGAAAATTGTGTAGATTCCACATCTTTTCATGTTTTTCAAGTTAAAGTAGAATAGCAGTTAAGATTACTGAGTGGCTTGTTGGAATTTTATCACAGCTTTCTACTCTCCAGCAGTGATAATTCATAGAAGAAGTTGTGAATATGGGAATGTGCACCATCTTAACTGTACTGTAATTAATCTTCAGAAGTGAACGTTTTGATGTGGTACGGTCCAAATCATTGATTTTTGGCTGTCTTGCTTTCCTCCTGTATTTCATCTTTCTGGTGATGGAAAGCAGCTCATTGAAGCCCTACAGGCTGCGCAGTGTGCTGTAGGTACTAGATATACAGCACGTACACAGATTGTAACAAAGAAGCAGCTACAGTAAGTCTGCCTAGCTAACCTTTCTATCACTTAGAAATGGACATTAGTGGTGGTGCACATGGCATCTTGTTTAGTGATGTGCAGTAATGAGAAACATGCACCCACCTTCATCTGAAAGTGGATGATAGATTTGATGAGGAGGTATATTTGAAACTTACAGCTGAGTAGTTTCTGTGCTTAAGAGATAATTGGTGTAGCAGCTAATGGGTGTTCCTGCAGATGAATATAGTCTGCTGACCATAGGGTTTTGGCTGTTGTGGAACAATCAATGGAACCTGTCTCTCATCAAACTGTGAATGGAGTTAATATTATTACAAAGAAAAGAAAAAATACGCATGTCCTAATGTAGTAATTTCATTAGTAATTAGGTGGGAATCATGTTGTTAAGCAATTAATCACAATTTGTATGAATGTCTGCCTGCTCCACTAACATGCATGGGGAATGAGGCCTCCAGAACTGTAAGGAATCATGTGTAATCTGCACAGATATCATCTCATAGTCTCAATTTCGTAACTTAATTTTGTAAGCTGGCTTACAGTACTGCAAATGTGTTGTGTTTTCTGGAGGCCTTTCTGAAATGACAGCTGTACGCAGTGCAGGCTCTACCAACAAGGGTTTCCTTCTGCTCGGAGGAAGTGCTGCATTCCTCAAATTGCACAAAATTGAACTAGGACTGGAAGTGTGAGGGGTAAAATCTTTCGGACATTTTAGTGGTAAGTGCTGCCTTGAAGCAGCATCAGCATTATCATTTGGAACCGAAGGGTAGTCTTCAGAAAATCTTGCATCCCTCTGTTATAAATTCACTTTAATGAACAGCAGACAAAAGGTTGTGAAGGATGGTTGTGACTGATTGCTGATGAAGTTGTGGCATACCGCAGCTAGCAAGGCTCCTGCTAGCAAAAGACATAATATGTATTGCTACAGATCACATAATGGTAAATGAACACTTACTGCTTCTGTGGCAACTGGATTGATTGTTGTGTCCACCTCCAAACAGATCTAGCTTTGTTTTACAAGTAAACGTGTTTGTCCCTGCTGTGTTGAAGTCAGAAGATGTCAAATATACAGAGCTCAAAGTGAAGGCTGTAGTGATGTGCACAGGAGCTAATTTCAGCTCCTGCAAAAAATTGCTTGTCATGTGCATATATAGTAATAAAGGATGTGCATTCTCCTCTTGCAAATATGATTTTATTTTCACAGACCCATGTACCTAGAATGTTATTGCAAGATAGCAGGGTATTTGGTTGCCAGACACTGATTTCACATTGTAAGCTGTGATCTGATTATTTAAAACAAAGAGAACTTGATGAAAAACACCATTTAACTTTCTTAATACATTTGAGAAAATGAGAGTTGCAAGAAAGTCAGCTTAAAAAGGTTTTCAGTTTGGAGTCTGTGGTGCAGATTTCTCTCAACTAAAATGCTGTATCCATTGCCCAGAATGAGAATTCAAATATTTCTGTATTTAATATTCACTCCCCTGCAACCTCAAGGGAAGAGTTACCATAGAAGGATGGCCATACGTATTTCTGCGTTGTGGAAGAGACAGGTGTGCTCAAAAGAGAGCATGCCAAATCTACATGGCAATGGACTCTAGCTTTTAACATTTGGAAACTGTATTTAGGAGGCAGAATGGTGAAGCTGAAGTCCTAGCTCTGCCTGATTTGCCACCCCATCTCAGATAATAGCTACCAGGCTGTTAATGATTCTGAGGTAGCACGTTTGCAAAATTCTTGGGAGTTTCATCTTTGCTCCAGTATAGAATGAAAAATATTTTCTAGTCCTTGATGAAATACAGTTCTCATGTTCCTGCCAGCCACAACTGTAACTCCTGGCAAGAGTCAGTTTGGCTTCCAGTCAGCACCACGGTCGGGGAAAGCAGCAGAGTAGCCTAGAGCTTGTTCTGCCGCCCTCCTCCGGAGCCGGGTCACGTAGGCAGAGTCCTAAGCCCTGAGTGTGTTGTGCACTTCTTCCCCTTAATTATGTTTGACAGGAGATTGAAAGTTACCATGTTTTGATGGAAAAGATTTTCTTTACAGTTAAAGGCTTTCATACGTCTCATTCTCATGTTTATTAATGTATGCATATACATGTACTTAATATGTATCTCTCAAATCCAGATATATTTTCAGAGATGGAGTCTGTTTGAGCTGTTAGCAAAAAATTCTCTCCTGCATTCTCCAGAACTTCTTGTTCAGGAATCTACATGCACTACCTTGGAGAGTATTTGCCACGCACAAGTATTGCTTGGGCTGAGGTGGAAACAGCACATCACTAATTGCCAGGGACACATAAACAGCTGCATGACACTTCTGCTCCATGGAGAGTTCGGTTCCACAGCAAAGTAAAGGGTGGCCTGAACAGTGAACAAGCTGTTTGCCTTTTTCATTTGTTGTGTTTTCACATAGATGTTCTATTTTGTCCTCAAAGCACCATTGTCACTCTAGTCATTAAATGCTAATTGTCTTTTTTCCTTCCATGTATTAACTTGCTCTGGTCCTATGGCTGGCATCTTTCCCCCCATCCAAGTAATGTCAGAGTTTATGCTCTTGGTATGTCACTGGAAAGCAAATTTTCCCTGGAAACGCTCTGTGATTTCTAAATGGCATAATTAGGTACAAACTACTATGTAAGAACATCTTAGATAAAAACAGCTTTTAAAGCAATTAGAAAATGGAACAAGTGTATCTGTTCGGTTTGTTTTGGTTTTTAAAGGAAACTAATAGTACATGATGTGAGGGAATGGAGATTTGAACAGACCAGAGCAACCTTTTGAAGAAAGCAAAACAAAATAGTAGTGCTTGTCTGGATTTGTGTCGGTGGGAGGCTACTGTGGCCCTACAGCAGTTAATTTGCTAAGCATGTTGCTGCTGGCTTGCTAATTAGGTATTTCTTGAACCAAGAGACTGTCAGTTGCAACTTTCAGAACTAATCATTTAAGGAAAAAAGGGCGGATGAAAGTTTCTTGTAAATATACAGTTACAGGCTGCCTGTGTCTTTCTCTGTGTATGTCTCTCAAAGCTGCTACAAAGCTCATTTTCTCTCTGTATGAAAAATAATAGTAGCATTGTAAGATCTTCAGTACTTAAAAGAAATTGACAGCTTTGAGAGGAAAGGCCTCTGCTAGTGGGCTGCCTGCTCTGAAGGGTTACCTTAATGAGGTGGAAGAATGAGGGGAATGGTGGAGCCCACAGCCCAAACCTGCAGGGTAATTATTTGGCTTGCTGGTGCTAATGTGACTTCCAGGATCAGTGGAGCTATGAACAATGAGTTGCTATAAAAGCGTAAGTGTGCTTACTCGGAGAGCTGGATGATGCATGTTTGTTGCATGTAGATTTTTTTTTAATTCATAAGAATTTGCAATCTTTTTTTTAATGGCTAAATAGTCATGATTCACTTGAGAGCATGAAGAAGTAGTAGACTTCTTAGTAGACTGAAGAAGGCTTAAATATACCTTGGATAAGTACACAGCTGTGAAGAGAAGCCATCCACAAGTATGATGCCTCCTTCTAAACGTTAGTGCAAACACTGCTTCCACCCTGTCACAATGCAAACATACCTGTGTTTCCCATCAGAACCCTAAATGATGGATCCTAATTGCTGAAGGAAAGTCAGTGAAGTGTTGTTAAGAATGACTGAAAATTGGCCTGTAGGATTAGGCAAAAATACTTTTACATATTTCCCCTATTCTTACGTGCTGTTTTGGTTCACATGCTCTCTATGAGAATTCAAGTACTGTCTTCAACAGTTTTGCAGACACAGCGTGGTTAATTTTGATGCCATTGAAAAATCTGTTAAGAGATGTAAAACAATTGTAACACTATTATGTATATAAATTAAGCATATCATCAGCAAGCCAGAAGACTGGAGAAATAGCCCTTTCAGCTCTGTGTTTCTGAGTTGACTATTGGGCAGTCTCAATTGAAGAAGACATACATCTTTGCAGGTTACACAGGCATGCATCTTTGCAGTGGATCCAAAGAAGCTGAATAGCATCTTCTTTCTCTCCATGCAGGTAATAATGACCAGCTCCTTGAACCCTGTTGCACCGTAGTTTTCTATGTGAAATAGTAGACACATTTACAGCTTACAAAGAACTAGCATTCTGTGCACATAGAAACTGTAATTTTTAACTTACCTTTCAGTTTTAACATATAGGGATGTAAATTATTCAGAAACATTGCTAAAATTTATGGAATTCATCCTTAGTGTGTAGTCTCCGAACACCAAATGTTTAGCTCTGTGGTCAAAAACAACATCAAGAAATCTGGTATCTGTCTTAAACAGCTTCTGTGACTTCGGAAAAGCGTAGTTTACCTCAAATTAGCCCAAAGGATAGGGAGAAAAGTGCCTCCTTTTGTCTTATTCTCTCTTTTCAGCAAATAATTCTTCTGTATCAGGGTTATGCTTGATGTTTGAGTTTGGTGGTGGTGGTTTTTTTTTCCATGTTCTGTTGATGAGCTTTCTGCTTCCACTTTTGTGTCAGGCCTAGGAAACTGGCAAGCACATATCACTCTGATATGGTGGTTTTGGTCTTTTATTTAAATGTATGATCCCAAATAAAATTGCTTTCAAACTACTCTCAGTCCCAGTGTTCATAGATTGGGGCAGGTTTGGATTCAGGTCATAGTTCTTACCAGCAACAAACCCTCATAACTGGTTCAGACCACTGCAGGAAAGGCGTTGTGCCTTCTTGCAGACCTCCAATTCAAGTAAAGGCTGAAATTGATCTTATTCTTACATGCTAAATATTTTCCATTGTTTGAATCTGTGAGTATGTTTCAGGCCTGTGGATGTTGCATTTCATGTATCTCAAGGAAGATACTAATTGACAGATATGCTTTGATGTTAACTGTAATGAGGTAGATCTGGAGTGTTGTAAGTGTATTAGCTTTTTACTCCAGCAAAGGCTTCCTCTAGTCTCACCATTTTAAGTGTTTTAGAGAATCTTCTCTTATTCACTGTAGTACCTTTGGGTGTTGCTTTATGAATCCAGAAATGGTTTTAGTATCTTCATTTTCAATTAGGCTTTGCAAGAATGAACTTTGAACTGGGGAATCTTAATTTATCTAAATGAGTTAGCCATGAACAAAATGCACTAGCAGCCATCGGTTGCCTTACCTATTGGTGGCAAGTGTGAGGGAGAAGATGAAGCTAAATAAGACTGCCGTAGTAGTAATTACCTAGATGCTTGTTTAACCATGCAGCAAGTAATGAAGTCAGGGATTGTAATGTCACATCAACTACATTACCTCATTTTCTTCTCTTGTAGACAGAGGGAGGTTAAAAATAATGAGCCTGTCTGCCTCTCCCCATACCCCTGAGCACACTGAATCACAAGCACCTTCTTTCTAAAACAAATTTATTTCTTGCTGCCTCCTTCCCAACCAAGACTTGCCTGTGATGAATACCAGACTTCACAGCATATTTGTCAAAGCGGTGCACCTGTGAGGGTTCCAGCACAAGATAAATTTTGGCAGGCCGAGGGAGAAGGGGGAGGTACTAGGCAAGGAATAAATCTTTGTGTGTTACGCCAGACTGCGAATGAGCGTTCTCCCCCTAAGAATCACCCCTGTGACAAGTTATGATAAATTACACTCTTTGTTGACACCTTCATCGTGTTATTTATGGCTCATTAATTGAACCAAAAAGGAGACTTGTAGCGCAGCAGGGGCATTGTACGGTGCTTTTCCGGTAGGTTGGAACTCAAACCAAGGAACAAAAAAAGAGAAGGAAAAGGTGAAGTAATATATCCGTATGCATACTCTTCACTGGAAACAGCTCAGTGCTGCGTGATGTCAGTTCAGAGCTGCTGCAAGTGTGCTCTGTCCTCTCAGGAGCATTCAGGCTTGGTCCCCCAGGATGTCCTGGCAGGCTGTGCATGTCTGTCTTGCACTTTCAGCTGTAACTCCTATGTTTGTGCTGCTGTGTGCCTTCCTGAGGTGTGGGACTATCAACCCTGTGTGGAGGCAGGTGTCCAGCTTCTCATTCTGGACTCGGCCATTCTTCATGTCCATAACAGCATTTGTCCCTGCTCCTCCCTAGCATTCTCTTGCCAAGAGCAGCCTTCTGGCATGGTAGTGGATGAGAAGGAAGGATGCAGACATGCGATGAAAAATCGGAATATTTCTAAACCAGCACCTAATGCTGTAAAGCTCTCTCTTACCAGAGAAAATTACCCCTGCTTCACAATCGCACCTGATTCATGTCATCATATTTTGGCAGAACAATTATTTTCAAGGGTGAAGCCCGGAAAGAGTAAAATTTCATCAAAACTCTGTGATGAACACCTTGAGAACTCTGAGAATTGCAGCCACCTCCAGCTGCTCAGGCGCAGTACAGCCGCACTGCTCGATGTTAAGGCAGTTAAGGTATTTCTGTGTGCAGGGGCAAACTCCCCTGTGCTCGTCCTACCAGGGGAAGATGCTGCATTTTTCCTGCTCTTGCTGAGATGGGTATTGACTTGGCCTGGGGCAAGTCAGTAATAACAAAAATGGACTTGCGGTGTTGGTGCTGTTTTCGTCTGGAGAACGGGCATTCAGAGCACAGGAGTACCACGCCGCCTGGCAGCCCAGGTGCAGGCTGAGCGGCAGCAGTCTGCTGGTGGCTTCCACCTCCCTTGTGGCTCAGCAGGCAGGCTTGGTGCTGCCCGGAAAGGCGTGACGCCAGCGCGGCTCTGGGCTGGGAGGGCTGCCCACCCTGCTCTCTGAACCAGCCACAGGGAGGTCAGGCCCTGAGGGGAATCCCACGTGGGCAGAGTTTGCCGCTGTGTGAAGCAGCAGTTCCACGCTGCTTACGTTTAACCTTGAAATATTCAAGACTGCTTTTACGTTCTGTTCTGGGCTGAAATGTAGTCTGGAGGCCTGCTAGGCTGTGTGCTCGAGGATCTGTCCAGTGCTGCAAAGCACCCTGCACACCCTTCCTTCTCTCCTTTCCGTTTAAGCAGCGATTTAAATGTGAATGCTGCTTATAGGCCTTCTTCTGTACTTCACGTCCCATACTGCATTGCCAAAGCATGGGCAGCAGCTTCTGGAGCCAGGAAGCAGAACATTGCAGGTTGAGTGTGAGCAAAGAGAAGGAAACCATACAGGCAGCAGAACTCTGAGAGAAATGTATTAGGTGGGGAAAAAAAGTTTGCAGCAGGCAATGTGTAGCATTTGGTTTCGAAAACAGCCATGACCGTCACTCAGTTCTACTGAGCTAGGCAGAACTCCTTCCTTGAACACTGTCCCTTGACTGAGAATGGAGCATTTAGCAAAGTCTTTTGGTTTGTCTTTTTGTAATTGTGTCCTTCCTTTAGCATTTTCTGTCCAGTCGGCTGGCCTTCATTTTCAGTTACGAGGCAAAGGTATGTAACTATTAATTATCATTATTTTTTTAATAACTCTCACAAAACAGCATTACAGTAATTTTTAGGAGTATTCACTGACAGGTAACTTTCTTATTTTTGAAAGTTGTTAATTACTTGTAGCAATTTGGGCCACGTTACTAGTACAAGAAGGAGGTCTCTGAATGAAGCATTTGACTGAAATAACCTTGAGGAGCTGCTGCTTCCTCATCAGTCCTTCTGTTTCCTCTGGCTGTCAGTTTTCCAGCAATATATGACCTGAACACACTTAACAGATTATTTTTTATGATTGTAGGGTGTCATGGTGGGTATGGTGGAATATCTGTACTTGATGAGAAATTGTACTGAAATAATTCCAGTTTAATATTACATTCAGGTTTCTTTATGGAAACTTTTTTTCTTTATTATTGATGGAAAGGGAATTTCACTCATGGTGGTATCTTGTCTCTGTCCGTGATAGAAAGGCATAATTTAAAAATGCTTTTTTTATTCTCCAGTTGTCTTGTTCAGTCCTTTACTGCCTTGGGGCAATTATAGACTTACCCAGTTTTGTTTTTCACTGATCATGTCACTGAGAAATACAAATTGATTCCCTGCACATTTGCACATGCTCATTGGTTCATTTCCAGATGTTGATATTAACTCTTACAGCACATGAAAACAGTTCCAATTCTTGGGTTTCACGCAGAGAAAGCGTGTGGGTAGGATCCCCCAGATGAGACTACGAATTGTGAATTGCAGGTTAACTCATGGACAACAGTTCACAGAGTTCATGTAGCCTTAGCAGGCCTTTAATTCTTGGACCACTTCTACATAAATCAGTCAGATACAGTTAGGAGAATGCCCTCCAACTTTGAAGCTGCTTTTTTCAGCAAGCTGTGGAACTACTTTCTTGTGTCTGTGACGCGAATAGAAGATGTGTGCTGTGTAGTAATGAAGATAGCAAAAAGAAGGGTAGCAGCAATGGTGTCTTACTGAAATTGAGCAATTAACATACGTGAAAGCAAAATAAAATTATTTGGTGGAGTGTTAACGTTTGAAAATATTGTCATTCTCAGTAACAAATAGGAGAGATCAGAATCAGCAACTGTGAATTAGCTCATAGGATGTAAGTGCCGCCCACACAAAAAAATGTTGGCTTCATTCTCTGCCTTTCTGCTTTCTTGTTGTCAATTACAATCCTAAAGGAGGAGGGAAAAACAACCTCAAGTCAGTCTTACATAATGCTTTGTTTTGTAAAGGATCTACTAATCATGTCAATACTGAGCCTCTAGTAGCTAGTTTTTGGTAATTACATTGGAAATGCCCAGTTTGTACATAGTAATTCCAACTATAATTACCATGAAATTATATAACTACAAATTACCCTGTCATGTGGATGGCCTAAATAAGCATGTACAGTACCTGCTCTGTGATAACAAATTAGAATTACATGGTTGGTTAGCTAGTAGTAATATGAGATGTTTGAAGTGGCCAACCAAGCTGGCTAGTTATGTGGGGAGAAAGTGTTTTTTTTTCTAATGTGTGGTTTAGATTTACAAGTAATAGATTATTTCTTTCCTCGCTGAAAAGAAAAAAAGGTTCTGACTTCAGTTTTGTTTGTTTTTAATGAACATCTATGTTGGATTCAATCATTTGCTTGGTCACTGCCAGCTGCTGTTTGTTCGCCTGGGTGCCTGCTGCTGCGTGTGGGGCAGACATTTCCAGTTTGATTTTGTTTTAGAGATTTCTGACTGTATGCATTAGTCTGATTCACCTTTTTCTTTTATTAAAAAACAAAGAGTATTTTTTTGTTTTAGCAGAAGAAAAAAAAAGAGAAAATAGCTGGAAAGATTAAATACACAACCTTTCTGTTTTCTCTGGAAAAATCATGTGTGGAAGTCATAGGCAACACAGGGCAGCCTGCTCACTGTATCTGAATCCCCTCTCAAAACATCCGTGCTGTAATTCTTTATTACAAACAATAGAAATAATGTTGATCTTTCTCTCTTGTCCTTCACCTTTAATCTGACACACTGGGGAGGAAGGGCTGAAAATGGTGGTAGTAGGTCTTTTGAAAGCCTAGCTAGTCTAGAACTGCTGTACCTTAAAAGACAGACCAACTATGAAGGTGGACTCGTAGTCTGAAGGACTCATAGTGGTCTTCCTTTACAATGAGAGCAAGGAAGCAACCTTGACAAATACAGAATGGATGAAATGATAGTTTTCGTCTACAGGAGTGTTGCTGAGCAGAGTTACTGCTGAAGATGGCTTCTGCATCTCAGTGCAGAGGTCATGGAGGAGGGAGACTAAAAGAACAACAACTCCATGCTAGTGTGGGCCTCTCCAGTGCCGAGAAATTCACTGACTGGCGGTTCTAGTTTTTGCTAATTGTGAATGTTGTTATCATTAAAGCCCACCAGGTGGCAGCATGAAGAGGTTCTTGTATTGCTTTATTTGTTACACAATTTGTCCTGAAGTTTCATTGAGGGGGGATTTGCCACGGGAAAAATGAGTTGCTTCAATCAGAGCATGTTAAATGTGGTTTCCTCTTGTCTAGCTGGACCTGTTCTTAAGACTAGCATGAGGAGACTTCTGTATCACTAAAATGCTTGTTTGGTTTAATTTGATTCATAACGATCTTAGAGTATGTAGTTATCCGACCATGGAAAAGACTTGTAACTCAGACTGAAAGTTTTTATTGAAGGTTAGAACTTCTTTCTTTTCCAGTGGTCATTGAACCTTCATGTAGAGGTCATGGCAACTGTATCTTTTCATCTGTAAGAATCACCACAGAGAAATGTGCAACTGCAACTAAATTGTTTGTTCTTGAAATTCTTAGTTTCTAACGACATGGCTTCACTTGGAATTTGCCGCAATTTTTGTTGGTTCTTTACTAATCCCTATTCTTTACATGCACATGATTCTCTGTGCTGATGGCTGCTTGCAGCCCTGTCTAACTAAAACTACCCTGAACTAATCTGCCGGTTGAGTTGAGGATGAAACACTTTTATCCTGGGAAGTACCTTGACCGCTTTTCAAAGAGGATGCAGTCGATGACAGAAAAACACACTGCCCAAGCTGCTTAGAGAGACAGAGTAGTCACAGCTTACTGCAAGGCCAGGAGATGTTCTCCTTGAAGTCGTAGGAAGACAAAGATCATGGCAGCTCCTGTGGAAAGAGAGAGATTGGAACCTGAGCGAGTTTTCTGAGGTGACTGTTACACCAAATCTCGGATAGCTCTCTGCTTTTACAAATATACTAATTGTCTGTGCTAATACAGTAGTGGAAATATGCTTTAGAGGGACTGGGAACTGAATAGCTGCCCACTTATGAAAACAGAGTGGTGCACGTTTAAAGTCTAAATGTGCCTTGCTAATTTGCTGTGTACTGCAAGGCTTTCAGTTTAACAGCTGAGACAGTGAGTTTTCTCTTTAAAGTCTGTGTTATGGAAAGCAGAATTATTTATGTTTCAGAAAATTAATTATCAAATATCCTGATGTGTATGCAAACTTAGTGATCATTTAGAAAGAGAACTGAAGTCCATGATTTATTCTGCAAACTTAGAATAAGTTTTTTGGCCTTACAAGAAGGATAATTCTCTGATTTCATGTTTTTAAAGTAGTTTTAGAATAACCAAGGAATTGTCAGTGTTTCAAGGTATGTTAATGAATCTCTTATTGTTTAAGTCAAGCCAACCAGTTCCCTTTAGGGCTGCATGTCATCTTGGCGAGTGAGCAAGAAAAGAATTTTAAGTAGGTGGTATTTTCAAGCATCATCCCAAGGAATCATGTGCTTCAGAAGAACTTGTAAATTCTGAATCTAAATTTAAGCAACAGATACGTTTCTTCAATGAATGTCTTTTATTAGCAGAGATTACAAAGAGAAGATGTCTGAACGGTTAGAACTTGGAACTTCTAACTGGCTAAAATATATGTTGTCAACATCTTTAACCAGTAAAGTAAGTATTTTAAGTTGATTTCCCTTAGGGATGCCTGAAGAAAAACATATCTTAGTATGGAGTAGCATGTAACACTTCAAATGTGCTATATGAATAGAAGTAGCTGGGGAATGTGGGATCCTTTTGAGGCCTGGCATTCAGCTTTACAATTAGAACAAAGCTACTATGTTGTAATTGACAGTTTGGGGTTTCTGTTGATTATACTTCAATAGAGAACGATGTTTATAACTCATTGGCTCAGAAGTTTGTTGTTTTTTTTTTTTTTGCATCTATTGGAAAATTCTCAGGAAGTGCAAGGATTACAACTGTTAAGTTTAGGCTACAGAAAGAAATAGCTTGTAACAGTATGTATTATCTTCTTCAAACAGTTAATTTATTATATTTATTTGTAATAAATATATAATATAGTATTATTTGTAATACTATAACATCACTAAACATTTTATAAAAGATATATAATGAAAGAGCTCATGCAAAATCTTTACAATTTGTATTAGAATAAATGCTTAGACAAAAGTAAAGGAAAAAGAAGTCTTGCATAGGTCAATGAACACTTATAAAAAAAGTGTTGATAGATAGAAATATGAATTATTTGGAAGCATTTTATATTCCCTAAAATGCAGAAGTGAAGTGTAAGTGGGTAGTGGGTATGTGCTTTCTGTTAATGAAGCATCATTAAGCCATACTGACTGTTTCCTTGTTGTCACATAGAAGGGTGCTGCATATTATGTAAGTAAAAAAAATCTACATCTGAATTTCAGTAGGTCTACTAAAATGGTAGTGGTATAAATAGAAACAGCGTTCTGCTTTGCCTACGGAATAAACCAGTTAAGGAAGTTGCATATAAATTGATAATTGCTGAATATCTTACAATTGCGCTTTTTGTCTTGCATCCATAGTTATCTTTTTTTTTTTTTAAGAGGCTACGTTGAAAAAGACTAAAACTTTGGCTGCTCCCTCCAGCTGAGGAAAACTAGTTATAAGCTCTTCCAAATCCTGTTTACTAAGTTATACAGGAGAGCCTGCAATTATTAGGTGCATTCTGAGCTAAGGAGAGGAACCTGGAGGTATGTCAGAGCTGGGAGCAGGTGCTAAACTCAGAGAACCTGAAACAGACTGCCCAGAGGAGCTGTGGATGCCCCACAAAGTGTTCAGGGCTGGACTGGGTTGGCTTTGAGCAACCTTGGTCTACTGGGAGATGTCTTTGCCCATAGTCCTTAAGGTCCAACCTAACCTCTTCATAAAATTCTCTTCAGGACTAAAGCTCATAATGTTTTGGTAAGCCTGTTTCTCTTACTGTCTTTGGACTTGCAGAGTTAACACTTTCACGAATTTCTTGTATAAGTACATGAGTCAGTCCGTAACTATATAACTAATCCCAAAACTGTGTTTATGAGCGGCGCTGGTGTTGGCTGTATAAGCAGCAGTGGACACTGTAGTCTCACCAGACTTAGGTGTTGGTTTGGCAGCCTTTAGCTACTTTTATAACAAAAAAAATATGCAGATTAAAGCAGTAACTTGTGCAAATTCTTCAGATTTCTTCTTTTTTTCATGTGCAGAATGTGTCAAGTGTATGGGTTGGTGGAGCAGCCAAGATTGTTCCCATTTTAGAGATGCCCTGAAAGTATTGCAAATGCCAGTGCCACTTGTAGCTCATGTATGTAGATTTTTGTACATGCAGTCTGTCAGACAGGAGGAGTGGGTTTGTGTGGTATAACATGTTTCTGATGATGTCATGCCTGTGCAATAGTGACACTATTTGGAGTCTGGTTTTGCTGACAGTCTCTCAGTTGTTTTTGTCAGTAGCCAGTGGAGCTTGTCTTCCCAGGATCTACAGGAGCACACGTGTTTCAACTTCATATATGCTGTTAAAAAATAAAAGAATCATAAAGTCTAAAGTTTGGAATTCAGCTCAACTTCATTTTGGGATTGTATGCATCAGCATTTGCACCAGAAGTATTTGAATGAGGTCAGAGAACATCTTTTCTGTGGTTCATCTGTTCCAGAATTACTAAGCAAGGCAACTGTAATCACTAGTGCTCAACTCGTTCGAATTATGATCAATCAATATGTTATTTTTTTTCCTAACAAAAAAGAAATAGCAAGAGGTTACTTTTGTGAAGTTGAGTTAGTTATTTTACAACTTATCTTTCTTTCTGTGTTGGACTCTATATTTGAAAGACTCTACAGTAAGCACTCTGGAGCATTCTGAGATGATAATGATAAAAGTAGTTTGCATGAGATGTTTAGGGCAAAAAATCCCCCATAAGCTCAATGTTCAGATCATGAATGCAATCACCTAAATCAATTAGACTCGTGCATTTGTTTGATTAGCTGAATTAGAGTATGATAGCGTTTACGAGTTTATGGTTTGTAGAAGTAGCTGAAGATGGGTGCAAAAGTAAATGGACCACACAAGTAGTTCTGTGACTGACTTACATGGTATGCTGCTTTTCAGTCAAGTGGTGGAGCAGTAAAGCAATGCACTTGGTAGGCTGGCTGCCTGCAGAAGAGGGATACTTTCCCTGTGTGATAGCTAGTCTTATACCATTGCTGCATGAGCTTTCCCTTTCTATGTAGGTAATGCAAGTTCTGTGACAGAGTAAAAGGCTCCATTTCCATAAAGAGTCACCTCTTCTTTTCCTTAATAGCCAACTTATGGCATATAAAAACAAAACCACTGTTAGCTTTTAGGTTACACCAACTATTGATTAACGGTTCTAGAAGTACATAATTTGATGACCTAAAGCTTTTATATGTTCAGTTCTGGAAAGGAGTTTTTGTGATGAAAAGGTTTGGACAGTAATTGAGAAACATAAACATTGGCTAATAAGGGAATCCATTCCCAAGTTAAACAAGCAAGTTAGCTTCTGTCTTGCTATCAATTAGTGCTAAGAGTAAGCAGACCAGAGAAGCTTTGTAAACTCCAGTAAGGAAGCTATTTGGGAAAAGCTCACTCACAGTTCTAGTCCAGGAGGTGAATGCAATCATGCTCATGCTGTCATGTATCACTGATCAATTCTCTGTTTATTGAGAAAATCCTGTGTTTTTATAATGCATATTGATTGCAATTATTTAATTCGCAGTAGCTCAGAGTGCAGAGACAAATGCTGCATTCTGTTACTGATGTAAGCTTAAGTGACAATCCAAATGAAAGGCTTGTCCGCATTATTTTAAGACAATAAACATGATAGGTTCTCACTGACAGCATGCTGAATATTAATTTCTCAAACTGAGTTTTAAAGGCTTTGACATGTGTCAAGATTCTGACTGTTTAAAACCGATCTTCAACCAAAATTTCTTAGAGTGAAAGAGCAAACCTTGAGTTGTGTGGCAAGCAAATAAGACTCTGTAGTCTGAATGTATTTAAATTAAAAAACAACAACAGCAACAAAACAACAAACCACTCTGTATTTTCCAGGCATGATGTAATCTCCAGGCAAGGTATTCTATGATTCTGATGTCGGCTACATTTCTCAAATAGCTAGTTCAAGACTTGTTAATTGCCTTTCATTCATGCTAGGCAGATGTTCCTAAATGTGCTGTCCTAGCTAATAATACCAGCAGTGAAAAGAAAAAGAAATGGATGTTGTTGCTTTAAAGAGTTGACAAATGCTGTATTTGTTGTGGAAGGTAGGGCTTGGGTAAAAACAAAAGGGGAAGAAATAATATCTGTGCTTCTGAAGGCAGCACGATTCACATGGCTCTTCTGAGGGGGACGTGTATTTTCTAAGATCTTCTGATACTGAAACCTTTTTACTGCTGTTGAGAAAAATCTCTCTGACAGAGGATTTATCTCCTGCTAATCCTTAAGGGACTTGTTTTGACAGAGTCTTTATAGAAGATTTTCTCAGTAAGTTGTGATTTGTTATAAAACAGCAATTACTGATCTGTCCTCGAGCACCTTTTAGATGCGTTTGTTAATGAAGTTCATGTATGTACAGGAATGAAGGAGAAAAGCCAATCAGAATTGTTTACCGCAAAAATGCGGAACACTGGGATTTTCCTGGATCTCCAGTTCTCTTTCTAGCCCACAGGGTGCTCACAGTCTGGATTTCGTTTAGTGTGTTATTTGGGTTGCTCTGCAGTACATGGAAATGGATCCTGCTTTTTCTTTGTGCTGGGCTTTGCATTTTTATTTCTCCCTCTAAACGTGA